>NC_071531.1:74372897-74676230 GCF_026979565.1 Vidua chalybeata
CCTGATCATTTAGCTCCTTTTTCTCACCAATCCATCAAGATCAGGTAGGAACCAAAGTCATAGAAGGAAAAATCTTCATTCCCTCTACTTCAGCCCTGCTCCCTCCAGCTCCCTTTCTCCCAAATAACCCATTCATTCCTTACCTTTGACCACTGGAGCCGGCAATTCATTTTTGAACTTCACCTCAGCATAGGTGATTTCTGATGCCATTTAATCACAGTGTGACCCTGTCCTTAGTTTTGCCACGTAAAAGGTGGTCCTTCTAGCTCCTTGTTTCCAGAGGGTGACACGAATAGGTTACTGAGCCTTTCCCATCTGTTCATTCACCCTCTACCCATCAATGAAGGCTGTGCTGAACACTGGAAGCACTGGTGATAACCCAAGAATTCCTGGGAGCTCAGAAATGCCCCAAAGAGATCTTCAGTTTCTCAGACCAGGAAATCAGCCCTGGCACCATGGAAGATTTTGAGACATAAAAGAAAAATGAGAACCTAACAACTGAAAAGGAAGTTGCACTGCTTCCCCATATCAGATTCTCAGCTGATAGGCTTCCTTTTCAAGACATTTATAGTTTTTTTCCCTCTTTTTAATTCTCTTATCTTTTATTATCTCCCCATATTTTCACACGTTTCTTTGTCTGTTAGTAATTCTACCATTACTCTCACATTTGCACCTATCACAGGTCCTAGCCCAGTTTAACCTGCAGTCCAGAACAAAATGCATTCTGCCCTGTTTGGCCCTTGTGGTTAAGCTGCATTTGCTTAATGCATAGCTTGCATGTTGCAGCTATGTCTCATTCTTCAAAGTCAGCTCCAGCTGGAAGCTAGCACTAGAAAAATCTCAGACTAGGAAATGTTCCTGTAGAAGTGAGACTGGGGAGTTGCAGCCTTAGACAGAGCAATAAAAATAATCAGAATATTGATATATCCATGAAGAAACAGAAGGATCAGGCTGGAGTCAGAGAGGAGAACAAGCAAAGTGGAATTTTTAAAAACGTATGTTGATGGTCTGAGAGATTATTGGGAAGAGTACACACAGAAACTTTTCTAATTAAAACCTGATTCACAGCCTGTGAAGTTCAGAGCAGTGCTTGCTTCAGGCTCCATTTCAGAGGCTGAAAAGGGATGGTTTACATTTTTCTGCTACTTTTCCAACACTGTCATTTATCTCCCTTATCTGCTTTCTGGTAAAAACCTCTGATACCACCTTGAGCAAAATGTGCTTAGTCTGATTTCAAGCTGGAGCAGATCTTGAAAGGAGACAAGGGAAATAGCTGCTGAGATACATTCTAAATCAGAAAGACTTCTGAGAACAGATGCCAATAAGTCAGGCAGGGTGAGGAGGGTTTAGTTAGCAGATAGGACTAAGGTTTGGGTTGGAAGGGACCTTCAAAGACTATCTTCTCCAGCTCACCTGTCATGGGCAAGGACATCTTTTATTACATCAGGCTGCTCAAAGCCCCTTCCAACCTGGCCCTAAACATTTTCAGTTAAGGGGAATCTGCAACTTCTCAGGGCAATCTGTTTCAGTGCCTCAGCACCCTCATTGTAAAGAATTTCTTCCTTATATCTGATCTAGATCTGGCTTTTTCAGTTTAAACCTATGACCCCTTATCCTACCACTACAGGTTCCATCAAAAGGCCTCTCTCCATCTTTCTTATAAGCCCCCTGTAAGTACTGAAAAGCCACAAGAAGGTCTCCAAAATGACCAGAAAGAAGAAGCTAGTTAGTTTGGCTAGCTGGAATTCCCTTAAGGCAGAGCAGAATGAGATGATCACAGGACATCCAGAGAGCACAGAGGGTAACCAGAGCAGAGTTGGAGCTGAGCTAAGGCAGTAGAAGGAAGAACCTGAACCAGACAACAGAGAAGAACAATGTGGCAGAAGGTAAATGGAATCTGAACATAGTTTATGGAGAACTGCCCCTAAGCAGAGTGAGGCAGTAACTGGATGTCTTTACCAAGGATTCTCTTTGTGTCTTGTGTATCCTGAGCTAACTTTACTTCTCCTTTATGTATTGTGTGCAAAGAGGATGACTTTCACCCAAGAATAAGAACACCTAAAGGAGAGAAATCTGGTCCCTCAAGCAAGCATGCTGCCTGCTTCTCTTTTCCAGTCTTTCAGCACTATCCTTTGTCTTCAGTCTTGGCCCTCTCACTGAAATTAAGCCTCCCTAAATCTCTGCTGAAATCTAGTCAAGCTCTCAAATTTCTTGTTGAAAATTCAGAGCAATCTGCATGCTTCCCCCTGTCCCCACCCAACCAAGCCTCAGCAGACCAAGTCTTATGGGAAAAAGGCTTACTTCCTTGCAGGGTTTCAAGATTTCCACTGTGAAGAAAGAGGAAACACAATCAGCAGACAGAGAAGGAAGCTACAGAGCAGATTCATCCGCTTTTTCCACTGAAACACATCTCCAAACACAGCCGAGGCAGTTCAAATGCAAATTCAGGCTCTAGCTGTTTTTTTTTTTTATTAGATGACGTTAGACTGCACTTAAATATCAGTAGACAGTTCAATTCTTCTTTGTCAGCCATCAGAGTTGTTGCTTGTCATCAAAATTCAACCCTGAATCATACTTCCACGGGATGCAGTGCTGAGCCAACATGTAACAACAATCACGTGATATTCCTGAGGGAAAAAATTTGTCATTTGAATTTCATATACACTGATGGCATGTAAATGAGTGAGAGATAGAAACAACTGGACCCTGCAGTTAGTTGTGGTGCTGAAAAAATAATAATAAAAAAAATTTTGCTTAAAACCCCCCAAAACTCATGCTTTGCTTCCTTGCATTCTTACTGCTCTTCCTCAGTAACTCCATTCCCCCTCTTCCTGTGTTCTGCTCACTCCCTTGTCCTCCCACAACACTTGTGTTTCCCCACAGATCTCTTTCAGCTCAGCCCTACCGCACATTGCCAGATGCCTCCCATTCTCTCAGCTCCCATGTGCCTCACAAGCTCCAGCTCCTTTGTGGGACTCTCAGAGTTCTGCTTTCCCTCAGAAAAGCAGCTGGTTGCTCCGTAAGATCCATGGGCACCCTTTCTCCCTGACCCAAAGAGAAGGCAGCAGAGGCACTAATGCTATTTCTCCTCTACCTGTCAGCGAGGTTTGAATAAGGTGATACCTGCAAGCCTTTCACCCCACAGCCAGCATCCCCCAATTTAGCAAGCAGGTCCATGTGAGCAGATGAAACTGTGCCATTGCACATGCCTTACTTCTTTTGAAAATCCAGCTGAACCTGAGGAATCAAATTCAAATTTATAGGCAAAGAGTAGGACTGGAATCCTAAAGCTGTGACCCCACACATTCCAAAAGAAATCCCATTTTTAAATTGACCACAGCTGTGGTGGAAGCTGCAGGGAAGTGACACACTTCTTACAAGCCAGTTTGAATACAGAGGGGCAGCTGAGAGAATTGAGCTGAAGGCTGTGAGTCATCACAAGTGACATGGAGGTTACACAGGGACATCACATTGGCCACCCAAATACCTAGACCCTCTTTAGAAGATTTGACAAAAGGCAAAATGAAGCTGACATGGCGAAAATAATTTCCCAAAGGGATTATCAAAATGCATTTTTCAACAAGCTGACCTTGCAGCCAAATGAGGAAAATTGAAATGAGCATGACCTCCGGTAAGTGCAAAACCATAACAAAGCAAAGGTGTCAGAACTTCCTCGAATCCTTTATATTTGATATACTGAAGAGGAGGGTATAAAATAAGCAGTCAGAGAGAACAAGCACATCAAAACAAAGCTAAATTAATTATTTGTCACAGTGGAATAAATTGGTGAAATTCACACACAAGAACCCTGGTTTGTGGAGAACTAAACCAAAGGATCTGTCCAAAATAAAAGTGATTGTGCAAAATGTATGGAATTAGCAGGCCTGGGCAAGATGGTTCCAGGGATTCTCAGGAAACTCAAAGGTGAAAGAGTTGCTAATAGCAATGGGTCATCTTTTGCCTTAAACTATCTTTTAATCAGCAAATCCCACACTGGCAGGGAACATATCAAAGAAGGAGAAGGGGAGAAGTCTCAGGGAGACTTAGGAAGTTAAAGATTTGACATCTCTAGTGGTCAGGTTAATATAACACAAGAATTAATAGATGGACATGTGTATAAGTATGATGTACTTTGGGGAGTGTCAGTATAACTCTTGTAAGGAAATCCTACCTCTTGTGGGTCTTTGCCTACAGTCCTGGCATCACCTACTCTTATGGCACTTGTAGTTAGCACAGACTTCCAAGTCACTTAGATAAAAACCTAAACCAAATCCAGGCTTTATATCCCTGGACCTGGGTGAGAAGAGCATCAGAAGTGAATATATGCCACCTTCTTGGTCTTCTCTCTCCACATCACCTTGCTTCTTTTCAGGGATTAAGGCTATGGAGCAGAGCAGCCAAGGGAAGAGTTAAAAAGGCACTGGAACACAGAGAATGGGGACCCAAGGCCTGACATTGAGCAGTTAATAAGGGATATCAGATAACAAATCAAAGAGATTCAGGCAGCCCAGAGCTGCTTGAGAGCTCCTGAAGGATTTGGCTGGTTAGAGAGAATCTAGCAATAGGTGATCCCATTGTGTACCTTGCTGCATGGAACTGGTTAGGGAAGGGAGGGGAGGGGTAGGATGCTCCAGTTCATACTGCTCCAGGGGACAGTGTGGGAGCACAGCAGCCTCTTGGGATCTGAGAGAAAGGCACCCTATGCCCTTCTCAGCAAAGGCTGACACTGGCCAGAGCTGCAGGGAGAAGAGACCTCTTCTGGAATGACAGAAAGTGAACCAGGGTTCCATACAGGTTGCTAAGAGATAAAGCAAAAAAATGGCTTCTATGGATCTGTGAAAGAACAGGAAAAATACATTTGAGCATCCGGGGTGAAGAGGAAACAGGGAAGTACTTAATGGACAGTGGGAAAGGGGAGTGAGAGCAATGAGTGGGATGGATTAAACAGAAGGTAGCACTGTAAAGCCACACAAGTTTCTGGCAGGTGGCAGCACTTCACCACAGGCAGACCTGAGTCGGCAGAAAGACACGGAATCCTGAGCAGAACCACCCAGCGTGACACGAATACACTGCCAGAGATCAGCAGCTCCCCAAAACACTATGGTTATAGTACCATGCAGAACACAGGGGAACAAAAGAAAAGTAGGAGAGATAAAAAGAAATGTTCCTCCCCAAAACAGCTTGTGCATTTCTCCTCTGGCCACATCCCTGCCAAGTTTTAGTAAGTGCTGAGGGTTCCAAGCAGAAGAGATCATGTCCCAAAGTTACCTGAGCTGAGGGAGCTCAAACTCAGTGTGAACTGCAAAGGGAAAGTCATGTGCTCACTCTAGTGTGATGACAGGTTACCAAAATTCCTCAGGTGTAAGGGAAGGAATAAGAGAAGGAAGGACATGATCCAGAGAATTTTCAAAGAGACAAGAAGCCTCAACCTGCCTCTTTACATGTAGCATTAACAGAGGATTTTCTTCAGAAGAGCAAAGATATGTTTTATTTATTTATTTCCCCCGATTAACATATTACCAAATCAAAGCCAAAAGAGGGCACATTCAGATGCAGTTACCTCAGAGCTTTGTTTTATGCCATTCATGGGAACATTGCACCTTTGTATCCTTCCTCTTTTGGATCTGAGTCACAAGTCTCAAGGCTATGTTGGAGATCAGAACCAGATACTGCAATTGCTTGCCACAGCACCATATCTGGCTTCAAACCTGGGCTAGATCTAAATCCTGGTCAGACCCCAGTGGCCTGTTTTCAGAGGTGGGGCTGCAGAGTTTATCTTCTTAGAGTGGGCATATGGAATTCACACACACAAGTTGTGGCCACATAACACCTCTCCACAGAAGCAATTCTTCATGCTTCATTTCCAGTTCGAAGGATCACACAGAGATCTTCAGTGCCTTGAATTCTGTTTGGCTGCTCTCTGCCCAGTGAGGTGAATGCACATGATCTCCCTCTCTTGAAGGGGGAATAGGGGGAGTGGAAAGAAAAGCAAAAAAAATGGAAAACAGTGGAAAACAACCACAGTCACCAAGCAAGTATCGGGCTGTCACATAAGTTCACCCAGAGTCATGCTGTAAGCTTCGGGCCACTCTTATTGGAACTTAAACTGTTTCCCTCCACATCCTCTGCATGCATGTAAGTGGAATGCAATAAAAAAACATTCTCATAGGGAGGTTCTGGGGTGAGCTGTACTGGTTAGGCTGTCCCAGCAGGTGGTACTGGAATAGCAGCACAAACCTTCCTGGCCCTGCAGAACTCCCTCACCCCCTCCTATCTTCAAGGGTGGATTTATCAGGAAGACTGCAAGTGGCCTGTGCTGCCCCTTACCCTGCAGCCAAGGTTGGCCCTGCAGGCCATTTGCAGCGTCCCAGCCCAACTTGTTACAGCCAGCAGCGAGGTGATGGGACATCATCTGCCTCCAGAGCAGCCATCCCATGTGTCCAGTCAAGATGGGACAAAGCCAAAGCCATCTGGAAATAGCCATAGAAAGCTGAACTAAATCCAGGGAGTACAGTCAGCTCAACCAAACACTTCTTGGCACCTCATCAATGAAACATAATGGGAAAGATTTAATGCCAGGCAGGGAGGCTCCAAGCTTTGGGGTTCAACCATATGCAGGAACCTCCTCATGACACAGATGGCAACACCATCAGAGGGGGAAAGGCAATTTTTTTTTGAAGAGCACACTCTCCAGGTGCCTGTGTCACCCACTTTTACCATGCCAGGACACTGAAGTCAGCACAAGGAAGCAAAGAGTGGGCAAATGGCACTCCAGGGTGCCAGCCTCAAGCACAGAGCTGGCACTGATCCAGAGGCCAAAGGGCTCATGCTGCTGACTTTCTGACAGCTGGGATTGACATAGAGGACAAAGTGCTCCTCGATGTGTCTTAAGACTCTGCCTCCAGATCACAGTTATTTGCCTATTTAGCATTTTAAGACTGGATAGGACAAGCTCAGCATGCCATCCCGCTCTTCGCAGAGCCTCTGCCCTTTCTGTGGGGAAGGATGACTGTCAGATCTCAGTGTTTGCTTTCACTGACCAACCCCCCACATCAGACATCTCACCACACTGCTGGCCCAGTGTGGGATCTACCACAGCACAGCTGAGCACAAAAGTTGTGCTAGGAAATACTTCAGACTGGAGGTATCTTGTTCAAACCTTGCTCAAATCAGGACAACTTTTAGAGCTAGACCAGGGTACCCAGGGCAGGTTATCTGCTTACAGTAACCCTGTTTCTGTATAGAATGTATCACTTAAGGGCTTTTCCACCCAAAAAGAGTGATTTCCAAGCACACTTTGTACTTGCACCCATGGTATTGACTTCAGCTTTATGTACTGGTGACAGCAGCCCCTAGCTCTGGGCCAGACACACAGCTGTATCTATACCCAATTAGCATATATTCTCCAAAGAAAATGCTCTCCTACCCCTTCCCTCTCACTTGAACCCAGATCCTTGTCCCTGCCAGCTAACCAAAAGGATGGTTTGTGTAGCACTACCAACATAGCATCTTCCACATCTTTGAACATTTTGCTTAACACCATAAACATGGACTCATAAATAAGTGCTTAGCCACCACTTTAAAGTTAGGCCCAAAGGAATGGAACTCCTCCTAGTTTTTTTTTAAGATAACAGACATCCATACCTGTATGCACACTGACCACAAGAGTGGATGTGTTCCTGCCCTGGCACAGCTCAGTTCCAAGCCCTACAATACCGTGTTTGTGAATGAGGGCACTGAAGCACAAAGGGCAATAGCATAGCAGGACACAGCTACATTTGGAAGCACCAGTTCCGTCACTGCTAAACTATCATACTACAAATTAGCAGCTGCGATTTCTTTTCAGAGTGCACCCCACCAGTGCTAGCCAGGTCTCAGGTGATGTCTGCTTGCATACCACCTGCCACCCCTCGACTGCCGGGCGCTCAGCCAGACCCTGGAGACGGAGCCCAGGGATTGTGGGAAAGCCCGCAACAAAGGGATTCGGCAGCAGATGGCAGCACACGGTCGCGGGTGAGACTGAACTCAACTCCTGGTCGCGGGTGTCACCAGCCCAGCCAGGCTCGCAGACCAGGCTTGCGGGGGCAGGGAGTGCAACTCCTACCTGTACATGCCTAACACACAAGGCTCAACACAAAGGCTGCAAGTTACAAGCGGCTCCCTCCTTTAGGGAATGTCTCTTCAGACTGCTTCAAGGCTTCAAAAGCCAGTCGACTAAGCAAGGCAGCTGCCTCTACCTCAACACGCAGGAGCTGCCGTCCTACAGTGCCTGGGAAAGAAAAGAGAGCAGGCCATTCATTGCATGTCACCTGCCTGGCCTGCCCCAAACACAAGTGATGCAAGAAGTGCACCCCAGGATCCCAGCAGTGACTGGAAAACATAGCTCTGGTCAGGAGCCACTACGGGTCCAGCTGTTGCTGGCTGATCTTCCTATGCTCAGCTTCAAGGAATGTCCATCATAGCCCCAGCTCTGGATGGGGACATCCAGCTATAGGTAATGGCAGGTGGCAAAATTAAGCTGTCATCCTGCAATGTGCTTTCCCTGACTATCAGCATGGACAGAGCTATTGTCTTGGAAGAAAAAGACCAGTAACAGTCTCCAGAGTGAGAGTCTATTGTTCACATAATGTAATGAGCACTCATCAGACTACCTAGACCTGGCGGCATGTGTGTTAACCACTTGTGCCATAGTACTCTGCTTTATATACATTAACAGCCCCGTTTGGTTTTTGTTTGATTTCCTCCAACATACAGCCCTTCTTCTCCATTTCTTCAGGAGTCCAAACACAGCATCAAGACTTTGGGAAATCTGGCAGGTTTGTGTCTGCAATCCATATGGTGTGGCTGTGGTAAGAACAGTTGCTGCATGGCTCTGAGACACAAAGTCACAGAACATAGAACATAATTAATGGGAGAAGGGGCACGGAAATACGCACATCCCACCTCAACTACAGCTCCCACAGAAGAATTGACAACCAAAAACCAGACAAAACTGGGATCTTCCCTTTGACACTTGTTTCCTGATTCTTTCTATGTGCTACAGTCTGTCTCCCAATTGGAAGAAAGGGAAAACTTGCACAGGACTCACCAAGCTGTGCATCCTAGCAGGTCTTGCTGTGAGGAAAGGCATGGGGCCTGGGAAGATCTCCACACATGACTAAGCTCTCCCTCATTAACTGTTTCCCAGTCTTCTGTGCTTCTTTATGCACAAACAGGAATATCTCTCAGCACTTCCCCTTAGGTGAACTTCATCTGAAAATTCTTCTGCTCTGGAGATAAAAGACCCTTTTAGACTTTTCAACTCTTTCTGCTGCAAGTACCTACTGAAAGGTCTGAGAAGCTCTACCATAGCTTATGGGTAAAATGCTACATCTTCTCCCTGCCAGGACCTATACCACATGCCCATCCTATTTACGAAAATAAGGTAAAAGCTTTAGTCCTAGAGCTGAAAAAATGTCCTTTTTTTTTTTTTTTTTTTTTTTCCCAGACGCTACAGATACTAGAATGCTTGACAATTCAAATAGCTGTCTTCAAAGTTTAAGATTTCTTATCTTTACCCAGGCCACAAGACTTGTGTTGTACTTCCAACACAGCCATATACACAGCTTTGCTGTCTGGCAGAGGAACATGGAGCAAGCATGCTGTGCAAGATGGCTGCAAGCAGGCTTGATAGAACAATGTCAGGGCCCTGAACATATTCTTCACCTCCTGGGGGACTGGCTGGACTCAGGTCCAGCTTAAGTAATAGAGGTGTTTGGCTTTGAGAAACCTCAGCAACATTGGCCTTATCATAGATAAGTGTCTCACCCTTGGACCCTGCCTGAGCTAGCATAGCCATGCCTGGCCATGTCCTTGTCTGGCCACGTACCCTACTATCTAAATCCTTATCTATCTTTGATCTGCTCTATCTTTGTGCTTAGGTACTTCAGGACTGCTCCTCTGCTGGTGAGGCCACTGCCCCCGCCTGCTCTGCTGTGACTCATCTTCTTGCTTCCTCTCTTTCCAGGCAGTCTGTCCTTGCTGCCCCTAACAAAGGGCCCACTTGGCTCACCTTGACCATCTCTCTAGTAGGCAGAGACTGTTTCCCATCTACCAGCATGGAAAGAATAATTTCTGAAAATATCTGCAGGCTGTAAAAGCCTTTAATGTCTGAGATGCTAAATATCAGGGCAACTAAGTCTTCTCACTTGCTTGTTTTCTCCACACTCTTACCAAGTCCCACAGGAACCTACACTCAGGCCCATTTCCATGTTGTTGATCTGTGTTTGGTATTGTGTGAGTTTTTTTGCCGTATGTAGAACAGCCATGTCATTTTTGTGTCCTTTCTCCACGCTCCTACCTCTTTGCCCAGACAGACCCTGAACCCATCACTCCTGGACTTGCTCTTGTTCAGTCTGCAGGCCACAACAGATATGCAGAAGGATAAGCAGGCTGTGAGGATCTTGCTGGAGACATGAAGACCTTCAACCTAGAGGCTTCCAAAGTAAAAACAATTTGACAACTTAAAAGACTCATATTTTTTCCCCAATAATACTTGTTTAATTACCATTTGCACCAGTACATCTTATGCTTTATATACATATATCTTTAATTTTTGCTTCTTCAGCTTTTCAAATACATAATATATTATCTCCAGAATACTAAGACAATACAGAAGAGGCTCCTAGTTAGTTGTTAATTGGTGCCATCAACTTCCTTGGTTGGGGAATTGATACGTAGTTGAAATGACAGGACCTCACAAGGACGTGAGCAAACAAAAAGACGACAAAGAAAACAAAATGCCAACCCAGGAGTCTCTGTTGTTGCTTGCAGACTACAGCCATCCACAAGTTCAGGAGGCAAGGAGTTGAAGTATAGTGAGACTGCAGCAGTGACTATAAAGGCAGGGAGGGCTGGCAGGGGGAAACACCAAGAGAGCCAGGGAATCAGGGTTAAATGACTACTTAAAATACATCCAAGAGCAGTCTGGTCCCCACTTCCATAAGTGGAACTGCAGCAGCTTTTAGAGCTATTTCAAGAATGTTCCTCCCCAGAGGGATGGTCTAAGTGAAACTGTCTCCAAAATGCCCTCACTGTAGCCAGAAAAAAATGACAAAAGACCTTTGCCAATACAAGGTGCATACATGTAACTACTCTTCTAAAAGCCTCCCCAGAAAATTTTTGCCCAAAGGGAAACATTTCCTGGTAAAGGTGTGCTAGAGACACGGAAGTGTTGCTGTGTTGAGTGTTCAAAACAGGAAGAAGCCTTCCAGCAAAGCATCAATGCCCTAGTGTCCCAGTAACTGGGTACAGACAAGAGTTACTGAGACCAACTTCCCAGCTAGTGTTTGGGCTTCTGTGCCAGCATGAAGGGTAGCAATTCAGCAGCGTGAGGTTTCCAGCCTGCCCTGTGAGTTTGCCCACAGTAACCAACAGACTAATATCCTAATATCCCAGATCACATCCACAGCTGTGGAAGATGAAATAGTGTCCACGCTGCCTCAGGAAACTCTCCCAAATAAAAAAGTAGGAAGTCATGGCTTTTTATCTCTCTCTAACTCCCTTAACCACACAGGAAATAGAGGGGGCTTGGACACATTAAAAATAAAAACATAAGTTCAATAACTAGCTCACATCCCTAAAAGTTGGATTCAGAAGAAAAGTCAAAATAAGGAATAGAGGTGGGAAAATTTTGCTCCCACAGATCTCAGGATTGAGTCTACTATACACTTCTTGCTCAAATGAGTGAGTTAAAAAGGGGAAGAAGACTGTCCATCAGAGAATAATCTATTGTCCCACCATAATTCTTACTGTAGCTATGCAATACTTGTAACACAGTGCCAAGTCACTACACAAGGCCAGGGCTCAGGATAGTGATGCAGGAACATGAAATGCTGAGTGGTGGGAATCACCTGGTTGTCATCTAGTGCAAGTAACTACCAAATTGTAAAAATAGGCGCTTTTTTTCCCTTAAAGCTATTTCCAGTTAAAACAGCTCAGTGACAGCGAGGCCTTTGCCTGGGGAGAAAGGAGTTAAAATGAGAGAAGTTCCTCCAGTGAACCTGCAATCCAAATCAGGAGCCTTGAGATGGGGTGCCCACCTGGAACTACAGCGCAACAGCAGCAGGCCTACTCAAGGACTTGCATGACTCCTCCCACAGGAGCACAAGGACATGCAGCACTACCAAGAATTGCACCAAAGATGGAAGAGTAGTGCATGCATGGGGAGAGTCACTCCTCACCACAGATGTCATTAATCCAAGAAGGTTTTGTGTTGAGAAAAGACCTATCTCCTTAGAGGCTCCATTTAGCAAGTGTAGCCAAATGCAGCTGTCCTCAGCACTG
The DNA here is from genome assembly GCF_026979565.1 of Vidua chalybeata. Classification (NCBI taxonomy): domain Eukaryota; kingdom Metazoa; phylum Chordata; class Aves; order Passeriformes; family Viduidae; genus Vidua; species Vidua chalybeata. Next base: position 74,385,222 of record NC_071531.1, read on the forward strand.
CAGGGGCTGCAGTCACTACTGAAAGCAGCCACAAAAAGCAACAGCTTAGCCAGACAAAATTTGAAGGACAAGGAACCCAGAGGCACCTACCCAGCCTCCTCCTGTACCCACTTTCTTCAAGATTCTTGCTTTCCCTGTATGGAAAGACAGGGAAAAAGAGCTAGGATGTACCATGGACTGGCCAGATGGAGGCGATAAGGCTACCCCTTTTCTCCTCGCCCATCTTGGGAGGAGTCAGTATGTTCTCTTTACGTTCAGTGGGATCGAAAATAGTAAGTTTAAGTGAAGGTCTGATTTAAAAATGAAGGATTGTCCCAATTTGATTGAAGACTAGAGAGGTTTGTGCCCCCTCTGATCCCATTTGGTGCTTCTAGGTCATCGATTTGTCCCATTCCACTGCTTTGATCATTCAGAACTGGACCCAGTTGGACTGCTGAGGAGCCTGATTGGGAACAGCACTGAAACAAAAAAAGGAAAATCAAATGAGCAGAAGCAGTAAGACTTAACTTCTGGTTCTTCCCAACCCATCAAGACACTACCCTTCTTGTGTTCCATTCATTACAGTTTACCTGGATGCAGTGCTGAAGTCTCCCCAGAGATCCGTGGTAGCTGATACTGGTGCCTTGGATGCAGCTGCAGGAGCATCTAAATCTAAAAGAATATCTAAAGCAGAAGAGAGAGAGAGAGAGAAAAATACATCAGCTTATCTAGAAAACCCTACAGGCATTTTAACTGTCACCTTAAACAAACTCCTAGATGCAGGGCAGAAAATCTTTGAAGGGACTCCAGCTTTCCCTGCAGAAGTCAGACTTTTTGAGGGGCTTGTTGTAACAGCATCTCCTTTTGCTGAATGTGCACACCTCCAGCTTGCACTGCAAGGGTACATTGTCTTCAAGAACTATTCAGTCTCCACTCAGCACACCACCGGACACATTATTATCTCTCCCAGCAGACATAAGGCTCAGACTCAACCCAAGCTCAGCAATCGTAACAGCTGCCAAACAGGCACCACCTTAACAGTACAAACCACACACTGGGACCACATGGGCCCTACTCAGAAGCTCGTGTTTTCTTCTCACTCAAACCTGTGGACAGCACTGCTGAAGTCAGCCTTCACAAAGGGATCATCAACTCTCCAGACACCTCTGCACGGTCACACTTTTAACACAGCATCCAGAAGACTGCAGCAACCTCTTTGTTACAGTATCACAGGATGATTTATGTTGGAAGGGACCTCCAACGATCATCTCATCTAGTCCCACTGCCATGCCATGAGCAGGGACACGTTGCACTAAATCAGGTTACTCAAAGTCCCATCCAATCTGGTCTTGAACACTTCTAATGAAGGGGTATCCACTGCTTCTCTGGGCAACCTGTTCCAGGGCTTCACCACCCTCATGGTAAAAATTTCTTCTTTATATCCAGCGTAATCTACCCTCTTTCAGTTTAAGCCTCTACCCTTTGCCCTGTCACTACAAGCCCTGGTAAGAAGTCTTTCTTCATCTTTCTTACAAGCTCTCTTTACATAGTGAAACATCCCCCCAGAGCCTTGTCCTGTCCAGGATAAACAACCCCAATCCTCTCAGTCTTTCTTCACAGGAGAGTTTCTGACCATTCCCATGGCCTTCCTCTGGACCCAGTATAACAGATCCACATCTTTCTTGCACTGGGGACACTGGAGCTGCCAAAGAGACCAAAGTCCTTGGAACAGACCATGTCTCAGAGGGCACTAGGTTGAACACAGTTTGCTGAAGCAGCACCTGCCAGTGTCTGACAAACTGATGGCTCAGTGCTAAGGTTTACCTGCATTGTTTGCATCACTGGATTTCTGCACAGGTGGTGGTGTGACATGGTTGGCAATGGCTGTGGAAGAAGGGGGAGGTATAGGAGGGACTGCAATTTTGCCTCCCGGTGGGGGTGGCAGCAGGCTTAGGCCCCCTGATCCAGACACACGGGGCTTGGCTGCTCCTCCTTTCTTTGACGTCATGTTCTGTGTTAAAAAAAAAAAAAAGGAAGCGTAAAGAAGAGTCTGCATTGCCACATCTAGAGGAAGAAGCAGGGTAAACTGGTCTGCTTACCCCAATGTTTAGTTTGATGGTCTGCCCTTCCTTAAACCCTAAGTCTAATTTGGGACGTGTGTCAGCTTCCTGGGACTCCTTGGAGATTTCAGTCTCCTGCTTCACCCACCTAAAAAGAAGAGAGGAAAACATGAGACCCTGTGTCAAAAAGGAAAAGTGTTTTAGAAAAATGTGTGGTTTCTCCATCCATCCCACCAAACTACTTTGCCTTGTCAAACCAGCTACCTCCCTACTCCCGATGTCACACAGCACAAAGCTAGGACCACCACAAACCCATGAAGCTGTTTAACACTGAACTTGGAGCATCACAAGACCTAAGCTTAAGACTTACAGATCTGACCCTGCAGGGGTTCTCAGCTTGCACGCTGGCAGCACACACAAGTGTCCCTTGCCAGAGCAAGGCTTCAGGGCCACCCCAAGGAAACCTGTGCTAAATGAACATGCACCACCACCCACCATGTTCTACAGGCCAGAGGAAAAATAGCATTCCAGAAAAGCAAAACTCACTTGAAGTGATCCTGCAAAGAGACGTTGAAGTCAAAGGCATCACCCCGATCTGTGAAGCCAATGCCTATAAAAGCACTTCGTCCTAGCAAGGAGACAGGAGTAGTCACTGGACGTGCCCTGCAACTGGGCCACAAATCCCTCTGCTTGTCCTAAACCACTCTGTGCTACCTCTCTTTGATACACCTGCAGCTGGATGCCAGCAGCTCACAGCAGTTCATTGTCCCCAGCCTTCAGGATGCACCTTTCTTCCCACGGGGCGTCCTTGGAAACCAAATGTCCCTTCCCAGCCCAGCCCCTGGACTATGTGCAATGTAGAGAACCTCTTCTGTTTACCTTGTCCTCAGATCCCTCCAGGCACACCACCTGGCCTTTTCAGCATTCCCAAAGTAATTTTCATCCTCCTGGCACACTCCCAGCTCTACCTGAGTCTCCTCCACCCCTAACACTTGGCACCTACGTCAGCTCCCAACTCACCAGTCCCATCCTGAATTCGAATGACAAAGTAGCGGCTGGAATCTGCCACAGTCTCCACTGCAATGCCAGGGTATTGATCTATAGGAGCCTGGGCAAAAAGTTCTCCTGCAGACAGATAATCAGGTGTTAAGAAGAACAACCCCTTCCTAAAGTGTGCCCAGGGCTGCCATGCACATCTCTGGGCAGGCTTAGAAACACAGGCTCGGGGGCAGCAATCACAGTCACAGCCTTGGCAAGGCACAGCCTTTCCCCTACCTGAAACCTTATCCTCCAGTTTTATGTAAGCAGTTTTGCCTTTGGAGGTGACACGAAGCCGTCCTGTCCAGTCTGGATGGTCCAGTTTCCAGTCAGATGCCCTGAAAGGAAGAGCAGCTGAACACTGACCATAGTCAACCTCTCCAATTCTGCCCAGCCACCTCAGCAGAAGTCTCTGCTCCCAAACCCTCAAGCCCTGCAGCTGCCTCATTCCACTTCCCTCCCCAAATAAGACATGGGGTCTCAGCTCCTCTCATGCTGCGGCCAACTGACACACGACTCTGACTGGCATCTCTGGGCAAAGGGAAAGAGACACAGTCCAGAGAACATCAACTCCTCACCTGTGTAAGTTTGCCAAAGAGGGGAGACAGAAGCACAAAAACTCACTTCAACAGGAAATCCACAAAAGTGACTTGTGAGCATTGGGAAGACCCCAAAAATTAATTAGTAACATGCTGAAAAGACACTCCATTATACTACCCTATGGCTGTAAAATAACACTGAGTACTTCATAGCCTAGAGGCAGCTGACTTACACCAGGCAAAATACACACACAGACATTTTGACCGATCCATCACACTCTGCCACAGGCTCTTGTGAAGGAAGAAAAAAGGAAAGAGAGAAAAAACCCAACCTATAGCATCACAGAATATTCTGAGTTGGAAGGGACCCACAAGGATCACTGAATCCAGCTCCTGGCCCTGCAGAGGACACCCCAAAATGACACCATGTGCCTGAGAGCATTGTCCAAACACTTCCTGGACTCTGGCAGGCTTGGTGCTGTAAAATCTACAGGATTTTATAACTGGAAACAAACATCCTTGGCCAGGCACAACATCCGCCTACAGTCTGTCAGGTTCAGGGAGTTCACAAACCCACTCCTCCAGCAGGCCTGTGGGCACACCTTACAAAGTCACCCTCTGCTGCTTTTGGCTGACCAGAGAAGGCATTTCTAACTGCTGGTTCTGCAGCCTCTTCTTAAAACTCACTCCGAATTCCGCCTGCTTTCCTCCCCACCACTGCGAGAGCCACCAGGCCAAATGCAACGTGCCGTTATAGCACATCAGCGTCACATCGCAGAGAACCCAGAAACCGGGAGCAGACATCAGCTCTGCCTGGAACAGCAAGCTGCCCCCTCGCCTCCTGCCCCTGATTAACAGAGCAGCCCCTGCTCGTCCACAGCACGGAGCGGAGGCTCCCCTACCTTCAGGCGCTGACCACCTGCCCACAAGAGGCACTTCCAGCCGGCGGCTCCTCCAGAGCTCGGCTGGAGGGGGCTACGGGGATGGGCAGACCTGCTCGCGGCCACAGGACACGGCTTTCCCAAGGGACGAGGCCGGGCCACGGCATGGCACAGCCCAGCCCCCGGCTGCCCTCCGGGCAGGGCCTGAGGCAAGCCGAGCCGCGCCGGGGCGATTGCGGGCGCCGCACGCTCCCTCACCTGTACCCGCGGTTGGAGGTGCGCGGCGGGATGCGGTAGACGTTGACATCGGGCTTCACGCAGAGAACGGACTCGTACTCCAGCTCGGCCGCCGCCATGTCGGCCGCGAAGCCCGGCGAGGAGCGAGCGGCGGGAGCCTAGTGACCAACGGCGCTGCCCACCGACATCTTTGATGAGGGCAGACACCGCCTGGGGGCGCCGGCGCGGCCGCGCCAGACGCGGGCCGCGTCCTTGAAGCGGATGGAGCCATCTTGGGTGCTGGCAGCGGGGAGCGGGGGCGGGAGGGCGCCATCTTGGAGCCGCCCCTGACACAGCAGCGGCGGCCCGCGCCATCTTGGGGCCTGGCAGGTCCCGCGGCGGGGCTGGCGCGGCCATGTCTGTTAGGGGCAGCCCTAGGGCGCGCCGGGCAGCGGGCAGGGCCCCGCGGGATGGCGGGAGCGGCGCGGGTGGTTGTGCCGCCACACGGTGTCGACCTGCTCGTGTGGATCCCCCGGGGGCTGCTCCCTGCCGCCCTGAGGGGTTCAGTGTCAGTGTTCTTTCTGTGGTGCGGGGATTAGGTGGCTTTTTTGGTAAAAGAGCAAGCCAAAAAGGAAATGCGACGCAGAGCACGGCAGGGTTTGCTGCTGGAAGTGATTGAAATGGCAGCTGTGGAAAGCTTAGTTTCAGGAGTGGGTCTTTCCCTAAAAAGGGTGTACATACTAGTTTATTTGTCAATAATGATAAGGCTGGCAGCATTTAAACCACTCTTTTAGAGGTGGCTTCTCAGAGGAGACTGGTGTTGAAGTTTAGTGCTGTGCAGCGTCCTGTGACTGAGTCTCAAAACGTACCAGTGTTTACTCTGAAAAGTGGAAGAAAAGGCATAAGAGAAGTTTAAAAATTACATAGAGCCATGTCTGAGCATTCCATGTCAAGCATTGGAACGGGCTGCCTAGGGCGTTGGTGGAGTCATCATCCCTGGAGGCACTGAGACAAAAATAATCACTGAAACATCACTAAGTTTGAGGTTTTGGTTTGTTTTTTTGTTTTTGTTTTTGTTTTTTTTTTTTTTTGTTTTGTTTTGGTTTTTTTGTTTGGTTTTTGGTTTTTTGTGGGTTTTTTTTACTGGTTTTGTTGATTTTTGTTTGTTTTGGTTTTGGCTTTTTTGGTTGCTTTTTGTTGGGTTTTTTTTGTTGTTGTTGTTGTTTTGTTTGTTTGCTTGTTTTCCCAGTAGGGAAATAGCATTAGTTAATGCAGACAGAGCCATTCCCAGCCATGGCTGTCTAGTCACCATTCTCTTATGTTTTTTCTTGTTCTATAACTTCTTAAGATCAAGGACCAGTACAGCATTCAGAATTCAAGAAGAAACTTACATTTACCTTTTGGATAGAGTTGCTTGTTGACCTAATTTTTCATTAGAACTTCCTGCAGTGACTGCTAAGTTTTTTCATTGGGCACTAATAACTTACTGGGAGTACACCCCTCCATGTGCATAGTTATGGCTGCTTTTCCAAGTTCAGTGATTCACAATTAGCAGTATTAAATTTTACCTCCCTCTTCACAGTGCTGTCATTCAGCGTGCCACAGTCCTCCTACGGTCCCTCTAGAAGGAGAGCATCTCGGATGAGGGAGTGGCAAAGGGCCAACTATTATGAGGCATGTGAGCAAAGACTCACAAGCACCACCAGAACGCCAGGAATGCATCTCCCATTCAATTCCATTGAGACTTAACCAGCAGAGAACATAACATTCTTCAGCTTGGTTCAAACAAGCATCTCTGGACCAAAAAAATACAAAGCACTGCCAATAACTACTGAAGTTTAAATTTTTATTTTTATTATTTACTTTTTTTTTTTTTTTTAAGGATTCAGCAGAGAGGTTGAAATCTTGAAATAGAACATTTAACCTGGAGGATAGAACTGGTTAAGAACCTTCCTGCAAAGCAGGGCTTGGCTGGCAGGTCCATGGTGATAACCAGGCTCTGTGTCCCTCAGCCAAAAGGAGCCCATAGGAGTAAGCTCCTATCAGCACTGCCTGTCTGGGCTCGAGGAGTCCCCCTGGCAGGATGGCAGCTGAGAATGAGATGAAGCTACAGGAATTTTCCTGGCAGGCTGCTGACAACCTGTCTATCTTTGTGGGTAGAGCTCAGCCCTGGCCTGTCTTCCTTTTTCTGGTTTTGTGTTGGAGGCAGCATCTGTGTCTTTAACAGACACACTCAGGAGCAGAAGTCTACTCTGTCACAGTTCATTTTTCAGGCCAAAACGAAAATACTGAGGCTGTTTCTTGTTTGTCTGGGCTCTGTCATTTCTGCTAGCAGTCTTGATTTCCCAAATTGTGAAGGGCAAGGGGGAACCCCCTTGTTAAACATTAGAAATGCCTTGCCCTGGAAGTCTTCCATTTTTATTGTCTTGCCACATTTTGTGCAAATCACCCGTTTCAGTTAACCACTTCTTTTTGTCAGTCAAGTTCCTTTTTAAAAACAAGACTTTTAATACCCTGAAAAGTAAAAAGCAGATTAAAATCCTTTTGTCATGACCAGTCACGGTTTGGTGAGTACAGTGTTCTGTATTTGATGAAGCAAACTGTCTCAAGCTGGGACAGAAGCTGCTCTGGATTGGTAAGAATCCTAGAAATGAGATTAGCTAGATGAACGTGCTCACCTGGTAAGACATAGAAGTGGCTACAAGACAATAACAGATCAAACATTTTACAGTGACGTGGCAGGGTTTGGACTTAGGAATTACTTCCAGCAAAGGTCACACTGTGTCAACAGGCAAGATGTCATTCAGTTGTTTTACAGAATATAGTAAAGTATATGTCTTTGAATATAACTCTATTAATATTTTATTTCAAGCACTATTTTATTTTGACAGTTTTGAGAAACTTCCTGTGGTTTGACTCTTTATTTTATGAGCAGATGATATCTAAATCTTGAAATTACATTAAAATGAGTCATTTTATCAGGGTGAAAGAACACCCTTGGCACACACAGGATGCATGCAGGAAAAAAAATGCAGTTCCTAAAATGTCACGTGAGGGTTTTCTCAGTCACTCCAGAGACAGAATTGATGGTACTTGCTCCAACACGCTGAAATCACTGCTTTGCTCAGGTAGGTATCATAAACTGGAGAATTTTGCTATCCTCATCTACTTGCCATTTATTATTCTTTACTCCTGAAAACCCCTCTCCCTCCTCCAGTTCCCCCTTTCATTTTCAAACCACATTGCAGCCCTTCTAGCACTCTAGAAAATATAGTGTGGGCAGTATCTTCTAATTGATTCATCAGTTTACTTTGGAGTAGGACTTGCATTACTATTTTACAGCATTCCTTGTTTCCCTGTCTTCTTCATACCATTTTCTGTAGCTATATGGGGAGGCAGCAGGGTTCAATTCTTGCAGCACTGTTTGCCAGTTGTCCTTCTGAAAGTTGCTTCTACATGGATCAGCAAGACCACAAGAAATGTAACAAACTTGGGAGAATTTTAAATTAAGCCTCCAGCTTTAAGTTAAGCCTTCCAGTAATGTCTTTCATAGCTTTCCTTGCAGGTCACCCTCACTTACAAGTCTATTGGCAGATATTACCAAAACCTGATAAATGACGATGTTTGTTACAATTGTTTATCTCATTTTCTTCTTAGTGAAGCAGTTTGAACACTTATGCATCACTCCACTTTCTGACTGCATGTTATGCAAGAGTGAGATTAATGATTTGAATTTTGTTTAATAATATTTATATTTAGTCCTGCATACAACAATCTCTGACTGGTATTTAAGTACTGGCATAACAGAGGTTAAAAAAGGGTCAGTTGTCTTATTTATGTCTTCTCAGTTGCTTCTGCAGGCTGTATTTACCTCTTCCCTATTCAGTTTCCTTGCATTTTGGTAACATTTTTTGGGACCTTTCAGTAATACAACTGCTGTCATCAATTCAGCAAGGGTTTAGTTAGCAGGAATTTTTTAGACAATTCTATTAATGCCTAAAGAATGAAGATTGGGGTTTTTTTTTGCAATTCTATCTTAGCTTTGCTGGTTTTCTCCTTTCTAAATTTATGAAGTCCAAGAATAATTGAGCAATTAACATTTTTCCTCTACTATGGTCATAGTTTTAAAATGTCACTTAAGTATGCTGTAGGTCAGCTTCATTGTCTTGCAGTAAGACACCTCATATCTAAAATGGCTGAAGAACATTACTCTGTATTTTCATTTTTATTTCTACAAGTAAATATCTGTCTGTTCTTCTTAAATATTAATTTCTTGTCTTTCATAGAATCTTAAACCGTTAAGGTCTTGTCTTTCTCCTGGTCAAGATAAGCTTTCCAAGGAACCACCAGACAGCTCAGAACACATGTATAAGAAAAGGAAGTGGTCACTGGCACTTCCCTAAAATACCACTTAGCCAACAGAATTTATGTCCTGTCTGTTCTATTTGTAATGTTCAGAAAGTGGAGCAGGGTTATTTCAGAAAGACAGGCATTGCTTTCTTAACTTAAATGTACTTCACCAGTTATGCCAAAAGAAATTGCTCATTTTAAAGGAAAGAGGAACTAAAAATGCTGATTTGCCTTTCTGAAGCGGGAAGTCAACCAGGAAACACACCTGGGCACAGCATGGCCATATGAATAGAGAGCTCCACTTTAGAGACTAAGAAGAATCAGATGAAATCAAAGGGATGACAGAGATAGGAGAACATAACTGTATAGAACCCCCTGTTTGAATAGCAAGCTTACGTATAGGTTTAGCCACTATGAAAATGATGAAGATGTACAACAGGTACACTAGTAACAATTTTGTGTAGGCCAATGCCTTTGTATCCCAACAGCTCTGTACTGTCACCTGACTCAGGGGGGATGCTTCAGCAAAGGTTAAGAGAAGAATTTGGGGAGGAGGATCACAGAATGACTAGGTTGGAAGAGACCTTCAAGATCAAGTCCAACCCATGCCCTAACACCTCAACTAAACCATGGCACTGAGTGCTACATCCAATTTGTTTTTAAACACATCCAGGCATGGTGACTCCATCACCTCCCCAGGCAGACCATTCCAGTACTTCATCACTCTTTCTGTAAAAAACCTGTTCCTAATATCCAACCTATATTTCCGTTGGTGCAGCTTAAGCCTGTGTCCTCTCGTTCTGTCAGCTGCTGCCTAGAGAAAGAGAGTGACCCCCACCTGAATACAACAACCTTTCAGGAAATTGTAGAGAGTGGTAAGGTCACCCCTGAGTCTCCTTTTCTCCAGGCTAAACAGCCCCAGCTCCCCCAGTTATTCTTTGTAGGACTTGTGTTCCAAGCCCCTCACCAGACTCGTTGCACTTCTCTGGACACGCTCTAGAGTCTTATGTCCTTCCCAAACTGAGGGGCCAGAACTGGACACAGCACTTAAGGTGTGGCCTCACTAGTGCCAAGTACAGGGGAAGAATGACCTTCCGTTTTATTCCTAAGTTCCTTCAAAACCTCATTGCCCATCCAGGCTGGACGTTTGCCTCATTGACTCATCTTTCGCCACACAGGGACACACAGGTCTGTTCTTGTGCCCTCAAGATCTCTGTTTTGAAGTACTTTCCTGGACTCCTTTGTTTTTAAGGGCTGCTTCTCAAGGAACTCTCTTAATAAGTCTCCTAAATAGGCCAAAGTCTGCCCTCTGGAAGTCCAGTGTTAAGAGTCTTATCGATGTTCCTCCTCATTTCACCAAATAGCGAGAACTCTCTAATTTCATGATCACTCTGCCCCAAGCGGCCTCCAACCACCACATCTCCCACCAGCCCATCTCTCTTTGCAAACAGCAGGTCTAACATAGTCCCTCCCCTGGTGTGCTCACTCAGCAGCTATGACAAAAAGTTGTCCTCCACACACTCTAAGAACTTCCTAGAATGCCTCTTTTCTGCTGTACTAAGCTTCCAGCAGATATCTGGTAGGTTAAAGTCACCTACAAGAACAAGGGCTGGTGATCCTGAAACATTCTCCAGCCACTTATAGAATAAGTTGTCCACTTCTTCCTGGCTGGGTGGATGATAACAGACTCCCAGCAGGATGCCAGCCTTGTTGGCCTTCCCCCTAATTCTTACCCACAGGCATTCAACTTTGTCATCATTAGTTTCAATACCCACGGCATCAAAAGCCTCCCTAATATAAAGGGCCATCCCTCCACCTATTTTCCTTTTCCTGTCTCTCTGAAGAGCTTGTAGCCATCCAGTGCAGTGCTCGAGCCATGTGAATCATCCCACCACGTTTCTGTGTTTGCAATTACATCACAGCTTTGCTGTTGCACCATGGCCTCCAGCTCTTGTTACCCACGCTGTGTGCATTAATATACATGCACCTCAGCTGGGCTGCTGATTTCACCCATATCTCAGGCTTACCACCCTTGGGCCTGCTTCCAGACAGCCCAGCTGCATCCCCTTCCCCCTTCAGACCTAGTTTAAAGCCCTCTCAATGAGGTCTGCCAGTTCAATGAGCTAAAACCCTTCTGCCCTTAACAGAAAGATGGAGCCCATCCAGTTCCAGCAGGCCAGGTGCCAACAAAGTTGCCCCATGATCAAAGAATCCAAAATTCTGCTGATGACACCAATCCTTAAACCACTTGCTGATAATGTGGGCTCTCCTATTCCTTTCATCATTTTTCTCTGCCACCAAAAGGACCTGTTCTCCTGCCCTATCAACCACTTGACCCAGTGCCCTAAAGCCCCTTTTAATTGCCCTGACACTCCTCTTTTCACCACTGTCAGCTTGGAATATTTTACCACTGCAGGCAGTGGGTAATAATGAGAGAGCCGAATCAACCCAGGAAGTCTCTCAGTGACATCCCAGACCCAGGCCCCAGGGAGGCAGCAGATCTCTCTGGGGTCTGGTTGGCATATGGGGCCCTCTGTTCCCCTCAGAAGGGAGTCACCCACTACGACTACCCTTCTTTCCTTTTTAACGTTAGAGGTGCTGATCCCTCTGGCAGATGAAGCATAATTAGGAGGCTCACTGGAGAGATCACTTTCTTCTATGTCCTCTGGCTGACCCTCTAGATCCAGGGCCTCACACCTATTCTGAAGTGGCACCTGGCTAGGGGATGGGAGTCGGGAGGAATTTTTATTATTATTACCTCTCTGAGTAGGGACCCATTTCCACTCCCCTTCATCCACCAGGTGTCCTCCTATTGTCTGACAGTGGGAGGCATAGGAGTCTTCTGGCTCCCGGTGGGCCTCCCTCAAGCATGGAAGGGCAGAACTCTACCAATTTATTTCCCTTTCACCTTCCCTAATACTCCTTAGCCTTTCTACTTCCTCCCTAAGCTCGGCCACCAGCGAAAGGAGATCGTTCGCCTGTTCACACCGCAGGCAGGCTTCTTCTGCAATGGCCTCTGGAGCCACTGATAGGCTCAAACACTCCACAAAAAACGAAACGAAACCAACCAACCAACCAACAAAAACACAACAAACAAAAAACGCCACTAGCAGGAAGAAACCTGCGCCCCTGCCTGCTTGCCCTACTGCGCGAACAGCCGTGCCACGCCCCTGTCTGCCCGCTGCTGTTCGCCGCGCTCCCTAGAGCCCTCTTTTAATCACCCGCCGCTCGCCGGAGGCAAGCCCCGCCCTGCGCTTGCGTGGCTAACGAGAACCAAGGACGTGAATTGCTGCTAATTTGCTGTCTGTTTTACAGTTGCAGAATGTCTCAAGTTCTGGACAACAGCAGTTCACAGGAACGGGCTGCTGTATATTATGCATCAGAATCAATTGTCTGCATTGCAATCTTCACCATCGTTTTCATCATAGGTATCCCCGGCAATGGGTTGGTGATCTGGGTAGCTGGTCTGAAAATGAAAAGGTCTGTGAACACTGTCTGGTTCCTAAACCTTGCTGTGGCTGATGTCATGTGCTGCTTGTCCTTGCCATTTTTCATTGTTCACCTGGCCCTTCATGAACACTGGCCCTATGGCTGGTTCCTCTGCAAAGTCATTCCATCAGTCATAATCTTCACCATGTTTGCTAGTGTCTTCCTACTTGTGGCCATCAGCATTGATCGGTGCCTCCTGGTGATGAAACCTGTCTGGTGTCAGAACCACCGAACAGTGAAATTTACATCGGTAATATGCAGTGGCATTTGGCTGCTGGCCTTCATTTTCTGCTGCCCTGTCTTCTACTACCGTGAGACAAGCACTTATGATGGCAAAACGGAGTGTGGGTACAATTCTGGAGTTGAAGATTACATAGATGATCCTGTAAATGTATCTGTAAATGAGTTATGGGAAGAATACTCAACCTACAATGGTAGTGACTTGTGGGGAGATACCAATGAAGGTAATGATTCTGTACCCCTTGCCTCAGTGGTAATAAACAGCACTAGGGCTGTCTTTGGCTTTGTGCTCCCTTTTGGCATAATGGCAGTTTGCTACGCCCTCATTGTTTTCAGAACACATGCAAATCAGTTTCACAAGTCACACAACAGGACACTGCGAACAATTGTGTTTGTGGTAGCTGCATTCTTCATCTGCTGGGCTCCATACCATGTAGTTGGGATGCTCACCATTGTACCTAGTCTTCGAACAAGACTGATGGAGTCACTGATCCTGTGGGATCACCTCTCTACAGCACTTGCATATGCCAACAGCTGCATCAACCCCCTGCTTTATGTTTTTGTGGGACGGGACTTCAGGGCAAAGGTACGGCAATCAGTGCAAAGAATCTTGGAAGGTACCTTTAGCGAGGAACTCACATCTTCAGCCCTTCACAGAAGCCAGACTTCAGCTGACAAGAACCTGAGCAGCACCTTGTAATGCAGGACTTCCTATCACAACTGTAGAAAGAACAAGCTATAGCGCTGCACATCAATCACTCTCTGCTTTAGCAGGTGGTTTTGCTCCAATATATTTGATTAATCTGCCGCTCCAACCCAGGACACTGCAAGCATTCAGCTCGTGACAGATAACCCTCTTTATATCCTACACTGGAGACATGGGAAGTTGGAAGCACAGAGTAATTATTACAGAGTAATAATTTGAGGGATGACTGGTGAAGCAGAAGACACAGTATTTTAACCTACACAGACTATTTTAAGAAAGTGGGACTGGCTACAGATTTGTGGTGGGAATCATGAAGTTGAACCTCTCAACTGAGATAAGAATGTTATTTGCATATATCTGTGTTCTCCTGTCTCTGATAAAGTGCAGCTAAAACTAACTTGGATATTGGTCCTCAAAAGGTCATCACAGCTTTCCTCTGACTCTACCAGGGCTCTGAGGTGTGTGTAGGAGTATCTGGAGATTCCCTAGAGGGTACTGCTACATTTCCTTATAGCCATGCACTAGAAGAGCACTTGCCCCAGTCAGCTGCACTGAACTGACTTTTGTGCCTTGGTAGGTAATCTGCTTGTCCTGGCAAATACATCACTGTATGGTAGTAACCGGTAAATGCACATGCTGAACCTATGTTCATTAGCATGTGCACACTCGCCGTCTCCCAAACACTTCCTCCACCAGAGTCCCAAATCTTCCTTTTAGGAAGCAGTTTGAGATTATCCAAATGTACCTACTGTATTTTGAGATGGCACGTGAGCAGAATTTGAGCATGCAGTCACTGATGACCCAAGATTAGGTGACTGCTGGACTATCAGCCATTTGGCAAAACCCTGGAACTGAGAAGTGATAACCTCCAATCTGACCCTAAGAAGGTAGGGAAAAACCATGTTGTGGCTCAATCATGTTGAGCTCTCTTTACAAGAGAGATGTGCTTCTTATGTCCTTCCAGTGGAGAAAAAGTTTCATCCAGTCAGGCTATTTGGGGTGTTTCCAAGTTTGAATGTTCCCCGCTCTTGAAAAGCAGAAATATATTTACTAGGTACTCTAAAGAAGCAGTTTAAAATCTGCTTTTAGTGTTCTTCCTTAAAAGAGAAAGGTCAGCAAATATTAAGACAAATAGACACTAAGCATTGGTAGAGCTTTCACTCTGCCTTTCTGGTGAGCATGAATTGAAAGACTCTCAGATCTCACTGCCCTGAGAACAGCCAGCTATAAGAACCTTCAGCTCTTAAAATCCTAAAAAGTCTCCATCTAAAGAAGAGCCAGGTGTGGGGCTGTCCATTTAGCCATGTCCACACCCAAATTTTAAGGTGGGAATCAAGCCATCCTGACAGGCGCCGCTGAAAGAAAAAAATCAATACTGGCACCAAAACAGTTAAACCATAAACATTCACTTTTTCTTTTTATTAAGAAAGCATGCACAAAAATAAACTCGTGAGACCACGCCCCTCTCTCCCTGACCACTGACACGAGGCATTGGGGCCACATCAGGCTGGAGGGGCCTGCAAGACCCCTCTGTGGGCCAGGCTGGCCCCCCTGCCCTGCCTGCAGGCCGGTGCCAGTGCACCCGCAGAGCTCCACACCCACCCATCGATGTCTTACCACTCACTAACACCACACATTGATTTCAGGGGCAGAGGAACGAGGCTAATTTGCACACTGACCGGCATGTATTTACATATGCAAATGAGGCACAACTTAATACGCAAATGAGGCAAATATGCAAATGAGGAGCACTTGGATACGCAGAAGGAGCCATCTTGGTTTGTTTTTTCTTCCGGTGGTGTTTTCAGACTTCCACGGGGCCAGCTCTCAGTAATGTCCACTGCAAAACACTAACTGGCACCTGCCGTAAGTTGTCTCTCATTGTTGTCTCCAGTGCCACTTTCCACAGAAACCTATCACACATGCTTCCAAATCTGTATCATTCCCATCCTGAGGCAGCAGAGATAACAGCTGACTCCATGTTGAAGCTGTCTGGGATTCCTCATTTCTCTTGGAAATGTTCAATGATGAACGCCCCCCCAAACACACATTTAAAACAAAACAAAAACAAAACAAAAAAAACCAAAACAAAAAAAAAAAAAAAACCAAAAAACACCCAACAAAAAAAATTAAAAAAAGGAAAAAAAAAGAAAAAAAAGTGCTGTTCTCCCCTTCCAATGCAATGAGACACTGTCCACTTCCCTGGCAACAATCCAATTTCCAATTTGTTTATCCCTACAGCAAATTTAAAAAGCAGTGCTAGTTCTCCACCTTCCTGCAGTCAGAATACAGTTTATTACTTTACTCCTGTGCTCTAGGTCTGTCAAGCAGCCATGATAGTCTCTTTCCACATTTATTCCCTTCACTGGTAAATACGGAATAAGGGCTGGGGGAGGCTTTACAAAATATTAAGAAGAAACAAGATGTTTGACAGAACAGAGTCCTATGAGAAATGAAGGGGAACACAGGACACAACTTGGGGGAGGAAGCATCTCAATGCTCACTCCCGTTCCTGCACCTTTTCCACCTTCCTGATTTGCACGTGCTGACAAAGTTCATCCTTCAGGATTTACACTAGGTTACATCATCTCCCCAGCTGAAATGCAAGGGGTCTGAGACACCCTCCTCCCTTTCATACTACACTCTTTGGCTGGTTGGTTCAAAACCCTGCCCTGCTTCCTCTCTCCCCTCATGCCCCTCTTACAAAAACTGCTTCCAAGGGCCTCTTGGTCCCTGACCAGAGGGTAAAGCCCTTGACCAGCAGCCCCCCAGTTCAGCCCCACTCTGCACAGCAGCTTCCTCTGCCCACCACGAGCCCATTCACCAAGTGGGAACCACTGATGGAGGACGTGCACCTACATAGCCAGACTCCTGTTGCTGGCACTCTCAACCATAGGCAAAGACAGCCTCCAAAGAAATATGAGGGGTGGAGGACCAAATAACAATTGGACAAATACTGATGGGAGAAAACTTCCAAATTTGCATATAAAAGGGAGAGCCTCACTACATATTTTGAAAAAGGGCTTGAAGGGGTGTGGGGTGAAATTAAAAGCTCTGGGGAACAGAATTTGCTCAATCACGCATGACACCCCTGACTGCTTCTTTACCTGATGGGTATGTAGGCTTCACCTAGAGACTGCAAAAGGCAGTGTAGGAAATGGGTCAGGATTCCCTCAAAATCTCTCAGTCTTCACAGATGGCACCACATTCTGAAACCCAACTTCTCAGCTGAAATACCATCTCTGCTACATTCTCCTTTCTCCAAACTCAGGTCTGCCCTCCCAGCTCAGCTCAGCTCTCCCTACCTCAGGGATTACCATCTCTCTGTACTTGGGAACACCACTTCTTTTCTTGCTGTTCCTGCTGGTGCAACAAAGTTAACAGAGCTAAGATCACCCCTCCAGTGCCCCTTCAGCCCCCTGACCTTTACAACATTTACGAAACAACATAACTACAGGCTCCCAGGGTCCACTAGCTCTCTCACTCCAGTAGCCAATACGACAGATTCACCGGCCACCTTGAAGGGAAAGAGGGATTGTTAAACGCAAAATAACGGAGGCAGAGAAAGATGCACTCGAGGATTCAACCTTCCAAGGTCTTTTCATGGCACCAAGGACCCATCTTCCCGCCCTCCACAGGGCACTGCGCAACATGAAAGAGCCGATCCGATGCGTCTGAGGCCACCGGAGGAGGGGGAGGGCTGTGCTCAATTATTGGTAATAATAATAATAATAACAATAATAATAATAAACAAAAGAAGAAAAGAAGATAAAACAGGACGCAAGGAAGGATTATCTTCGGCAGCATCTTGCGGTGGCTTCTCTGGCGGAGATAGAGAATATATATCTATATACAGGCAAGGCAGGGAGGCTGGGGAGGGTGGTGCTGACACCATTGACCCCATGTCCCCCTCCCCTCTCACGTCCTTCATAAAGGACGGACTATCAAGTCTGTAACTCGCTAGGTGATTAAGTCCCAGTCAAAATCATCGGGGATTTCCTCATTGGCGCCTGGAGGAGGTCCTGGAGGCCGAGGGACCAGATGATGAGCTGAGCCAAAAACAAGAAAGAAGAAGGAAAGAGAAGAGTTAGATTCTAAAACTACATGCTTTTTCACAGTGGGGCCTTGGGCAAAAGAAATCAAATTTGGGCCTTCTTTCCAACACTCTAACAAGCAAGAACACTACTGGCATTAATCTCTGTCAGTATCTACCAGTGTCTGGGAATGTTCTGTTGTGAAATTCTCCACAGTAGCTTCTACAGAAGTTTCAGCCTCCTTTACTTACCTCATAATTGACTGCTGATAGAGCACAAATGACTTTATCAACAGAAGCTTCTCATGTACAGCTGTCTTCAAACAACTTAACTGAGGGTGAGGCTAAGCTAGAAGACTGTTTATGTGAAGTGAAAGAAATCAGGCCTTTGAAATCCTAAACGTTCCCAGAGTATCACAGAGCCCTAAATGGAGGGCCCCTTGCAGTCCACGCTCCCTCTCTACCCACAGTGCTCCATTTGATTACTAAATGCTTTGGGAGAAATGCACAAAGGGGTTGGGAACCAGTTCTTTAATATTCATTGGTGTAATATGCCTTAATGCCCTTACCTGGGCGATTATATCCAGGAGAGTCCTGGGTAGAAATCTGGTACATAGGAGATGGCCCGGAGAAGAGATGGGGAGGCTGGGGCTGACCATAGGAGTTCACTGAGAAAGGAAATTAATTAAGGGAAAAAAAAAAAAACAAAACAATGGTTAATGTTCAGGTCAGAAGTCTTGGCCCAGACTGGGCGGCAGCTCAGCCACAGAGCAACTCACTCAGACCCACAGGATACTGAGGAGATGTTCAGCTGTTGAGTCCTAACTCCAAGCTATGGCTTGGTCAGGGATCTTGCTCTTGAAACCAGCAGGAGTTTCTCTATTATTGTAAGAGAAGAAAATTTTCATCCAGAAACACTACAAGCTGGCTCAATATCATCCATCCATTTAGTTCAGTACTAGATGACACACAACATTACAGTTCTATCAAGACCACCATATCCCCTCCTCAGAATGCATCCCCTACTCCTTGTACAGTATTTCTCCAGCAACGGTGCAGGAGCTTTTTCCTTTACTGTTCCTGCCATCTGGAATAGCAAACTCTCTACCTTGGCATTCCTCTGATGGTCACCTAAAAAATACCATCCTCTTCTCCTCTTCCAGGTTTGCCTTTTAAATATATTCCTGCCTGGAGGTTGCCTGTCAATAGTATGCATCACATAACAGCAGTCTGTCCAGACCACAGGTATAGGACATCCCAGATCTTTAAAGCCAGAGAAGGCTGAGTTGGTATAAACAGCTCTGACAGCCTAGCTCTGGGCTGCTCAGTGCTGCATTGCCTGGTAAGGCTGCAAGTAATTCAGGATACTCACAGAACTGGGCCTTCATTTGTACGTCATTTTAGTCGCCTCCTAATTACCTTGGTTCATGGATTGCTCCTGTTTGCCACTGTTCAGGGCACAAGAATCAGAGATTCGAGGGGGCTGCTGTGGGCCAACCAGATGAGGCAGCTGACCAGTCTGGGTAAGGAAGTGATTAAGGGAGTCACAGAGGTTGGCAATATGGTGTTGATCCAGCGTCCAGTTCTTCCGCTCAGCCTGGCGCAAACTCTCCATGAGCTCTACAGGGGACAGAGGAGAGTGTCAAAGACAGTAGTCACAATGTGATCTTCCCTGCAAAGAATTTCTGTCTTCTGTCCCTAAATCCTACCTCCTCCTCACAAACCAAACTTTATAGTTTCAAATCTGTCACCAGATTCCTGAACAGTTCCACATCTAAGATACTGTCACACTGATTCAGGCAGGGCAAAGAAGAGTTGAAAGGAAAAATCTCAGTCAGCTTTCTGACATATATTTATGACTTAATTCTCCCTGCCCCAAGTCCTGCAGTATTCATTCAAGTGTTTCAGGATCTTTAACAGAACCCATGAAGTAGGACACCTCTTTTTTAAAATGAGGTGAATCACTGAGAAATCCAGGCACTTGCCACAGTTACATTGAAAAAAAGATCCCTGCACAGCACTTGCATATTCTAGACTACAGCTCTAGTCATTGAGTCACTAGCCTTAGTCACTAGGCCAACACTGACCTGAGAATTGAGAGTGCTCAATACTAGACCAGTTCAGCCGGTTTACCATCTTGAAGCTTTCCTTCAGGGAATCAATGTTGGAGCACCAATCAGGGGGAAATGCTGGAATGAAACGGGGACAAGATTAATACAATATAGATCACCCTCTCTCTCCACCTCTTAATTTAAAAAGATTGGCCCCTCTTCACCAAAGAGCCTGATGCTACAGCAGCTAGAAATCCTTTCTCCCTTGGAAAACCAGGGGCAGTATATCCCTTTTCACTAAGGCCTTAACTTTATGCTGCATCCCATCCCTTAACAGAATCCCAAACCCAGGGTAGATATACCTTCCATTCTCCAGGTAAGAAAGAAATTTCCTTCTCCAATTTCAACCATATCTGGCTTTCCCCCATTTTCTACACACAAGTAGGCACTCCTTAGGGAAAGCTCACTTGTGGGATTTCTGTCTGGGGGCTCCTCCCTGCTCCCCTTCCATGACCCCTGACTCACCAAAGCCAGCATTGTTGATTGAAGCCTGTGACTGCTGCTGCTGCTGGTGTGGCTGCTGCTGTGGGTGGGAGTGTGGGTGATGTTGTTGATGCTGGTGGTAACCTCCATGCTGCATCGGGGGTGGGTGCATGGACATCACTGGTGGAGGGCCATAACCTTCACCACCCTGCTGCTTTCCTCCTTGGGATGGGCAGCCCTCTGGGGTTGGAGTGTGGAGTGGGGGAGCAGCACCTACTGAGGAGGGGCCTTGCTGCTGCTGCTGCTGGTACATGTAGTAATTGTGGTTGGAGGGCTGCATGTCACCAAGGAGTGAAGAGAAACCTGCCGAGTAAATGAAAGAGGAGGGAGCTTTAAGAAAGCCTGGATCAGACCTATGCTTACATTATCCAGCTCTAATTTCACACTGCTCATCCCGCTATTTATGAAACTTTAGGAGTGCCCTCTACAGGCTGCCAGCAACCATCACCTGTGCAGTTATGCCCTTGCTGTGCTCCAGACACAAAACAAAAGGCTCTACGACAAAGACCCAGGAGGATTTCAGTACAGCATTAGGCACTTAAGTTCCTCCCTGAATTTTTTCCTAGACTTACCAAAGTAACCCAACCTCTCCTGAAATGTCAAGCACACACTGCTTTCCTATAAATGACCATTAAGCATACTTAAACAGTAGAACATTTAGAAAATCGATAACTTCATGTATCTGACTTGCTCGTTTCCAAAGACTCCCTTCAAGTTCCCTTCTTACAAGCAGCTTGGTCAGGAATCTTCACAATTTTTCTCACACCGATCATAAGAAGTCATAAAAGACTCTGCTTTTGTACAAAGAGCACACTGCACACACCAGGGCTCCTTTATTAGTTTCGTTCCTCCTGACTCACTGGGTGTGTCATTTCTATCCTCCTGTATTTCAGGCAACCCCTACATGTGAGAGCATCAGATATTTTCCATCCTTCCTCAACACCAGGAGCTCAGCATATCTCTTCTATCTGCTTCCTCTGTTCAATCTCTCCTTACACTGCAGACCTCTGTGGAAAACCACAGTCAGGGGCACTGCATGCCATTAACCTGAGCAACTCACTTCTTCCTTTGAGTACCCTTACTTGACCAAAAAAATGTGAGATGCCTCACATTTTCACTAGATTCAACATCAACCCTTTGAGTATCCTACTACTGTCCTGAGGCAAAAGGATGAATACTGCCATCCTGACTCAAAAGTTGCCAACAAAATTTTTTTCCAAAACTGCAAGTTTTCCTACACTGCCATGCAGCTTACAGCTTGGAGGGAAAAGAACAACAGACAGCTGCTAAGATTGTAAAATCAGAGGAACACACCAAGTCAAGGTTCTTCTCTACATTTTTCTAGCTTGCTCATACTACACCACCTTACATGACAGGCTCCTATTAGGAGTGCCAGCATGATGAAAGCAGTGAAAATATATACATTTTTATTTCACTGAAGCTTCAAGTTCAGGAGGCCCTTTCTGGAGTGGCAAACTTTGCCTGCACTGTGTGATGGCTGATAGCACAGGTGAAAAGCTCATGTAACAACATATTCTTTTTTACAGCAGATTAATATTTAGAAGACTGTTTAAAGGGAGAAAGAAAGTTCTTCTGAAGTATTTTCCATGGACATCTCATCCCTGAAGTGATTCTGCCCTCTTCTGGCTGCTTATTCACTCCCAGAAATGCAAGACATGAATGGAGTTGGAGGCCCTCTCTTCTCTGCTCTCAACCCACAAAGCTCAATTTTCCAAGGCCTTGTACAGTCCTACTTTTAACATCTGATCTGAGCAATGACGATTTTCCACTCTCCTTTTGAGAAACTCCAGATGCAACAATCCCCTCCCTCTTAAGAGTTTCTAGTCTGACAGACTGCGAATGTTTCTCTGACATGCTTTTCTTCAGGACTTCATTTTTCTCAGCTTCTGCCATTTTAGTATTTGCATTTGTATCAACACAAGGCATTTTTAAATCATTGTGCTTTTTTATTCTGAGAGAACTAGGGGGAGCAATGCATGAAAGAATGTGCAGATTTCTTATCAGCTCCCGGCAGAAGTAATTACAGCATGCCAAAGAAGGAAAGTCTGTTTGCACAGGCTCCTAAACGAGGAAAGATCTTAGAGATGCCAAATGGACAAGACTGTGTGGGCAGATACCTGCCCACCCCACATGACGCATGTAGTTACTCACCGTGCTGAGAGGAAGATGATTTCTCCAGCATGGATTTGTAGAGATTTCGGAAGGACCAGCTAAGATCCTGGAAGTTGATCTCGGAGTAGGAGAACTTGAAGTCATGGTTGGCACTGTACAGCGGAGGTGGCACATCGGCCCCTTCACGGCCCTGCCCCCCTGCTACAGTAGAGGCAACATCCACAGGCCCTGCACCCTGCTAGGGGAGGCAGAAATAAGGCCTTTAGCCTGTACTAGGATTTTCAGCTTGAGACAGAGATGAGACTAGATACACATAGAACATGCACTGATATTCCATATCAGTTAGCTCATCTTCCAACACATCTTCCCAAACACCATTTTTCTTGAGGAACACCAACCAACCACAGCACAATGGCTCCAGCCTTTTCTTCAGCTAATACCATTATGCCTTTATCCTTATCCCCATCCAACCCTTTGCTAAAATTCACTTCCTCCTTATTTTCTATCTCTGCAATTTCAGCTTCTTCCCTTCTTTTTATTTTTGCCTCCGTATCTCAATTTTCACAATTCCCTCTTCTCACCACTTCGCTTTTCCATTCATGCACTCCTCCCACTCTCCTTTTCCTCCCACTTCTATCCTTTTCTCTGCGGCTCACCTGACTGTAGTTAGCAATGGGGGTAGTGCTCTGGATCGACATCTGAGGGGTGGCCTCAGGTGGCAAAGAAGCTTCTGTGCTGACTGGAACAGCCCCTCGGGGGCTTTTACTTGCCTCTTGCTCTGGGGAGTCTTGTGGTATCTGTGGATGGGGAAGAAAGAGAAAAGGAAAGGAGCAGAAATCAAAAACAGATGGAGAAGTGAAACTGCAGATGGGAAGCCAGCTCCCCCGCTGTAGAAGTTCATGGCTTAAAAAAGAGGAGGACTGGGCCTTAGTCACTGAAAAGTCAGGATAAAGGACTTCAAACAAGATCAACTTTGCTACTGAATAGCAGCGACAACAGACAACCAACAGGACATACACACTAGTTCATTCAGTCCTGGCCTTTGTCTGCCCATCTGTACACCCTGACCCCAAAACTTTATCATGGTCTGGTGCTGGAAGGGAATTCCCAGCTCCATGCTGTGTGGAAAGAAAAACACTCACGTCATCATCTGGAGGATGCCGCCTCTTGCGAGATATATCTGGACATGTATCTATTGTCCAATAAGAGCCCTGGAAAAAAGACCCACTGGTGAATGAATGATGAAATCACAGAGCTTCCTGAAGTAGGGGGCTGCTGACTCAAGGCAGCACCAACTAAACATTAGGACCACAAGGACCATCCTCTATAACCTCAGACAACTGAGACTCGGGTGTTGCCAAGAGATTCCTTTCTTGCACTGGGTTGCATTGAACTACGAGGAACAATGCTACTGGTGGAAGGCAGAATCCTCTACTTTCCATCACTCTTGAGACAGGACACAAAAGGATGGTTTGAGCCAAGCTAAGTGAACTCTTTTGGGCCTGCACACTCCTTTCAGTGGCTTCCTCACGACTTGAATTTACGATTAACTCAGGAGAACCAACTCAACGTTGGTATTTGGCAGAGACAGCCAGAAGGACTGCTCTTTTTTCATGATTGTCAGACTCCACTTCAAGCATCCGCAGAGGGCCCATGATGGCTAAGAAATAAACCATGGTTAAGAACTAAACCAAATTATGTACAGAGAGGTCTGTTTAGCTTGGATAAGAAAAAGCTACAGGGATCAAACCACTGTCTTCAACTGTGCAAGCATATTATAAAAGACAATAGAATCAAATTCTTCTCAAAAATGTACAGCACAGGAAGAAGCAACAAATACAAGTTGCAGCAAGGGAAAGTACAGTTAGATATAAACAAAACTTTCTTCACAATGATGGTGTTGCAGCACTAGTAGATTGCTACCTCATCCCTGGAGATATTCAAAATTTGACAAATCTCATCAGCCTAATGTGACTGTTCCTGTCTGGAAAAGGATACGGGTACATGTCAATCCCTAGACCTCCCTTTCAACATAAAACAGTGTATAATTATGTGTGTTGTCTTCTCACTAAGTATAAAAACTCTGAAGTGGATTTAGCTTGTTTTAACCTCCCATTGAGATCTGAATAATCTGAATAAGCAACAAGCACAGGTTTTCATTATAAACCCAGCCCAACATGCCAATGAACACCTGCAAACATATATCCTTAAGTTAGTTAGGATTTCCTGGAATAAGCCACATAATTAATGGTATTTTTGAGCTGTGATCCTCAAAGATCTACTATTTCCATTTATAGATGCCAACTGAGCACCAGAGAGTCCTTTAAATATAACCTGAAATAAAGGCCTGAGCAAATGGTCCTTTCTTGTAACATTAGGATGAGGGGGAAGAGACACTCCTTGTGTCTAAATACATAGCTTCTTGCCCCTACCATCTCCTCCTGCTTGTTTGGTTGTGGGTTTTTTCAGACAGTAAGATCTGCATGCCAAGATGCCAAGTCTTGGTTTTGCTAGCAATTCCCCCTTACAACCTATGCCTACTATCAGAGCTTTACCAGTCTTTAGTTAGCCAACATATTCCTAAATTCTTGAGTTTTACTCGTAAATAATTTCTACAGATTTAAACAATGTGATGACATATTTTCCCAACACCAAATACTTTGCAATCTATATAGGTAGCAATTCTGCTCTCATTTCCATGGACCTTGCCTCCATGAAATCCATGATGTCACATCATAGTCCTACTGTTCATCAGCCACTATGCTCTCTCATAACAGAAGGTTGGACTATATCCACATTTTACACACAAAGATAAAGAAGAAAAAGAAACAAAACTAATAAAGTACATTCAATCACACTTTTAACCTCTGCCAGTATCTTTAAAGTCAACTGAGGATCACAGATAAGAAAAATAATTATTAAAACCCTTAAAGTTCCTTTACAGGTTCCCTTTAAGTAAATGCTTCTGTAGCCAAAGGGCTGCAGTAAATCTTACTACTGCTTCCATTTTTGCCTACACTTTAGGTTTCAAATTCCAACCATGAGTTAGAAAGGGCAACCCCAGCTTATTTCCCTGCAGTTTTAAATTGCTTGCCCAGGAGCATGCAGATTTCTTACCTTTCCAGGATCATCTCTTGGTCGAGGCACCTTTCGAAAACATTTATTCAGAGAGAGGTTATGACGAATAGAATTCTGATGAGAGAGTAAGAGATACAGGTAAGTGCTACAACAAAAACATACAGTCTTCTAGGTATGCACTGGGGCAGAGAAAATAGGATGGTACATACTTAAAAGCCAAAGCACAGTACATATTGCTGGAATGGGGCAGAACAGAAGCTGTGGAAAGGGATGGATTAAGATGGTAATATGGGGCTGAACCACCTCTACACCTACAGAAGGTGCAATGAAAATAGTATTAGTGTGATGCAGAGGATGGTAGTGATGTGTGTTTTGTGGGTGTTTTTTTTTTTTTTTTTTTTTTTTTTTTTTTTTTTTTTTGTGGTTGGTGGTTTTGTTGTTGTTTTTCTTGGTTGGTGGTGGTAGGTTTTGTGCACACGCCTTCTTAATGGACCACCACATACATTCAACAAAATTCTCAGAGAAAATGGGACTGCTGGCTCTGCATTTTCTCCAGTTGATCAACTTAGTTTTACATCACTTATTTTAATCAGTGAGGCTATTTTGCATAGAATTAAGAAAGTCTTATAATTAGGCAAAAAAGGGTACTTCAGTGATGCAAGCCCTCACCTTCCAACCAATACCAGCATTTTTGTAGTAGGGAAAGTTGTCGCAGATCCAACGGTAGATCTCACTAAGTGTCATCTTCTTGGCAGGTGATGAGTTGATGGCATATGTGATCAAAGTGGCATAGCTGTAACGTGGCTTCCCATCTTGGTGCACTGCTGCTTCATCCTTACTCAGTGTGGCATTGGGATCTGTTGGTGAGCCTGGGGGACACTTTCGGGCAGAGCCTGGAGGTCCTGCTTGTGAGGAACCCCCTAATTTTTCAATAGTAGCCCTTAAAGTAAGCTGTGGGAGCCAGTCTATGGAAGTGAGGCTGCTTTCCAGGTCAGAGGCCATGGTGCTGGAAGCAGGAATATCTGTGAGGAGAAAGGAGAGGAAAGCAAACCCTTGAGACACAAACAAGGTGAAGCCTAAGAACAGAAACATCCATTTGCATTCTTCTTCTGCTATCACAAACATCTGTATGAAGATCATCCTACTTCATGTATCTTATTCACAGCTAGCCAGAATAATTCCAAAAGGCCTATGACTGTGCCTCAGAGAGGACCATCCCTACTGAGAGCCACTGGGACAGTGCCTTTCCACACTGATGGTAACATTGCTAGTGCAGTCTTACCCAGGGCACTGTTCCCAGGTAAAAAGCTAAGATCTGTTTAAGGGAAGTGGAGCTCTTTCAGCAGGTATATCACATTCACTCCTTTACTGCATAATCCATATAACCTTGGTGCTCTTCACCAAAATGACGTGCAATCCAGTAGGTCTACAGTGTCAGGTAAGAGGAAGATCATAGCTAAAAGGGAATACTCACTCATGCCATACACAAACCACAATTTAATTAGATCATCTGTGAAGTCAGGACTATCTTAATTTGAGGGGAAATTAATTTCTCTCTGAGGCCTAGTCTCTCTTTTTGCATTATGTGACATTATAATAAATCCTATTCCTTAGAGCTAGGATTACACATCTCAATTTAAAACACCAAGATCATGCGTAATACTATATATAGATAATTACATCTACCATGTCAAGTTGGAACAGACTATATTAAGCTCATAATAGTTAAAGCTTTGCCTGCCATAACCAGTTTTTCCTAAAAAAAAAGGAAAAAAAAAAAAAATATATATATATATATATATATATATATATATCTCCCACTTAATTCACAATATAGCAGGCAAGTATCTTCTCCAATTCTGAGACACAGAAAAAACTTACTTGTCTGAAATCACACAAGTTTGCTGCAGGAAGAGACTCAGAATCTTTTAATTCATAAACATTATATACTTCCCTGTACTTCCCATTATATACTTTCCCTATTATAAACCACACCTGGCTAGCAGTTGTATACAGGGATTTCTACATAACAATTATTTTGTAAGAAGAGAACATTTTGCAGCGTGAACTTGCAAGAACTTGCACACTTAGCACACTAAGTTTTCTGTAGTCTGTTGCAGTAGACAAGGCAGCAGGAAGTTCATCATTCCTACTCACAACTGGCTGCATTACTATACTGGGAGCAATCCCTTGAAGTCTGGACTGAGGTAGCTAATTTTCCGAGGCCACGACTTGCACTGCTCTTTGCATAAAGAGAAGAATCATGTCTTGAAGGCATGCAAATTCTACACCTTTCATTTCAGAAATTAGTCTTTCCGGAAGATTAAATGGTATTGTCTTTGAGCATGCTGGAGCATACACAGGCAAGCACACAAACACACTTATGTATGTATAGCAAATTAAATGCTTGCATACATATAAGAGAGAAGAGACTGACACGAACACACTCTGCTTAGGAAAGATTTGTCAGCAGACACCTCCCACTGAGTGCATCACTCAGATGAGTGGATCAGATGAGACAGGGAGACACCCATCTGCATGAATACCAATTAGATACTCGTTCTAAAAATAGGCATTTGACAATAACACGGTGTGGATGCACAGATCCAGGGACAGATGCACCCAGCATTTTGACACTGAAGCTATCCGTTCTTCCCCCACACCCATATGCACTATACCTTTCACTTCTGCACTCCAGTGCTCTCACATCACTAAAGCAATGAAGTTCATACTCCAACGCATTCATATGCACTAAACCTTTCATTTCCATGCATGTGCTCACCACACCTCTTAGGGTTCAAACACCTACACAATACCCCAACAAAATCCATCCCTCAGCCCTCACAGGCAGTGGCTTCACAGCCCTGGCCTCAGGAAACACGTCCTAATTGCACAGCTAACATTGTCACTCACACTCTTAGGCACCCAGACTGAGAAGTACAATTGCAGCACCACAGCATCTATGGCGAGTGGAAACATTTTTATGTCTGTGGAGGAAAGGAAAAGCCCATCAGCTCCAACTTACCTATCTACTCATGTGCCACACTATCACTTAGGACAGGCATTACTACCAGCTGCACAGCTAACTGATCCAAGCTGCAAAAGACTTTCTATTATCCAGCTCCCTCAAGTTGTGCTTTACTGAATAACTCCTTTTGACTGGATTAATCTAGTATCAAATATTTGAAATTTACACTAATTTTAAAAAAGAGCAGGACTATTCTTTTGTGAATAATACAAGGGAAAAGCAACAATATATTTTTATCCAGTAGGGATGGACAGAGCAACCAAAACACAGCTACATTTACATGATAACTTCACAGGAAAAGCCCTCATTAAAAGTAGAATCCCACTTGGAAGAAAACAAATATGAACTAAATGTTAAGTTGAAAGCTTCATTTTGTAAGAGAGCCTCATAAAAATTTTTGTCTCATATAAATTTTAATTTCTATGGTGCAAGCAGAAAAAAATTACTGCTTCTTGTTAAACCATTATGAAAGATCAGTTGCATTAACAATACAGCTCCAAAGTAAAATAAACACAAATTTCTCTGTTTCACCCCCTCCCCCCTTTTTGTTTTTTTAAGACAAGCACATAAATCAAGAAAATTAGGTTAGAAAAGCCTATGGCAGTTTAAGATACCAAACTGAAACACCAGAAATTCAAGAAACAGAAGAAAGCACTGTTCTTTTCACAGAGCTTCAGGTTTGTCCACATTATGTTAGTAGAGCATCTGGGATGATTGGCTATGCAGTAAAATGTAAGGCTGATATGCAATATCCTCATCATCAAGTACACAAGCTTTTGTGCATTTGTATAAAATACACTTGTCAGGGAGATAAGCAAAATTAGAATTGGGTCAGATTACACCCACACTGAGAAATTTAATATTTTCATTCCTTGGCTTATAAAAATCTTTGACAAGAAAACAAAATCCAAAAATTAAAA
This sequence comes from Vidua chalybeata, assembly GCF_026979565.1. NCBI lineage: Eukaryota > Metazoa > Chordata > Aves > Passeriformes > Viduidae > Vidua > Vidua chalybeata. The sequence goes on from NC_071531.1 coordinate 74,414,506, forward strand.
AAAAACTTACCACCAAAACAAACCCTCTGTCTATATATGCACTTGTCACCCAGTACTGAAACAATCACTTTTCAGTAAAACACAGCAGCTTTTTAAGAACATACACACTAGACAGTAATTTAGGACAGAAAGCGAAGAGTCAGACCAAACAGCAATCACATAGGAAATTTCAAAGCAGTGGAATAAGACCTTTTTTTCCAAGTTTGCAATTCTTGATCATGTTACTGGATTTGCTGGCAATATGGGATCTGTAATAATCAGGCATAGTCAAACATTAGGTAAGGTGGCAATTCCAGAACACTTTCAGAGCAACTAATCCAGTGTAATTTGCTACTAAATTATTTAAAAGAATACTTGCTATGCAGTAAATATTACTGTTAATTTATGTTGCATTTATCATTCACCTGACCCAAGTGTTTGGCGCATCAGCTTGACACTACTAAATGGCATGATAAAACAAGACTGCTGCCAAACCAGAGCAGCTAATAATTCTTCCAACTTTCTTTTCCTAGCTTATTGCCTGGCAAATCTTTTGAACTCTTCTCTTATGATCCCACTCAAACAAAGAAAAAAACAGTAATAACTAATAAACACACTGAACTGAAATCAAGGGTGCTTTAAAAATCCTACCACACTGGCACATCAGAATTTATTTTCAAGAAGTAAAAAGAAAGTCAAAGAGCAGAATTCATAATCTCCCACTTTACAAGGTAAATGCTATCTGTTTATGTATTTGGCTGAATTTAAAAAACAAGGGTAGGGTAGCCAAGGTCATAATCACCATCAACAGCTGGAAGGTACTGCAGAATCTTCATGTCTCAAGCACTAAACAGTTACAGTACTGTACTGTACAATCCCAATTCAGACAGGTCAGAGAGATGCAAAAAGTCCAGCCAAGCACTGATCCCGAACTACAGTTTGGGACAAGAATCTGTCCAATTCATAAGAAAAATGTATTAAAGAAAATCCCTGCATTGAATACCTTTTAATAACCTTTAACTAATAACCTTTTAACTAATTTGCTTGGGACTAGACCTACAGCTTTCCAGGAAAACTACTGCCTTACTTTGAATCTTTGCAACTAGCAAATGGAAGCTCCTGCTGCAAATGCAAGCCAGGCTCCTGTCGATGGAGCAGTAAAGGCCATCCCTTAGCAGCACTGAAGAAATCTGTACTTTGCTACTTTGCAAATGCTCACTCTAAGCCAGTCAGACCTTACCCAGGATCACTGCTACCTGCCTATCAGGACAGAGAAACATATGAAATGTGGGGAACAACACACTAAGGGTCACACTGAACACACAGTTAATAAACATTTATAGCCTGAAGCCTTCTCTAAGGCTGGATTCAAAGGCTGGTCAGGGAGCCATACAATTAACGGCAGGATGCTGCGTACTGCCTACAGAAGATGCCTATTCTAGAATAAATCTCTACATTTACATTTTTCTGTGTTTAAATTCACTGTTGCTTTATTTGCTAGTATTCTGATCCAACAAAACACTATGACAAACAGATTTAAAGGAGACTCAAGTTTCTTAACATGAACTTTGAGGGAAAAAATGCACAACAGACTAGCAAGCAATGACAGACATTGCTGTGAAACACCTATAAACAGGTGACCACTTGTATTTAGGTGCCTGAAACACAGATCCAGTGATCTAACTAACAATATCCATTTAATATACTCAGAGAGACCCCTAGTCTCTAAGGTATTTAGCAGATTAAAAAAACTGTCAAAAAATGACTATTTGACTACAACCTTTCTGAAATAATGTCACATTGTGAGGAGTAAAAGTAAAGCATGCATGAAGAAATGAAGAGCCTCTACTTTGGTGAAAACAGGCAGTTCTGACGTACTAGTGTAAATTACATACTCAAGGACACCTGTGTCCTCGTCCAATATAAAAAGGGGAAAATAATCAATTTTGCTGAGTCTAGAAGGAAGAGAAATTTGCCATTTTAAGATATGTGCTTTTCCTCACAAAGAAGGTGGTGTGAACTAAGACAGCAGGAATAAAACACTTAAAAATGTGACCTTCTCTAAGCAAACATTTTCACAGAAATACTTGTTTCATGCAAGAAATAAGAAAAGAGGATACTGATTATCTGCCCAGACTGAAATTGCTATCCATCATCTTGGTAACTACTTGTGAGAAGCCTTCAGGAAATGTTTATATTTCTGGAATCAAATAAAGGAAGAGAGGCTGGTGGCTATAGCTCATAAAACGAAACTTAACCTGGAAGGAATGAGAGGTGTCATGCTACAGACAAAAGAAAGGCATTGCAGTTTGACAGCACCTTTCTGTCTGCAGTGCCATATGAAAGGAGGAAAACCCATCCCTGGGGGCAAGGAGGTAAGAGAAATTCTCATTCCCTAGAACCATGCTTCCCTTTTTGGGGAGCAGTAGAACAAGCCAAATAATGTCTTCCCAATTAACTATAGGCTTGCAGGTGCGGCAACGGGAGGCACATGGCACTCACTAGTCATGAGCCACAAAGGGAAAAGAGACCCAACCAAAGGAAGCTACCGTCACCTAAGAGCACAGGGTGTGGTATTGCCTGAGTATGAACTGTCACCTTGTGCGCCTGTCCATGCACCAGGCTCTGACCCCACAGCCCTGCTCAAAACTGCTGCGTGTGCAAGGCAGCACGGCTCTGAATGCTCAGTGCTATTTCATGGAACACAGGCAGTAAGTACTGTGACTATGGTATCCTGAATGGAAAATTTGCTCCAAGTCACACAAAACACTGAGATGGTGCTGAAAATTACCAGTTAGAGGAAGATGCAAACTTTTAGATCATGTATAGCTTAATATAAATTGCTGGACTAATTGTTTTGTTATAATTAAACTGTTATGCAGATATTATTTTCCTTTAATAAACAGAAATCTCAACAAAATAAGATTCATATTAAGTCTCAAAAATGAAAAAAAATGTTTTCACTGTCACTACAGATTAGATAAATATCATGATAGCACATTTATCATAGGACCTTTCAATTCCCTCCATTTTGTGAAAGGTGCACAAGCAGGCTACAAATTCGTATTTTGAATTTAGTAAATGAACAGCACTGACTGTGCAGGCATTTTTGGTACTAATGAAGCATGAAGTCTTGTGAGAACTATGCAGTCACCCAAACCCTCGTGTTGGAAGTGCATCAGGATTCAATTCCAAAGGCAATTATGCCCTAGTTTCGTTTGAAACTGACAAATGGTATAGTTTACAAAACCTGACCCGCTTATTTAAACTTATCAACAGATGGCATTATAGCCAAAGTCTGAAATATGCTCATGTCAAGGGAGGCAGTATCTTTATGGGCATAACAGGCTAGGATTGAGCATAGCTAGGGCTTTGCCAGATTTTAATAAGACCAACTAATCAAATGTTTTTGTTGTCTGCTATATAAACATACAGGGAAAAAAAGCATTGATAAATACTACACAAACATTGCAGACACTCCTAAGACAGTCTGAAAATATGTGTTCAAAGTTAGGACCAGTTTGTTTATTTATGATGCTGTGTAAGGTAAAGTGGGAAATGTGTAACACCTGTCAAAAACCAGTAAATTATACTGAGAATACTGGTATACATAAAATATGTTTGAGCTGGAAATTATTTCCTTTGTAATAAGACTACTAGAAAAGATTTATTCTGATAATAAGCCAAATGTCCCATGACAACTCTCCCAATAACAGATCTGAAGTAAAAAGTAAACCAAGCACTTTGAATAAGTGCAATGAAAATACATCACCACAGCAGAAGTGTCTCTGCAGCATCCCTCCACCGTCAGTACCACTATGCAATATTTCACCATTGGAAGTAGCAGCTGTAATTCCAAGCATATGCCAAGGCAGGAGAGAAATCTTTGACATTTGCTTTAAGAATATTAACAGAACAATTACTCTTACACTCAGAAAGGTATAGGGAACTGGTTTTGGAATAAGTCAAATTTATGAGCACATATCTGAAATGAAATTTTCCCCTGGAAACTGGGAAGTCTGTGGTAGAGAAACAGTAGGTAACAGCAGGTATTTCCCCTAGCCCTATGAGAGCCCCCAAGCTGAAAGATTTCACCTGCCTATCAGAATCACATGCAGTAATAAACCTGCAGCAGAAGATATGTAAACACTGATTTAATACCCAGATTGTCTCTGAAATTAGAGACAACATCAGAAGTAGATCAGCGTGCAGACTATCTTGCTCAGAAGATCTGCAGAGCATTGCAAAGATATATACAGAAACACAAGTTAAAAGAATGCAACATGTTTATAAACTAAAACTGTATTTTTATTCACATTAAAAAATTTGTCTCTCAGTGAAACATTACTGTTAGCCTTGCATTTTAATGATAGCAATAGTGAAAAGCTTCTATGGTAGAGAAAGGAACGTCAGCCACATACAGGGAAAATGAAAATCTGACTGCAAGTGGTCAGAACTTGTTCACCAAAGGCTGAACCACTGAAATCAGATTAGTCAATATGAACTCTGCAATAGTTGCTGAAACAAACCACAACCCGCTCGTGGAAATGGGTATCAAGCAGTAGCAAGAACTCCGTACTGAATTCACAGGAAAAAAGGAAATCAGTATCAAGTGCAGATTAGTTGAATACCATGCGTCCAAAATGTACATAGAGCACATGCTCCCAGGGTTGAGGTTACCAAAGCACTGCATGAAGTTCAAGAATGATCAGAAGAATCAAATAATGCTGTGTGAGGCTCATAAATTAAGTCTCAACCACTGTTTTAACATAATTCCTTTTCACTATTCTGTTAGCTGTTATTCTCAAACTGACAGAACTCTCTTCCAGTAGAGAAAACACCTGACAATCCCTGCCTGGCTCACAACTCTAAAATATTTGTACCAGACTTGAAATTCAAGAGGATTCAGAACCAAACTACCACAGAACACACACCAATTAATGGCTTCTTTTTGCTTAAAACACTAGTACTGCTGCTTGGCATCCTACTCACAAAATGCTCCATTTTGTGTATCATCCTGAAACTAAATCTTCTGTTCATCTCTTTACAGACACTGAAAGAAGTCCCTTTCTTCCATACACATGCTTGCCACAGTTGTCACCTTGCAGCTGCAAGTAAATACTATTCTGCTCTAACCTTGAACATTCCAGTCTTCAAAATATTGTGTCTTTGCTTGTAACAACCTTTATTTCTTTTGCAATCATGCTTCTTTACAAAAGAAGTCAGGGAGAGTGGGGTACATACAGTAAGACAACTACATTTGAGTATCAGTTAGACCTTTGAATAGTTTTCAAAAATGCAAATAATGGCTATTTGCATATTTGAAAACAGCTAATTGCAAATATGCAATTAACAGTGGGACCCAATGATCTCAGAGGACTTTTCCAACCTTAATGATTCTAGGGTTCTATGAAATAAGTACTTTCCAGTATGTCTGGCCTCTATTGGCTGGCAATGTTCCTGTATGTATCAAGGTATAAGTCAGCTGAGGAAGAATGCAAAGAGATGCTCATGCAAAAAATGGAAAAGCACAATGTCATGCTTGGTGGCTAGCAGAGGAAAGGACAATGCAGTAAGGGACAGCGACAGATAGGGAAGAAACAGAAATGTGAAGGCCCCTTAGAGTGAGCACAACAAGATGGAACCTTATGTGATGGATGATAGCCAAAGCACAGGCTTGTCAAGGAGGAGATGGCAACGTGTTGAGAAAACATGCCAGGAGGACAGCTTCAGCAATCGTGCTGCTAACAAGATGAGAAGGTAACACAGTTGTCAGAGGCCAGCAAGAACAGCTCACAGTAAAAGAGATGGTAAATGAAGAAGGAAGCATAAGAGTTACCCAAAGAGACTCAAAGAAGCAACAAAAGATTCAGGCCATGAACCGGAAGATGAGTCCTACACTGTGTGTTCAGAGCAAGAACATGTTATAAGCCCAGCTGTGGAAGCTTGCAGCAGAGGAAAGCAGGAAACAAAGGCAAATCTCAAAGGAGCTTTCTGAAGTTCCATATTGGCCTCAGGTGTCTTAAACTTGCAGCAATTAATTTTAAAAAATATGTTAAGGTGGTATGCAAAGTTGCATCATTTAATATTCCTGGCATGAAGGAGGTAAAGAAAAGCAAAGAGAGGATACTAGAAGTAGGTCATTGTGTCTAAGTCATGAAAAAAAAAAAAAAAAAATGGAGAGAGGTAAACAGCTTAGTGCAGAGGCTACTAAGCCTCTGAATGAATGACTAGAATAGTTAGGAGGGAAACCAGGAAAATACTGTCACAAAAGTCAAGGGAGGACAAGATTTCAAGACTGGACATGATCAAGTGTCAAAAACATCAGGGAAGCCAAGAAGGATGAAGATGGAATAGAGACCCTGCGACTTGGCCAAGAAAAGGTCATTAGAGATCTCAGGAGAAGCTTCAAGGGAGTGAGAATATCTATACTGAAGTCAACTTATAAAACAGTTCTAGACTGCACACAATCATACAGAATCTTTCAATTTTGGAGTGACTGGCACTTCAATGAAACAAAAACGCATTGGGGTTTTACTGTTTCCTAATGCCAAAAAAAAAAGGCATATAAAGGTTTTAAGTTCAATATCACATTGTAATTAAGGCAATCAGCAGCAAGAGCAGGCAGCCATTATAAAGTGGTTTTCATCCTTATACTTTGGAGCCCTTATAAAGGATCAATAACCTATTCCAGGATAAATGGGAAGCCATGCATGGAGAAGCATGCAGCCCAAGGTCAGCCAGCAAAGTAATAGCAGAACCTTGCAGAGAACATTGCTCTCCCAAAACCCAGACCACTTCTCTACATTCAAAACTTGTCTGCTTTGTTCAGGTACAGATAAAAAGAATTTCAGATATAACTGTCTTAGCAGCTTGTTTATTTTTCTCTGCAAGTTCCTGATGGGAGGGAGAATTTGTCTTGGTTTAACTTAACAACAGTTTTTTTAGGGGAAACTGAGAATTCAGGAACTTTGCTCCTTTAATTTGTGACCACAAAGTGCTCAGATTCTTTCCCAGTTATTCAGATTTGAACTTTTAACAGTAATTACATATTTCTGCTATAATCAGCCACAGTCTTTATAGAGCAGAGAGCATAAACAAAATTTGAATTGCTAATGGTAAAAAACAAAAAAGCAAATATTTTTTTCCTCGAGGTATAAAAGCTCTCACTCATCATCTCACCCTGTCCCTCATTACTCAGTCTCTCTTATACATAAAAAAGGCCAAAAAAAGAACACACATTCCCTTAGTTCTTGATTTCACATCAAATAAACTGACCAGCTCAGAAAGATGAGGAATGAGGTACTGGGCCTTACACAAAATGCTCAGCCCAGTTCTGAAAACCACGATCCTCAACTGCTAGAGGGAACCGGAGAATGCAATGGAAGGGATTTTTATTCTAACTAACTACAATATAGCTATTCCTGAGGAAGGAGAGGGGCCAGAAAGAAGGGAGGGTGGGAGAATGAAAATGAGCTGGACTATGGAGACCAAGTGCCATTCCCCAGCCAAGCAGAACTGGATATTTTCAGTGATTAAAAAAAGAAGTTTCTTAAGATAACCTCAAACAAAACATCCTACATGTCCACAGGCATCTAATCTAATGAAAGGCAACCAGGAGCGAGTCAAAATGCAGGTCTGGAAGTAAGACCAGAGCCTGTGAGATACAGTCAAAGACTCCTGCCAGTGAAGAATCCTAGTGGGGAGATGAGGGATGCTTGCTTGATAAAGAAAAAAGCAGCATTTTAGGCTTCTAGGACCATAGGACAGAATGCCAAAGGGACCACAAGAGAAAAGAGATATAAAGAGCAGGAACAACTAAGAGGAGGAGTGGGTGTAGGAGGAAATGCGAGTCAAGAAGTAGGCAGGCTGGAAACATGCTGGGCCTTAAAGGTGCAGGAGAGGAACATGAGTGCCACATGATGCTATGGAGCCCAGAGATACAGGAAAGGTCAGGCACTACCAAAATCTATGCTGTCTACCTTTAAATCTGTGCTGCCTACGTAAGGAAGTATCAGGTTCATAATAGGAAGACTGGGCAGGTCAGAGACAGATGGATAAAACAACGATCTAGTCCAAATCTTGGCAAAGCACCAGAGGATATAGCATTAAATTGGTCTTAAAGTTGGCTGTGAGATCTCCAAATTTTGAAACATTCACAGAATTTTACATTTGCACTTCAAACTTAAGATGAAAATTTGCAATTAATTAATTGTGAAAACATACTGCTGCATGCTTGCTCTCAGTAATACACATACACAGACGGCCTTTAAAAAGTTAAAAACATGAGTTCGGGGCAGAAATATGTTATAGATTTTGATGTTCATCATATATCCCTTAGAAGGAAGAAGGAAACAAAACCAGCAAAACAGATAGCAAGTAGCAATACTGCCTCCTACAAAGACAATAAGTATTTGGAGGTTGAACTCATCAAGTGGATATTCTTGCTTAAATAATGTGTGCCAATGCCAACAAAACAGCAAATTAAAGGCTTTTCTTTAGGCCTCAGAGTTAACACAACTGGAGAGTTCAAACATGTTAGCTATCACATTAGGCTGCCCATCAATCTAGGGACTACTCATCTTTAAAATGCCTCCCAGACTAAAACCAGTATCCTTTAAAGTTTCAGTTCTGATGCATCACTCAGGAACAGATTCTGCAAATGGAGTACTACAAAAACATAGAAGGTTCTGCATGAAAATCACTATTCTACCCAAGGTTGGGAGAAACAAATGGAAAAATGAGTCCAGAAGCATTTTTCATCTTTTGGTTGCTAATGACCGAGATCCAATTCCTGCCTGACAGCTGTGTAAAATGAGATAATCAGCTCAGTCCTGCTCTTGAGGGACAGCTGTCCATATCACAGTTGCCATTAACCACACCTCCTTTCTGACATTTGAAGTAAAGAGCCAAAGATCCAAACTGGGATGCAGACTGAATTTCCCACTACATGAAGGTCATTTGAAGTTTAGGGAAAGAGGTAGTAACCTGTACCTCTATGATAAGAATAAACTTCTTCAGAGATACCAACATTCAGCTGTATTTTTAGAGGGGGGGGAAAAAACCTCAGCAAAAAAACCCAAACCAGAAGGACTACTGTAGTCACAATCCCTCTCTCGGACTGAAAACTTAGATCCCAACTCCTCAAACTGCTTCATTCTTTTATTCCAACTTTCTGGACACCTTATTCTAACCTAGAAACTTGCCTACAAAACCACATTTCAAGATAAAACCCAAGAAGTTATAGAACACATACTTAAACAGTATTATAACCTCATGATCTTTCAGTAACATAATCCATTTCCCATAACTCTTTAGACCGTCTAATTTCATTTTGCTTAAGGGCTTGACCTGAGAAATGACACACTATCAGTTCTCAGAGGGGAGCTGAGTGCCCATAGGACAGGATCAGACTCCTTCAACTTAAAAAGTCAACTTTTGGAAGCATGAATGTCCAAATTTAAATTTACAAACCCATATACACACACAAGTCTCTTTTTCCTCAAATGTAGACGACTTCATTGCTTCTGTTGAAGCCAACTCTACATTCTTAGGCATCTATAAGAATTAGGCTATTTACGTAGGTACATTCATGTGGTTTTTAAAGTCTAATTTTAGGTGGTCAGGTTTAACATTCTTAATGACGTAACACATTCTTATTGACGTAACACTTGCATTTAAATGTGTCTATAAAGTACCCTGCACTTTAATGAAGATAAATAATACCCTCCCTTTTTCTTGCATAAATACTTTTGTATAAAATAAATGGTGCAGAGCAGCTGCAGTATTCCATCTCAGAGGAAGCTGCATTTTCACCTGTGATAAACATTTGATGTGAATACCATGATCACTTTGAAGAGCTGTGCTCACGAAAAATTATTCCCTAAAATTCATTAGTATGTCCCAGCTTTTGTATAGCTGTGTTTTAGATTATGAGATCTTTTGAGCAGAGATTGTCTTAATTTGGTGTCCAAGTCAGTACCGAATGCCTTGTCAGCAATTAACAAATAAATAACAATCTATAGCACACCACTTCCAGTCTTTTATGTGTGTAATGAACATTTAAAGCTCAGGCAACAAATACCAAATCTTTATCACTAATGGAACAAAAGAAATGTTTCATATGCAAAAAGGTAATTTTTGTGGAAGAGCAGAATTTTGTTAAGGCTGGTGTATATATTCTGTAACGTGCCCTGGTATCCATCAGAGGCAAAAGCACTTGAAAAATGTCAAGTCATGACTGTGAAGAAGGGGACAGCGTGAAGTAAATTAACCTCACGAGCATGAAAAGTCAGTTTACCCCCTTGAATGTACAAAGGCCAAAATGCCTCAGTTATCTCTTCCTTTGTGCTAGATAGCATAGCTCTACTCAAAACAGGCTGATTGCATAACTATAGGGCAACAGGTAGGAGGGCATCTAACAGTACCCCCAGAACATATGTATGCTTGATGGTTCAGTCTTCCCTTAGAAAGAGCCACTTTTTGAAGCTGTGGATAACTGACAAAATTCTCTGCCAAAATGGGGAATCACTTTGGCATCTTTTGTCTGATCTTGCAAGCACATTACACTAAGGAGTTCCTTCTTCAGGGACTCCCTGTTTAACCATTGCTCTCCAAAAGGGCTCCCTGTCCTGGCCCTTTGATCTTGGATTTCCTCACTACTACCTCCCCAAAACCAGCAATACCTCAGGTGAAATATCCAAGATTCTTCTGGTACTGGAATCTGCTTTGGCTTTGAGACAGAGTCTCCCTCAGACTTGATTTCTCAGGAAATCACTACAGTGGTGTCAGAATACTCATTTGTGGCTGGGAATTAACTGCCTCACTTACAAAAAGCAGCAGCTTGGCTCATGAAGCACCAGCCCTAGGATTCACATTCCTAGCCCTTGAACATAGCATAAAACACAGATGAAGACTGGTGGCAACCAAGCAGCTTCTTTTGGCTTTCGGAGCAGGTTCCAGCAGCACTGCCACAGCCTTCATTGCCAGGCCCCTGAGCACCACAGGACCCACTCTCAAGGGCACTCTTTCCAGAATTCATCCCACAGTCCCTTAGGTACATTAGGACACACATCTCAGAGTATTTGCATGGGAATCTGTAGGTTCAGACCCCAAGCACAGCGAGGTCTGCACCGCACAACGATTTTATTCCCACAGTTACAAACACAGTAGGACCCACATGGAGAACTGACACTCCACCCCGTGGGTGCATCCTTGGACACTGGTACTACAAATCACTGTTCTTGTCTCCTCAAAGCTTTTTTTGGCCACTGTTATCATTCTCAGTGACCCCTAAACGACAGAAATTAATTCACACCAGTGATGATTAACGCTGAGTCTAGGATGAATGAACCAGGGAAAGAAAGTAGAAGGGAAAGGGCAGAGAAGCTTCTTACAATCAAATAGGGCTAAGGTCTCCCATAAGCTAAATAGTGAGGGAAATAATCAGGTCAATTCCATTTAGCTCCATAAAGGAGCTAAATGAATGAGTGAGAAAGACACACAGAAAAACAAGGTGGGGAGAGGTCCAGAAACAGAAAGAGCTAAAAGATTAAAAGCATGCAGATACAATGAGAGAAGAAGAGACACAGAAAACAAGGACAGAAGGTGAGAGAAGACAGCTAGGAATAGAGAGGTGATATAATGTGGTCACTCACTCTGTCTGGAAGATTTTCTGGAGGGAGGTGGATTATCTTCAGTGCTGGTTGTTGGGGTGCTGCCCTTCACACTCCTTCTCTGAGACCCATACTCAGACGGTCGCTGTCAGCTATTCCAATGGATTCTTCAAAAAATATTTCGAGGGCAGAAGGATCGTGGATGAAATCAGGATCTTGAGTATTAAAACAATCTGGTTTGGATTGTCAGTCCCCTAAAACTGCTGGTTTTATCCTGGGATGGAGATCCTCTCTCCCTTTTGGCAGCTAACTACTGAAGGGGTGTTCCCCGGGAAACAGCCTTTTCACTGATGGTCAGATTATTTCAGAAATCAATTTCCCCAATCTGCCTGCCTAGAAATCTTGTTTCTCTAGGTACACCTTGCCTGTAAGGGGAAAAAAAAAATCTCTTTCTCTAAAACAATTCTTGCTATCTCTGTGGATATGATCACTGAAATCTGCTTTTTCCTCTCCCTGTAACTAGGAGGTGTGTCTTCTCTCCTTGCACGGGGTATTTGAAGAAAACCCTCTTGGGATTAGGGGATGAGGGATCTTCCTTGGGATGAAGGAGGATGAGATCAGTATTGGAAATTACCTTTAACTCCAGTTAACAGCAACTGGAAAAAACTAGCTAAATCTCTCTCTGCTTTCTCTCCCTTGTTTTGCTCTATCACCTGCTGAGCAGATGTAAATAATTAAAATTACTAGGTAAGTATCTGGAGCTCCTGCTTATTTCTGTCTTGGGAATTGCCTCTCCTGGGCATACAGGATTGTACAGGATTCCCCTGTAAAGGCACCCACTACTACCTGGTCTGGGGAAGGGCTGTCCGCTCTGCTTGAGAGAAGACTTTCCTCAGCAGCAGGAGGGAGTCGGCAGTAAAGGTTATTGTCACAATCCTCAGGAACTGGGGTCTGAGGACACCTCTCCCCGTAACAAGTATCGAGGGAGCTCCAGAAGGCTCTGTTCCACAACAAGAAAGAGCAGACCTGCTTCTAGATAGTTACTAGGGCTGGGTGCCGGGGGCCTCCGCACACCCTTGGCTCGTTAGTGGGGAAGGGGGAAAGTGTTAAGCTCCCTCACCAGCTGCGGGGAAGGGGCCTGGCGGGGGGGGCGCCGGGGTGTCCCCACACCGGGCGCGGGGCTGCCTAACGGGGCTGCGGACGGGGCGGGGGGCGGCGGGCAGGGTCTCTTCCCCACCCCGGCAGGCTACGGGGGTGTCCCCCCACCCCGGCCGCTGTCCCTGGCTTCCCCCCAGGCCCCAGCTCCTCCTGCCCGGGCTCGGCTACCACGGGAGGCCGCGGCGGCTCACGGGCCTGCGCGGGGCTGCGCGGCGCCTCCGCCGCCTTCCGCCGGGCCGCGGCTTCGTTCCCCGGGGGGTTCCCCGGGCTCCGGTGTGGGGGGCCCGGCCCGGGCGGCGCTGACTCTCTCCAGGCCCCGCCGCTCCCGCGGCTGCTGCTCCGGGCTGCGGCTCTACTGCAGGCCCCGGCTCCTCCCCGGCCGCCGCTCCGCCTCCCCCGGCTCCCCCCGGCCGCGGCCGCCCCCGCCTCCCCGGGTTAAGGAGGCGCCGGGCCGGGGGAGCAGTGGCTGCCTGCCCGCTCTGGCAGGCAGTGGGGAGGAGCTGCCCGCCCGCCGGGACTGGCCGAGCCCATCCCCGCACTGGGGCGCGATTCACCGCGGAGGTGACCGTGGGGCCCTCGCCCCCGGGCCGCTGCCAGCAGCCGCCTTTCGCCGCTCTAAACGGGGGGCAGCGGCTGCGGGGTCAACCCTGCGACAGCCGGCCATAGCCCCGGCACGGAGGCTCACAAATGGCCACCCTGGGTCGGGGTCTGCCGACCCGCGCTGCTCACACCAGCCATGCAGTGGTGGTGCCCTGCTTCAGCCCTGAGTGCTCCGAGTCAACTCCCACCCCAAAACAATGCAGCCGTCTCTAGTAGCTTTCCCTCAAGCATTGTGTGCATCCACAACCTATTGCAGAGACATCACCAGATTTTAAAAGGCGTTTCTACGACAATACTGTTAAAAGTCTCATTGCTATCTCTCCTATGTGTTACAGCCAGCTAGAACCATATAGGAAACCCCATTAATTCACCTCATTAATGTGTATAAATATCTAAAGTGGGGGTCCTCCCAAAGAAGATGCAACGAGGCTTTTCTCAGTGGTGCCAACTACTAGGATGAAGAGGCAGAAGCTGATGTAAAGAAAGGTCCACCTGAAAATGGGGAAGAACTTTACTGTGCAGGTAAACTGCACTATACAGACTGTCAGCTGGAAAAGGCTGCCCAGAGAGGTTGTGGAGTTTCCCTCACTGGAGATACTCAAGAACCACCCGAATGCAATCCTGCACAATGCACTCTGGGAGGACCCTGCTAAAAGAAGGAAGATGGACCAGATGACCCACTGTGGTCCCGTCCAACCTAACTCATTCTGTGACTCTGTGAATTACACTCAGTGCTGTCCCACTCTGACCCAGCAGGCCAAAAACTAGGAGCCTCCTGTTGACTAGAAGTCTAAGGGACGCAGACCAAGGCAGGAGTTCATTATAACATTAAAGGGACTGTGCAGTAAAGTATGCCAAATAAGAATACTCTAAAATGTGTGTGTGAGGAGGAGCAGCTGCTGCCTGGTATACCATACACCTGCAGCCAGTGTGGTAGACAGATAATTTTGATGTGTCAATCTGAAAAGCATGACCGAAACAGGCCCCCCGGGGCCCCTATCCCAGTTATCTGAAAGTCGCCCTTTATTTCATCATTTCATCTTTTTGTGTGTGCTTTCACATCTGAATCCTTCCAAATGCTATAAGGCTTGAAGTAGAGGACAGCACATATACTAGGAGGAAATGGCATTTTCTGAGAAAATATTTTTTTTACTTTTGGAAACTGTAATATGAAAATTGAGATAGCAGAGGGGGTGTTTTAAGACTTGCTGCTTTTGCAGAGCTGAGTTTACCATTGCACCTGCAATGACTCCTTGCATTCCTTCAACAGGTCAAAACCTGTGCCATAGTTCCACGCCTTCATTTCAGGAAGTCAGTCATCATCCTCCATCCTCTCAGAATTCTCTGTGTCCTCCTTCTCCCACACTATCCCCTTCTTCTGCAACTATGCCAGCAGCTCTAGTCACAACTTTCCACCCTCTGCTACTACCTGTTCTGTCAAGGAGGGTTTCCTGCCTTTTTCCCCATATTATTCACATTATCTCACTACAGATCCCCATTATGGTGTTCTTGATCATTACCAAGGGCCAACAACCATCTCTTTTCCTCCCACTGCCATAGCAAAGCTCTGTCCTATTCTTTCATTTCTCCCAGCCTCACTCAAGTCCTGTGTGAACAGCTTAGCTTCAGCTCCCTTATTCTTTTGCCTCTCTTTTGACTTCTCTTTGGGCTAGGTGGTCTTTGGGTGTCTGCTACTCCTAGTCCAAGTTCCCGAGTCCCCCTCTAGCTAGGATTTGTGTCCATACAGTGCTCAGACTACTCTTTACTGAGATACAAGGCAGGAGCATCATTGTGCTGGGAGGCAGAAGGGTGGTATCTGCAAGTTGTTTGATCTGTAGCCAAATGCAGAGGTGGTAAAAAGCTGTGGTTGGACTCGACGTGTGCCAGGCATCCGATGTGTGTTCCCTACTTATTTTTCCTTTTGGTTTTCAGGATCCTCTCCTCGCATGAGTATCTGAAGTACTGCCTGCTTTTTATAGACAATTAAAAGCTTCTTCCACTGCTTGTAAGAATGTAAATGCAAAAATTACCATCCAACACAAAAAGTGCCCTAGGGAGGCAGGGCAAAGGATCAGTGTGGCAGAAATGCAGAGAGATAAACGGATTGTGATCCATCATCATATTCAGCATTCAGAGAACAAAGACACATCCCAAACCCTTTCAAAGCTAAATAGACAGAGGAGAGCAGATGGAGACACAGGAAAAAGAGTAAACCAGTCACCAAGTAGCTTATTTTTACATTGCATTCAATGTATTTTATCCTTCTCACAATTTTTTCAATATGCCACAGGCTTTGCGCATGACTGAATTGTTAATATTTGTCTAAGATCTATAAATTTTGACAGATGGGTAGCGGGCAGTTGGGGCTTCTTGCATCCAGGAAGGTGTAGGAGGTGGCTTTGGTTTTTGGCAGTTGGGACACTGAAAGTCTCAGCATTTGTGAAGGAATTCTCTTCTACATCCTGCCTGAAGGACTGTTCCTTCCATTTGCAACTAGTAATAAACAGGCATCTCAGGAATCCTATGTAACATGCAGGTATCCTAACATGTTTTTGCCCTGGGCAGGGTTAGGTGTTTGGCTTGGGTTTTTTTTTTAAAAAAACCCTTCTTAGCCAGGAAAATCTTAGTTTATGTACTTGCACACAAGTACAAGAACGACTGAGGGAACAGGGGTTGTTTAGCCTGTAGAAAAGGCCCAGAGGTAACCCTCTCACTCTACAACCACCTGAAAGGAGGGGGCAGCTGGGTGGGGGTTGGCCTCTTCTCCCAGGTAACAAGTGACAGGACAGGAGGACATAGCCTAAGGTGGTTTAGGTTGGACTTCAGGAGGAATTTCTTCACAGAAAATGGTGATTAGACACTGGAATGGACTGCCCATGGAGGCAGTGATGCCTATGTCCCTGTAAGTGTTTAAGGAAAGACTGGATGTAGCACTCAGTGCCATGCTCTAGTTGCTATGGTGGCATTCAGTCAAAGGTTCAACTCGATGCTCTCAGAGGTCTTTTGCCACCTCACAGATTCTGTGATTATGTACATACATATGTAAAAATTTACTGGCTCCTCACGTTGTGTATCTTGAATAATTTCTTGGTGTGTTCTATGTAAATGACATACCTATGCGTGTAATGATGCATCTTGCACAATCGAGAAGCCAAAACTGGTGGTTTAAAACTCACCAATTAGACGTTTAGGATCCTAACTACAAGAAAGCCAGTGTACCTGATATCTCCACCAGTGCCAACCGCACCTGCCGGGAGCTCCGAAGTTTCAAAGGTTGGACAATCGTCGAGAAACGTGTTTGCTGGCCTAGCCTCGGACACACAGGAAAGCACACAGTCTCCAGCCGCCGCCCCCCGTCTCTGCAGTGGGAATCCTCATGTGACAGGCTCTCATCTCCCGGTATAAACCTCCACCCGGCTCTCTCACCCTGACGGCCGAGCGGGCATTCTCCAGCAGCCGCCCCCGCACGCCGCCCCCACACCAGGCAGCTCCCACCGCCGCTGCCGCGCCCCTCCTCCGCCCCACCGGGGACACCCTGGGCTATTCCGGTCCCGCTCCCGTCGGGCTCTCGGGCCACCTTAAGAGCGCGCAGAGCCCCCGCACTCAGCAGCCGGGCGGCTCCTCCCCGCCCCGTGTCGCATCCAGCCAGGGAACGTGTGGCGGGCGGCGGGGCTGCCCGGGGCCGGGGGCGGCCGCAGCCCCTCACGGTGGCGGTGGGGAGGGCGGGGCGGCTGCCCCGGCGCAGGAACGCGGCCGGCGGCAGCAGCGGCGACTCCGCCGGGGCGGGGGCGTCCGGCCGGGCCCTCCCTGGCTGCCCCCGGCCCGCTAGCGCCGCATTGCGCGGCGCCCATTGGCGGGAGGCGGGGGCGGGGCTAGCGGTCTCATTGGGTTTCGCACCCATCCATCAAGGAGGAGAGGGCGGCGGAGGCGAACTTGCCCTCCCGATTGGTCGTGAGGCCCGAGAGGAGGCGGGGCCGGGCGGGCAAGGGAGGAGCCGCTGCCATTGGTCAGCGCCGCGCGCGTCAGTCACATGAGTCACAAAGGGCCGCGCGAGCGGCCGCAGCCGGGGGCTGCTGGTCGCGGCGTGCGCGCGGGGGCCACTTCCTGCGCGGGGCTCGGCGGCTTCCGGCTGGCCCGCCCCGCGGCCTCGGGCGGTGGCGCCCCCTCCCGCCTCCGCTCGGCGCACGCGCTTGGCGTGACGTCAGGGCGCGGGCGGGGCCGTCTCCCGTGTCCGGGGCACGTGGGGAGCGGCGCCCGCAAAATGGCAGCGGGGGGTCCATGTTGTGCGTGAGGGCCGCGCCCCGCGCGCTGCCCTCACCCGTGTGCGCCCCTCTGGCTGCGGGTGGAGACGCGGAGTCAGTGATGTTGGGAAAGACCTCTGAGATCTCCGAGTCCATCCTGTGACGGAACACCACCGTGGCAATGGTTCATGGCACTGAGTGCCACATCCAGTGTTCTTTAAACGCCTCCAGGGGTGGTTACTCCACCACCTCTGAGGGCGGCCCATTCCAATGTCTAAACACCCTTTTGGTGAAGTAATTCCTCCAACCTAGATTCACCCAATTTAAACTTCCCCTGGCACATCTTGAGAGTATGTCCTTTCATCCTGGAAGCCTTTAAGTTTAATTTAGTTACTCGCACAGCGGGTAGGACAGAATTCTCAGGGTGAAGAGAGCTTTGCCCTGCACCCTTCCCACACACTGCACTCGGGCTTCCAGCAGTGGGGTGTGTTTTGTCTTTCAGCCATTCCCTGCCTGAGGAATGCCAGCCAAACCCAAACCAGTCGTGCTCCAGAGGTTTAGTCACTGGGAAAGGCAGTGGAGTATTTTAGGTGGACAGAAGCCCCTCTGTCTCTTGCAACCCACAAAAATGGTTTCCACATGGACTGTCCCGTCTCTTCCAGGTCCACCTCTGCTTTCAAATAGGACCTCAAACAGTACAGGCTCTCCCTGAAGTCCTCAGAAGTCCAAGACAGGGCCACTGGCTGTACTTCCAATACAATGAGGCTTTGTTGAAACAAGGAAAGTCGCTGTGTTCATTCCTTAGGGACTGAAGGTTGGGTCTTTGTTTCCTCCAAGATTCTGTGCAGGCTCCATGCCATCCCACGTAGCTGTGATAGTCACTTTTCAGGCAGCAGCTGCACTTTAATGTGCTTTGAAGCAGGTAGTGCTGTGAATTGCAGTACTAACAAAGCCTGGTTTTGGTCTTGTAATTGGATTCTTTGATGAGTGACAAGGCACAAGTTCTAACTGAAGCTTTTCCCCTAATTGGTGCATTTGTAATGTCTCTTTTCATTCTGGTTCTCTTAAGCCTTTTAAATCTTTAGTTTGTGCTGTGACCTTTCCCTCTGCAAGGACAAAAATAAAGTCTGTCTCCTGTATCTGGTCTCTTATTTTCATGAACCCTACATGAGTTCTTGGTTTTTTAGATCTCTGCAAGGGACCTTCATTCTTTTCATGGCTTTTTAGCAGAGGTTTAAACCTGGCTCACCCATTTTTCCCTTGATCTTTCAGACAGGCACAGTGGCTGTAGGTAGGCACGGGAACAGAGTAGGGCTTATTCCCAAGGATCGTGAGCAGAGGGAGACTGCTCTTTCTGTGTCCAGAGGTCAAATGCCCTGTTTGAAAGAGAGATGTGCCAGTGTATCCTAGGCAAATGCTCTTTTTATTCAGCTTTGGATAATTGGAGGTAATTGGTTTTTAATGCATTTTTTCCCCTTGAAGCTTATCCTCTTTGTGTGAATGATTGATTAAATATTCAGAGAGACAAAAATAGGTGGATTACAAACCCCAGTCATTAGGACATTCAGTCAGTACATGGGAGATACCAGGGAGATACAAAATGACAAATACTTGCTGCACAATGCTTAACTATGTGTTCAGATTGTGGTATCTCTGACAGAAATCAGAGCAGTGAGGCAGGAGTCAGGATACAGATCTAACACAAACTGGGGAAAATATTTTAACCATGATGTTCTTGGTCTGCCCCAGCCCTTCCTATGGGTTCCCTGTGGCTGAGTTGTGCTGTGAATGGGCCTCTGGGAACAGTGGCATCTGGAAAGGTTCGTGGAGGAAGATCATATACAGGAGTCTTGTTCTAGAGCTTCTGTTCAAACTGAAAAACCTGGAAGGTAAAGTCAGAGCTGTCAGAGTCTGCATGAGCCTATGCAATTCTAAGTAGTACTTAAATGCAAACTCCTGTGTGATCTCAGTGCTTGTAAGGATAGAGAACTGGGGACCCCTGTGGAGGGGACTCCTGGCCATTGTCGTCTGGCAGACCAGGGTGTCGAGGTCTTCACAAGTTTTTCTGGTGGCTTAGGGTCTGCTGTGCTCTATTCTAGAAGACTTGGGTGAGACAAAGGCACTTTTTTAGGAAGAGAAAGGAGTGTCAGTGAATAAATTTGTTTTGCATACATTTTCAAGTCATGCTGTTTTTCCTTCAGTGTAGATCATTTAAAGAGTTTTCCATGAAAAAAAATATTTCCATGATAATTGCACTTTCCTGACTCAAAAGATTTGCATAATGTTACTATGATAAGAATTGTGAAGTACTCACAAGGGAAACATTTCAGTTGTTGGACAGACAGACAAATTGATATCGAAGGTCAGATTCTAGGGCCCCAAAGCTCACAGAGGTACTGTCACGTATTACCACAGGTTCAATGAATACAAAGTACAGCAAAGTTATAAAGTGAGCCTTCTCTGAAATGCCTACATGAAAAGGTACCTTCTTACACACGAGTTAAGATGCTTAGGTGCATTTTGGCTCTTTCGACTTGATAGGCAGAAGTAATTTTTACTGTTTATCTTGCTTGTTAGGCCTGCAGAATAAAAATAGCTCTGAAAGAGGAAGCTGGATACTGCTCCTTCCTTTTGAATTGTATTGACAAAATTGTATTCTAAGTTTTGGATGCTTATAGTGAACAAACCAAAAAATCAATTGGTAGCTGTCCTTTAAGGAAAACCCTGTTTTGTGCATCAAAGTTTGGGTCTTCATATTGGACATTGGTACCAGGAAAGGAAAGCTGTGGACACATTCCCAGGACTGGCAGCTAGGAAAGCTCTGGCTGCCTGTAAGTGTGGACAGAAGTTGCTTGAAACAGTAAATGAAGAACCACCTGAAGTCACTTTTCAAAGAGCCAGTACACTTCACAGGCACTGAAGCACAGTGAGTCTGATTAACAGCCTATCTGCCACTTCAAAAGCAGATGGTGTGAAAATGCAGACAGGATATAAAGTTTGATCGCAATAACTCAAACTAATGAGCAGTTCATGCCATTGCATTCTGACTGAGAAGCAGACATCAGAGTTAATAGTAAAAGATTAAAATCCTTAGAAGTGCTGGCAGATACCTATGATATCAGCAATAATAATCATCTTGGATGACAAGCATTCCTATGGATCAAAAGGAAAATAGGATACCTGTGTGACTTAACTTATAATTTCAGAGTCATGCAAGAGGTTCTTCAAAATATACACTAGGGAGAAGCTTGAATTTGCCGCATTTAATGATTAGGAGGGAAGACAGAACAGGGAGTTGTGGAGCAAGCAATGAAATGAATGAAACAAATAAATGAGAAATGGGAAGCCTGTGAAACAATTAGTGGATGTGTTGGATCAAGGGTGGTTAAAGAGAACAATCAATGTGTTTTTTCACATACACTTTCAGTTTTGAGACTTTTGTATTCCTGTCCTGCATGCACTCTGTTTTTTATAATGAAGCAGCTTTCAAGGACTGACGGTGGATAATGAGAAATGTTGGACCAAACTGATAATCTTAAAATATAATATGCTATACCTCCGAGAATTCCAGAAAATTTCAAGTGAGTAGTAGTGGGGCTTCTTGGATTAGGAAAATATATGGTCTGCCATGAAAAGCTGCCATGGCACCAGAGCTTCAGGGAACACAACACAGACTGTACCCACGATTTTGTAAAAGGTGCTAGGGATGAATCAGGGAAGTAGAATGGTGAAGCTTTTATCTGTTTCTTGAAAGCTGGTTGGAATGGTAATTAAAAATATGTCAAAACACCTGGAAGATCCTGATAACTGAGATTAATTCTTTAAGCAAAGAGTATTTCATAAATCCTCAGCTCAGTTTTCGGGATGCATCAACAAAGAACTTAATAAAAGAGAAACATTTAATCTGATAAGTTTAGATTTTTAAAAGGCCTTTGAGACTGCTCCACAAAGGCAGAATCTTGATAGGGAAAAGGGATTACTAATGGAGGTCACTGTGGGGCCTTATCTTGTTTCATATTTGAATTCATGGCCTTGGCATAAATAAAAAGAGCATTTGGATGAAATTTGCTGATGGCACAAGGACAGAATGATCAGGATGTTATAAATGAATACTGAAAGATGGATGAAATGAAATCTTGGACGAGATTTGAGTATGCAAAATTTACTACCATGGATATAGAGACTAATAACTTTTGTTCCTGGGAACTCAGCAACTGGAAATGAGAGAGAAGGAGAAAAAGGGATCTTTGAGTATTAGGTGGTCACACATCATGGACTGCTAAAAGGTAAATGGTATACAGAAAAGTGTCAAGAGAATATTTTATGTAAAAAGTCTCATAGAGAATATTGCAAATAATTCTGATCATTCATTCTCAATAAAGATTCATGCAAATGAAAACAGGTGTTTTCATTTAGGATCTTTCGGAGAATGAAGAACCTATTCCTAGAACTTTAGCTTTAAAAACTTTGCCTAGTAAAATTAAGGCTGGGAAAGGATCTGATGGTTTTCCAGAGACACACTTGATGGTAATCAACAGATAGAGAAAGGAGCTTTCAGTCAGGAGGATGCTACAAATTAAAAATTTATAAGTCCCAAAGTGAGGGTGACCAGCAAGAAAAAAAATCCAGTGTCAATTAAGGACTTTCTGCGAAGTCTTTCCCTAAAATGACCCGTACATGGAAGGTGACTGGACAACACAAAAATATTTGAAATTCAGTCTCAACAGTGCAATTGCAAGGGCTGATGTTACCCTTGTGGGGTTTAAATTAACTCTGTAATAATTATAGGCATGAGATTTCATCACCATTGAGGACAATGTTGTATGAATGCTCTAGAGACAACACAGAAGTCTGCCCTCAAATAGGAGACCTCAGGAAATGGTGACATGAGAAACTAAGGCATGCAAAAACTCTGAGACATTGGAAAAACTGAGATTGCTATTTTGAAAAGGAGAGATATAAAAGTGGACAGCTAGTTTATAAAATAATTGCTAGAGTAGGAAAAGAGACTTAGCTTCTGTTTTGCCTGTATCATATACATGAGAACAAAAGGACCATTCATTTAAACTGGGAAGTGAAAACTGGGGATCACTTTTCCATATCATGAGATTACACTGGAGAATTCATCGCTGAAGGAAGTGGTTGGGCCAAATGCTTCACTAGCTTTCAGAAAGGACTGGAAATTTATACAGCTCTCATCAGTGTCTAGTGCTGTCATTGGTGACAATAGAATTGGGGCAGGAGTATGTGTTAGGGTTGTGTCCCCACAAGCTGTTGAGAGGTTCTGAGGGGGAACATCCTGGTTACAGATGCCTAATTATTTGTTAGGTTACTGATGCCCAGGAGAGACGACAGCAAAGAATGTCCCAAGGATATGTGAGTCACACTAAAACTTAACTGAATTTAAAATGAAGATACAGAGCTCAAGAAGGGGACTGACTAATGTTTCCTTTCATGGACGGTCATCTGCTGTCCTACTCTTTCACTCAGCCTGAGGTGGAAACAGGAAAAGGAAACAGCCATTTAACTCTAACTTAATTCAGTTTCTTGTCTGAACTATTCAAGCTTTCTGATCAGTCCACATTTGAAAACATAACATTTTCCTTCAAGTGGTGTTTACCATTGGCCAGACATGATCCTAATTTGTTGCAGGTTTTTTTGACAGCATTGCTAATTATGTTTGAAAGTTGTTGGTTTATAGGAATAGCCAGGATCAGATGTCTTTCTGTCCAAGGAATGAGGATCTGGGACAACTACATTCCTGTGCATAATCAGAAGATTTTTGTCTCAAGTATTTGAGGAACACAGGATTAATAGAAGGGGGGAGAGTTATTTATAAAGGCTTTTGTAAGGCTTTCAGTGCATTTCTGAATGGCTGCTGTCCCAAAAATACTGTCCCCTTCTTAAGGAGTCTGTGTCAGGAAGAGAGATTACTTGATACCTGCTAACAAATTGATAAGAAGCATTTGCAGAGTCCCTGAACAGCAGTAGGCTTGATTCAGTCTATGAGCTTTGAAATCTTAATGTGAATCATTCTTAGTCCTTCTTTAAAAATTGTATGAGCCAATAGTTCTGCTCTGGGTTGCTTAAAATGACATTGCTGAGGTTGTGGCATGCAGCCTGGGATGATGCAAAATATTCAGAGGTAAGTTAGTCTGCAGCTTCTGGAAAAGTTACTGTCAACAAGATGAGTAGCCATATACCCAAAATGACCAGTTCTGGCCTGGAAGACTTGTTTACTATTTGTATTATATTGGATTTAGAACAACTATGCTTTCCTGACTCCAGCTTTCTGGTGATTTTTGCAATATGCAAGCCAATAGGTCAGGGATGCAATGCAAGAGGTATTTCCCAGTATTTCCTCTTCAGTTCTTGGTAGGCAGCACAAGATTTAAGGAAGCTCTCCTTTCCAGCTGTGAAAGAACATGGATATCTGTAGATGAAGCTCTGGGAACAAGGATCCCTATGTTAAGCATTGAGAGTAACATGGCTTTGTTTCAAATCAGGATTGGCTTTGGTGGTTCTAGGGAGACTTCATGTCTGGGATCAAATCAATGGGAGTTGTGGGGAAGAGCACAAATGTGGTAAAGCAATACACTTGACCAGTGTTTCCAGTAACTTGGATCCTCAAAACCAGCAACAAGCTCTAATTTTCTAAAGAAAAAAAAAAAAAAAAAAACAAAAAAACTTGACTCTGTCATCATAGTGAATCAAATATTACATGTAGAGACACGTTAGTGAAAGATGACTTTGAACCTAAACTGCATTAGGCTCTTGACTCAAATTATTTTGGTACCATGCAGAGAGCCTAAAGTAATTGGGCCACATGAAAAGTGAACAAAGTGTTGAGAAATTGATTCAATGCCCACTCAGAGAGTAAGGCTCACTCTGGCAGTAGATTAAACTCCTTCGGTTTTGAGGCTACTGGACATAGAGTGGCCATAGTGTTAAATTCTTACCTTCTATAACAGTCTGGCTGTGGGCAGACTTCCTTCTGGAACATTCCTTCCCATGTTCTGACTTCTAAACTGTGTACAGAACTGTTAGGACAATTCTATTGGGCTGCAAACTAACTTTAATCATCAAATTTTAGTGGGGAACACTCCCAGCCACCGTTTCATTTACTAGTGCTGTTGTATAATCAACTAATCTCTTTCACAAAATAGGGTACAGTGACCGTTCCAAATTGTAAAAAACCATTCACATTCTCAATAAAATCCTGTGTCTATGAAGTTTGTAGAGGTTCCTGTGTCTTTCAGATTTATGTGTTTCACTGCCACCATACAGTGGTGGTGGTGGTGGGATGAGGTTTCCTCATTTCGGAGCAGGTCGGTTGGGCTGCCTACATTTGTGGTGTGACTCTCTAGTGCCTGCCTCTGCTCTGTGGCCTGAGGTAACAGTTCTGAATGCACTGAACATGAAGATGAAACATGAAGCTGTAGAGAACTGGATTAGAAAATCACCACAAGTTACGAGCCCTTCAAACACTCAGCCTTCCTGTCTTGAAAGTGGATGTCAGAACTGATGTAGAGAATAAAAAAAATAATTAACAAATGTGAAGGATGTTTACAGCTGCACCAGGGCTTTTCCAATTGGCTCCTGTTGGAAGTGGGGTGGCTCCATTGCATAACTCCTTTCTGGGACCATGCTGAGGATCACAGTGCTGCCAGATATCCACACAGATCTTCTGCTTTTGGTTTAATGTTGTGAGTGCTGCTTCTGCTCACTGCTCTCTCCTGGGATCTACATAAAGGATTAAAAGCAATGCCTCACCTTCTGCGGTGAGGGGCCCTCACTCACATCCTGTGTCTGGCAAGCAAGAGCACACACAGGAGACTGGGCTAAAACCATCCTATGAGAAAGATTAACGGCACCAACACAACATCAGTGGCCATTGTACGTTTTGTGTGGCAGGGGAGGGTTCAGCTCTGAGATGGGGCTAGTGAAGGAGCTACTGCACTTCCTCAGATTATTTCACATGGAGGAGAAGCTGGTGCTGGAGCACCAGTATGGAGCTGGAGTGTGGCTGGCTCCTCCTGAGATTTCATCAGCTCAGTTACTTGGGAGTGACAAGATGTCGTGAGTCACCCCTGCCTGTGGGAAAAACAGAGTGGGAAACTCTCTGTGGGCTCTCTGCCTGACTGGTAAAGGCGGTTTGTTGGAGTTTAGGCAACATGATCACGAAGGAAGTTGGCTGGTTCCAGCAGGCAGATGTGGCTGGGCTGGAGCAGAGGACCGGGGCAAGAGCAAGACTGGCATGAGGGAAGGCACAAAGGCAGGGCTAGGCATAAGTAGGAGCAAAAACCAAAGCAGGACTACAATCAAATACCATTAGGATGTCCTGCTTTGGCATTGTCCATTCAGTCCAATGGTTTGGTGCCCTCCTTAAAAAGGAAGGGAATTATTCTCTACCAGATAAAAGTGAATTGACAAGAGGGCGAATCTATGGCTGCCTTGAGAAATGCTGGTGCTGCAGTGTAACCCAGGCTCCAGCAGAAGCTGCAATAGTGCCCACAAAAGGAATGTGTCAGGGCAAACCATCTGATGAGAGAACTCTGCCTTTCATGAGGCCTCTGCCCTTAAGCCAGAGATGGGATGGGGCCCTGGGCTAGACAGAGAGGGAGTCTGAGTCTGCCTTCTGGTTTATATGTTCCTCAATAAGCAGGGGTGCAATCCTTTAGGGAGATTTCTGCAATAGCCAGATGGGGTTGGTAATTGTACATTCATTAACTGACCAACTGTGGATGATTCATTCCACAATTCTCAGAGGCAGAAGGAAGATTTCTAATTTAGGGTGAGCTAAACTTCAGGGTTTAGGGGATAATAGGAGAGAGTCTTGATTACAGTACGTGCAGTAGTCAAGAAAATTGCCAGTGTGTAATTAAAAACTGTAGAGAACACTTGCAATGGCAGCTATAATCTGGAATCTATATATCAAATCAAATCTAATAGCGTTAACATTCTCCCCTGTTCCCCTTTAAAGTGAGGAAATTTTGATGCGGCCCAAGTAAAGACCTGTGGAATAAACAATCACATCCTCATTTAGGTTGGAAAGGATCTCCAAAACCATCTGGTCCAACCTTTGACCAATCACCACCTTGTCAACTAGACCATGGCACTAATGCTACGTCCAGCCGTTCCTTGAATACCTTCAGGGATGGTGACTCCCTGGGCACCTCCCTCCAATCCAGTGGAGAGAGCAAGCCCCTCTCTAAGAATAGAGGGGCGTGGATCTTGGTAATTTGTCTGTACTTCCAAGTACTTTTCAGTTGCCACCAGATGGCAACAGAAATCCGTTTCAGCGCTGCAGCATCCTGCAGAGACTGCTGCTCAGTTCCAGCTGCTTTCCAAAAAAAGATGAAAGCTGACGTGATTTTGTCGTCACTAGGCGCGTACGCGATGGCTTTCGATGAAGTCGGACCCTTGAGGACAGCGAGGGGGTGGTGACTGGCCAGCTGAGGCTCTGCTGGCCGGTGGCGGGCTGGTGGCCTGAGCCTCACGGCTGTGGGCAGCTCACGGTTCAAGAGGAACGAGGATGTGCCAGCCCACACTGCAGTCAGCCTCTGGTGGCTGTGCAGATGTGATCTCGGTGACCCAGAAACAGAAATAGCTGGGGGTGAATTCAGGGCAGGCACTGAGAGAGATGATCAGGCTTTGAGAGGGCCCCCAGAAGCATCATAGCGGGGAGCAGTGCAGTCCAGTTTAGGGGGGACGGTGGACAAAGGGGAGTGCAGGGCTGCTAGGGCACCCAGAGCTGGCAGACCGATCCATGCGGTCACTGATGTGGGATTTATCCTCACATCAAAATTCGTTTTCTCTGGCAGCCTCGGTCATCATTTTGACCTCAGATGACTTGAGCACGGTTGCCATGGGAACTGCATTGCTGTCCCCTCCATCCCCTCCATTCCTTGTCTCTAAGAAGCAGCTAGATGTTCGTCAAACACTACAATACATCAGCCGTCCCCCGTGCCCTCTGCCGCTAAGCGGCGGGTGGTCCTGCCTGTCTCTGCAACAGGTGAGGGAAGCGCTGCACGACCTCAGCTTTGCTTCCCCCTGCCCCCAAGCATGAGCACACACCGCTTAGCAAACCCTGCCTGCCTGAGCGCTGAGCTGTTTCCTGGGGCAGCAGGCCCATGTTTTCTATCCTATAAATAACTGTCAGGGTACATCACTGCACACCTCAGAGCCTCGGCTCAGAAGCAAACAGCGTCAGACAGATAAGTGGCTGCAGGAAAACAGAATCCCTAAAAAGGGCCCTCTCGTGTCCAGGATGGGCAGGGCTGAGCTTGCGAAAGAAAGAGGGGTTTCCCTGTCACGCACACAGCTGATGGCGCTAATTTAGCTAATTCTAAGACAGCGGCTGGCTCATCTGCCAAGTCCTGGCAGCGTTACAGCCATTCAGAGAAAGAGAAAAGGAAGAGAAAGGAAAGAAGGAAGAAGAAGGGCGAAGGAGGGGAGACTGGTGAGGGAAACAGGGAAAAATGGTGTGTCTGGAAGAACTGTGGCGAGGAGAGACAGCAGAATGGATCGACTGGGAGGGCAGCTGGAAAGCTTCGTGATGGGCACCGGAGAGGAGGGTGGGGCACAGCCAGAGGTGAGAGGGGAATTAACATGTTGAAATGAACGCTTATTAGGATGTAAGTACCCCAGAAAAACCATCTGAAACTTGTAGCTAAAAACAAGATAAGGGAAATTTGAAGATGCAAAAGGATGTAGAGATGGGAACCTTAGGAAAAAAATATGACTTGGCTGTAAGCCTGCAGTCTTACAGTGTAGGAAGGAAATCTAAAAACTCTTCAATACACATACAGTAGCCATGACATACATTGCAGAACCCCTGCAACAAAACAGCAAGATCTCTGCTATTGCCAAATAGTGCCTTCTATATTGCACTGTCAACAGAAAAGCTCTAGGAAATTTTACAGATCTGTGCACATCTGGGGAGCAGGCCAAGAAGCTCGTGCTGCCCGTTAAACCAAGATCATACATCAGTATTTAAGTACAAAAGAATACAGCAAAACAAATAACTCTTTTCCATGCTATTTAGCGTTATCCACATATATTATGGATACATGTGTCTACATGTTGTTTTGTAAATGATCTGGCAATTTGGGGCTTCCTGTTTAGCATTTCCTTGTAGCTTCTGCCCTCTTTCAACTGCAGTGAGGTAAGAAAATAGAAGCCATGGGAGGAAATGGTTACATGCCATAAGGATGCAGGATATTGCAGTAGATTTGTGTGCATTTCAAGACATAAAAGACCTACTAATTGACCTTAAAGTTGAATAAGAACACAATATAGATACCTAGAATTGACCTAAAGTTCCCCCAATGGTTCAGCCATCCTCAGTCGTGGAAGAACGCTGTGGTTCAGCAAACAGAGGCGATTCAGGTGCTCACTCGGGTCCCTGACATGGTTTGTGTCCCAGGACAAAGTGGGGCAATCCAGAGCCCTCCTTCCCCTACACTGGGTGCCCTGCCTGGGGCTCTGCACACCGGCCAGCAGAGGGAGGTGCTGGAGTGAGCTGGATCCTGTTGCACAGTCCGGTTTTTGCCAGCACCTTCCTGTTCCTGGGTACCAAAGGCACCAGTGAGAAGGTGGACTTGGGCCTCCTCCTTGTTCTTGATATTAGCTCCTACTCAGCCCTATCTGTAACCTTTTGCCTTCATGCTTTCACTTCAGCCTTATTTTCTAGTCTCACTTTTGTTCTCTCTTTGCCTCCCTGTATGATTAGCCACAGCCTTCCTGGATCATGGCCTCACCTTATGCATATCTAAGACGGAAAAGAAGTTCTTTGTTCTTCCAGAAAAAAAAGAAAAAATCATATTTGGCTTTGAGCAGGAGCGATAAACTTGGAATAAGAAGCAAGCACATTAACATAAACACATGTGAAGGGGAAGCAGCTTGTATCCTGTTTAGGGTGATGATGAAGTTGTGAAATGCAGCCTTTTTTTGGTCAGAAAGGGAGGAAAAAGAGATACGTTTCAAAAACGAGGAGGGACTCTTGGAAAGGCTATCAGAAACTGATTAAACCTAATAAATATGCAAAGTGGTAAATCAGTGTTTCACTGATTTCTTGCCTCAATTAGGATTGTTGACATCACTTAAAGCCAGTCTGCTGAGTCCATATCAGGCTGGTTAAATGACCACATTAACCTTTGTGGTTAACATCACACCTTAAGCTCAGACTAGATTAACTCAGAGAGAGAGAGAGGAGGAGGTAGGTATTGGAAGAAATGAGGCTAGAGAGAAGAAGGATGATGGAGAAGAGATTATGCATAAAATAACGGTTGCAAAGGCAAGAGAGATGTGTAATGTACAATGCTGGGTACAGAGCAGAGCACAACATTTGGGGTGAAAGGGGACAGGTGAGCGAGTACGCGGCAGAGGTAAGAGCATGAGGTAAGCAGGGGAGGCTGGAGGATCCAGTTACACATTTCCATTGCATTACCTGCCTTGGAGTTTTCACTGCAAAGATGCTAAAGTGCAAAAGAACAGAAGTGCCAAGAGGTGGGGAGCAGAGGATAATGGGATTATAAAATTAGAAGGCTTGAAGTCTATTTCCAGGTCCAGCATGACTGATCCATGTCATATGGCAGGGGCATTAAATAACTCTGACCTTTGTTGGGAATATTTGTTGCTGTGCTGTGGAAGTTTCTCTGTGCAATCCTTAACACACTGTTCTTAGTAAGGGACTTAATGACAAATCAAGGCTGACTTTATCTAGAGTGATATTAACATGCCCAAGAAGATCCCCTCGTTCTAAGGCCTTGCTGGCTACAATGGCTCACGTTGTCATTGAACCCAGCTGTACCTAACTTATGAAGGGAAATAAACTGGTGTATATCTCAGTGACATAATTATTCTGCTATGATTATCCTTACATTTGTTTCTATACAAAATAAAAACTACCTCAATCAGTAATAAGTACACACTTTCAAAGCCAAGGAAAAAATTTTTAGTCTGGGAAAAAATTTTGGAACTTTGAAACAACATGCACACCAAAACCAGATCATATAACTATCAAAATAACCATTCACTGTGAAACTGGCTGATAAGAGATTTTTGTAACAGATCTGAGACAAAGTGACTCACATGAAAAACTACAAGAAGAATTTGTTTACCCTTCTCAAAAGCTGCCCATTTGTGACCTACACTTCAACAAATTCAGATAAAAAGCCTAAAATTATCCTATGCACAACAGAAGAGTCACATTTTCTGTGCTTGTTTGTCCCATGATGGGGTGGAAAGAAGTGTAGTCAGAAGAACTCAGAAGCTTTATCATGCTTGCAGATACCTCGTCCAAAAGAAGGAAAACTGTCAGTCTTTTACAGAGGTCATGAGCCAGAGTAATGCCAAAGTAGTCACTTTTGTTGCATATACATAGAGGCAGCGTCCTTTTCCTTGTCCCGGGTGGAGCAAGTCAGGACATCTGGGCTGCTTCAGCTGTGAACAGAAGACAACTAGAAAGCTTTGAAGAGGAGGAAGTACCCTATCTGCTTCCAGATTTTCCTAGATGCATTTCACCATGCCCTTTGGCAATCCCAGAGGCACTGGGGAACCTTGCAGCCCGATTGGGTTTAAAGAGCCAGCCTAACCCTTTAGGGATTTTGTCCCTCCAGCCTCTCTGGGGAAAAAGGAAAGGACAGCAAACCAAGGAACCTTGCAGACACTGCATCTATCCAGGATTGCTAGTCTCAGGTCAGTGCTGGCATGTTGGCTCTGTCCCTGTGACAGTGAGATCCCCTTGGAAGCACTTCTACCCCAGCCTCTTGGGGGAAGAGGGAGAGCATAGGTGAGGGAAGATGAGAGGAGGTCCTGACGGTCTGATCCTGGACTGGATCTGAGAAGCAGCAGTGCTAAAGTCTGGGTTACTGTCTTCAGGGTAGCCTCATTCCAGCTTCCTTGGCCTTCTTTTCACCAGGATGAGCAGTCCTGTTTGGTCAGTGCTTGTGGGAGGGCAGCAAACAGAAGCTTTCTCAGGGGACAGGTATAAATAAATTAGCCCCTTTCTTCCTTACAATGGGGGAGAAGATCTGGAAACAGGATGAGATGACACAGCTGGTGCATTCATCCAGATGTAGCTCTCCCTTTTGCTGTGCTGCCTTTCACCTTTTCCTCAGTGAGTGAGGCTGGCAGGTTGTGTGGAGGTTGGAGATCAAGCCAGGTCAGGTGAGACTGGAAGCCTGGGAGATACCAGTCTCCGGAGCAGAGCGGGAGGTGTTGCCCTGAGGGAAGTGCTTAGAAAATGGGAGGGTAGTTGCATGTGAGGGAGTTAGGAAGGCAGAGGAAGAAAATGTCATCGGGCAAGTGGTGAGGGCAGAGATTTCAAATGGTAACAGAGCTCCTCCATGAAGATTACCTGAGTGCATAAGAGAGGGATGCTGCAGGCAGAGGGGGCCCCAAGGGAAAGAGGCTGGTGGGAGATCTGTTGTAAGGTAGGAATGACAGAAGTGGTATCTGGAGTGAGCAGATGCAGACTTGCCTGTGTTGGATTGCTGTGCTTAGTCTCCAGCTAATTTTTCAGGTTGTGATAACTTGTGTTTGCAGGATTTGTGCACTGGGTGGGATAGGTTACATCTCCTCTTCTTGTTGAAAGGGAGTTTAATTTATTGTTCACTTAAATTGTTGTGGATCTGTCTTAATTTCACATTGGTGGAAGCTGGCAGATTCCCATTGTTGGGTCACAAAGTGGGGCAGCTCTGGTAGTACTTGAATGCCTTTCATTGCTGGCAGATGTGCCAGCACCTTTCCATCTGGGGAAGAGCCAGAGTGAAGTCAGGGCTATTGCAAGATCCTCCCTACATGGATCAAATCCACCTCTGCTCCATGTGTCCTACTCCTATTGCTTAACATGCCCCCCACATCTGGTGCACATATGCACTTGCTCCTAGTCTGATTGTGCCTTCCTGCTTGAAGGATGACAGAAAGGGGTGCAGAGGCAACAGAAGAGGAGGATAAGCTTTTTCATTATGTAAAGCATAGGGAATAAGTTATCTACCTTATATAACGGAAATCAGCCTCGTATTCCCCATCAGAGATTCTGCCTATAGAGTTACCCCACTGAGGTATCTCAAAGACCTTCATTGGTTTGGGGAAGTTGAAATATAACTGCCCAGCAGCTGAGCCTGTGATGGGAAGGAAAACAGAGTGGAACTGGAAAAGTTGGTACCTGTTGCGGATAATGGGCACCAGTAATTGCCTGAGAGCCACTTGAGCTTGTCATCTGCATCTCTCTGGATCTTTGTAGCCTTTTTGTAAGAAAACAGAAGACCCCAAATTACCTCCTTGCTGTCTTTTGGGCACCTTGAAAACTGATGGATAGAAAGGGCTGGGCAGGTTTAATGTCCACACCTGCTGCCTGGCAGGAGGAGACAGTTGATCTCCACAGAGCACACTGAAATCGTATAAACCTGCTTTGCCACAGCAATTTACATCAGGTCCAGATATTAGGTGATTAGGGAGCCAAAATTAGAGACTGAAAAGGTTGTACAGTATTGAAGCATGTCATATTGTGTCTCTGTGATTGGCAGGCCTTTTACTGCCTTTCAAGCCACTGAGGTTTGGTTTAGCATTTTGAAAATTCCAGGAGGGAGAATAGGCCATTGGGCTGTAAGAGTAGATTTCTTCAGTGTTAGCTTGGTCCTCTCTTAGTTGGGAGGAGGCAATCTGTCTCTTTAGGAACAATGTCACAGTACTCAGCAGCTCTTATTCCTCTCAGTAAAAAGTAAGAATATGCTTAGGCCCACGTAGGCTGTCTCAACAATACTTTCATGCTGTGTGCAGCAATTTCCCAAGGCTGTATCCTAACTTCTTTTGGTGTATCATACCAGCCAGTGAGTAGCTTTGTTTTTCTTCCTAGTTTAGGAAGAGTGTCATGCTGCAACATCAGTTTCTCAGTCATCTAACCACAAAATTTTGACACGTGACTCTGAAGGTCATTTTCTTGTTTCTGGTCTGGGCTAGATGGACAGAATCTGACATGTGTATATTTCCCCGATAGCATCAGCTATGCACATTCCCAGCAGGCAAGTGAGGGTTTATGATCCATAACTATACTTTCTTGCATCCCAGAAAATTGTTTGTTGGTGCCAGAGGCTTCAACTAAGTAAAGGAGCATGAAATCAAGAATGAAAACAAACAACACTGAACATACAGCACTTGTGGCTCTGTTTAGCAGACCTGGCAGCTGCCTGTGTCATGGTCTCTGCTTTTAGTCCAGAGGGAGAGTGTGGATTGCCTAGCTGGTGAAGCACTGGTCTGGTTCTCTGGATATTGGGGTTTGATTTGTGGCTCCATCACAGATCTTCTCTTGGGCCAAACAATGTAGTCACTACATGTCAGGTTTCCACACCAGCAAAACAGAATTAATACTTCTTCTGTTGCCTTATGTATATAGACCTTGAGATAAGTCTTCAGGATATAGTCTCTCTTTCTCTCTTTTTATACAGTGCTTTCTACAGTGTCATCCTGATTTAAGTTGGACCCTTTAGGAGGACTAATTAATCCTATTAATAATGCATTTCTAGCTGGCTCCAAGCTCTGAAGATCATGTCATCAGTAGTTTCATTTGTTGGTTTCTGCAGTATCCTAAGCTCTGTGGGGTGAGCTCTGGAAGAATCAGAGGAGTGGCTGCCATGGGAAAATAATTCCAGATCTTTCACTGAGCCCGACACAGAATAGGATGGAATTTAGGGAGGCTTGGGTCTGTTGTATGAACATCAGATAATGGCAACAGTGGTCAGACATTTATTTTACTACTACATTTCACGTTGCAGTTTAAGGTGTTCCCAGAAATCTTGCATCAATGCTTGATTAGGAATCAGTTGCAGATAAATATGTTATTCAGAGAGTTTTGAGCTTCACTGCATTTTTAGGTCAGTTCAGGATTTAGGGTCTCATGTGACAAGCACATTGTCTTCTCTGTCTGATCCAGTGATTCTTCTGAAAGGCTAAAGAATGTGTTATCTGATAAATCTTTGGACCTGTTAAAGGTGGTTTGGCTCAGGGTCCCAAATTCCCAGGGAAACCTGAACTCTTGGCATAGGGTAGCTGAATGTGCCCTGTGCCTTTGTGACAGGAAGAGCTGCACAGTCTGCACTTAACATCATGGATAGTGCAGGAGATTGTTCTTAACCAAGAGAATCTTTGAAGACCTGAAGATTACTGACTTGCTGATGTAGTGGTCTTTCACCCAACAAGAAAATCCTTCTGTGGGCAGTGGAGGAATCCTGCACACATTCTGTCCCTGTCACCCAGTGCTGCACTAGTTGCTTCACTGGACACAAAAATGCTGCAAGAACATACTTCCCTTATACTGAAATGCAACTTTCTGAGAATTAGAAGAATATGTATCACCTACTAGAAAGAGATGTGGTTCTGTATCAGCCTTTTTTTTTTTCTGTTTCTCCTTTTCTTAATTTTTATTACATCCTTGTACTTTCTTTCACAAATATATTTATTTTGCCTAGCTATTTATTTCTTACATTGTCTTAATCTGCACCTTGGTTTTCTCTTTCTTTTTCTGTAAGACAGATAGTTCCTTCCTCTTTTTTTTGCTTCAATTCTTCTTAATCTCTTTTTCTGTTTTATTGTCTCAAGTCACTGTGCTGCCACAAGGTCTAGAAAAACAGATGAGTTAAAGTTGCAGAAAAGAAGTGTAACAGTGGCTGTAGTGCCAGGATGCTGGCTGGAGCTAAGAGTTTGGTGTAAACAGGCTGCAGTCCACCACTGCTTGTTCTTTGGACAGGTACTGCAGTGCTTGTTAGTTAAGGCAGACATCAATACAGTGGTTTTTGGATCTGAAGGGGAATAGAGGCAGCATTTAGGCAACTACACCTAAAACAACATGTTCCAAAAAACTACACTCAGTGATTCTCATGTGCTGGAGGCAAATTTTTGTCACTGCTTTATTTCTGAAAATACTGTCTGCATCCCTACTAGAGACATGAAATGCAGTGGTGATCAGTGTGTTTTCATTTTAAAAAGCCTCCATAGGAAGCCTGTCTCACCACTGGAGGCAGCTGGAATGGTGGAGACCCTAAGAAGTTAGTGATTGTAAATTCTAAGTCTAGCAGTGGGACATCTCCCCATACAAAGGATAATTAAGCATGCATTGGGTATGATGCAGCCTGATTCCTACCTTACCTGGCATAGGTACAGAAAGCAGGTGATCTTGGCTCCTGGTCTTTTTTCACCATGAGCATAGTCAAATTCATTAGACAGAGCACAGGTATATTCTAAGGACTACAGCAGGTGGTTTTGAGATGTAATCACGCAATCAGAGCAGCATGGGTTTGTCCTTCCATAGCAACTTGTGGATCCATGAACACCGTGTCTAGGAATATAAAAAATGGTTCCCTTAATGAAGAATCTGGACACTGGTCTCTTGTTCTGGGGTATTGCACTAACCATAGAGCTACCCTGTCAGTGGAGAAAAAGCAACCACTAAGAATGTGGGTTTTTTTAGAAGTACAGAGAGGGGTGAGTGCAGGTTCAGGAAAGCAGAGGCTGCAGGCTGCCCCTCTGAAGGAAGGCACCTCTCAGCAGTTCTGACTTCTGCAGTGTAACCCGAAGAGTGCTGGGATTTACTATTTTCTTCTGTGTCATTTTGTATTATGGCTCCCCAGGGCATTTAGTTTTTCTCCTTCTGGGCTTTTGGTTTCCATTTAAGAGACTGAGAAAGTCCCAATGCTGCAGTGCTCAGCATTGTGGCATCTGAGACTGGGATCTGCTTTTTGTTTCTCTTTGTCTTACTTCTACATCTGATGAAGGCTCTTTCCTCCATTCAGTGGGGTGCTGTGAAAAATCAAGACTGTCAGATGCCCAGATCTTTCAGTGCTCCAGGAGTGGTGTAATGAGTATATGCACTGTGGATGGGAGAGGGTGTACAATTAGTGACATATTTTGAAGCACTTAACATATTGTTCTGTCATCCCCTGAAGACTGAGGATCTGGCAAGATGCTGCCCTATCCCATATCAGGTTCCAAATGGCTGTACCAGAAGTAGAAGTAACACAGCAGTCCTTCAGCTGGGGAACTTTAGCTCAAAGGCATAGTCTCTGGTATCACACCTAAATGTCAAGGCTTAGTGTCACTCAGCCAGGTCCCCTTTGTTTTTGGCATGTTTTATTTCTACCCCCTAAATTCTTCTGCTGTATTTCTGGGTGGAGGGTATGTGAATGTCTCTACAGGAGATGCCTGCTCCTTGCTCTTACTTCTGAAAAATCTTATTCTGTTTTGTCTGTCTCTTCACACTCACATTCCCAGGGAGATTGGGTTTTCCAGGGCGGATGTCTGTCAGACTGACTGCTGTGAGTAGTTCCCTTCTTTAGAAATTCAGCTGCTTGGGGATCTGAGATATGCACATACGGATGTGTGAATAGGTGGGTCAGAATGAGGATTACTAGGAGGATCTCCAGGAGCCTCATTGCACCCCAGAGGAACACACAAGCAGCATGGGGGATCAAGGGGCCTCTGCAGACCAGCTGAGTACAAGGAAAATTACACTTAACATCCTCTAGCTGCATAAAGTACAGTCACTCACCATATCAAACCTCATGTTTGAGGTTTCCACATGTGGTACTGGCTGTGTCTGCCAAAAAGTCTGCTTTACATGGCCTCCCTCCTTCCCTCCAGCCTGGCACTGGTGCAGTTGATACCACAGCTGCACTCCCCTAAGTGCTGAGGACGTGAGAGGCTGCATGAGGATGCAGCCCAGCGCCCTCGGGGCACCTGCTGCCTCCCAAAAGGCTGATGGCACTAATCAAGGACAGAGAAGGGCAGCTCTCCACCCCCACTTGTGCTTTTAACCCTGTGGGGACCATGATGTATTTTCACCTTGGGATGCAAGTGAGGGATCGCAGCAGCAAAGGCTGGAGGAGGAATAGGGATGCACACACAACGAAAAATGATGGGGGGAATGATGAGAGGGAGTGTGGCTGGGGAAAGGAGGGACCACTGATGTGAAGGGCAAAGAGGAAATACATGTTGAGGGGGAGCATATAGAAAGATGCACACTGCTTGGAAACAGGCACAGGAGTAGGCAAAAGGACAGAAAGGACAGATGGAGAAACCACAAAGAGATGGAAGTAGACTTGACAAAAGAGAAAGAAGGGAAAAAAAAAAAGACAGTCAGCCTGAGAGGATGAAGGCACAAATGCAGGAGGTGTGCCAAGAGCTGGCTAAAAGAGGGTTATGGGACATACTGAAACCAAGGCACATGGACAGTGGCTACAAACATCTGGGCCTGCCTGGGGCAGACTTTTGTAGAAGGGGAACTACTGATGTTTAAATTTGGTGCTTAGTGGGGAGAAGACCACTGGCTGAAGATGCAAAGTTCAAAGTCTGTGTGGGTTCCTCAGTCTTTCCATGTGGGTGATTTCCACCATATGTTCCCTGATTACCATTCTTGTAGCTCTGTCAGTTGCCAGAGATTTTGGATTGGCCACTATGTAGTCCCTGCCTTGTGGCTCCTTGCTATCTTAGACCTGCCATCTCATTTCTTTAGTTCAATTTAGTTCAATAGTTCAATTTACTTCAATGGCCAGTTCTACTTATCTGTGTCATCAACAGAGGAATCTACACTCTTCCTCATGCATCTAGTCTCTGCTTTCCCAGGTGCATTTCCCCATACTCACATTGTTTGTAGAACGATAATGCACTTGGCAGGAGAGCTAATTCAGCAGTATAATGTCTTTCAAAGTGCACCCTGTTCCCACCTGGTCAATTAAACTGGAACAAATCTGTGCAGAAGCACTGACCTGAGGCCAAGCACTTTGCCTCCTGGAAAGATGTGTGGTGACTTCCCCTGTGAACACCACCTCAGCCCTACTTGGAGCTCTGGGATGGGCAGCTCATCCCTGCTGTCCTGGCCACTGCCGGTCTGCTCAGGCGGACTGCAGTGGGGTCAGAACCAACTGTGATGGTGTTTCCCATGCAGTACATCCCTGTACAGCCTGCCTGAAGGAAGCCTCTCCTGGAACAAGTGGTATCCATGCTTTCTCGGGGATGCTGTTGCTCTCACAGAGCAAAAGCCTTGGAGTGGTGCTGAGCCTGTTTCCTACAAGCTGTCTTGTCTCTGGGGAACTTGAGTCCAAAGCTTCTCAGTACTGGAGATGTTTGTCAAAGCTTATTCTTGGTCCCTGAGCTCTGAGCAAGTGGCCTGTACCTTGCTGAGCAACAGGGCCACAGCGAGAGCTGTTTCAGATCAAACAAAAGTATTATGGGAAGAGGACTTGCTGCAGTGACTTGGATTGGAAGGAGGAGACCATGCAGCCAGATCTGTGACCTCTCCAGTTTCCAGAGCCTTCTCTGGAGAGGCCTGGGCCAGAGCAGCCATAGCTCCGGTGTGAGTCCCCCAGGAACCTCTGCAGGGAGCTGCCACTGGACAGTACAAAGGAGCTTTCCTTCCACTTCACTGTAAAGCTGTGCAGAGCAGCACTTGTGACCCACCCTTTGCAAATGGTCATGTAAAATATTAAAAGTATTGCCCTTCACATCTGGTTGGAAAGGTACAGATTTCTTTTGAGGATTTGTTCAATAGCATTAACTTTCTTAATGCATTCAGCAAAATCTTATCTTTACTGTTCAAGCTCTCCCATTTTCCGGGTTTGAGACCTTATCACTGTAAGGAGTGATATTTTTTGCAAAACAAAATATGAAGGAAAAAAAAACCCTTCTTCATTGCCTACAGAAGTTCCCCTGTAGGATTTTGCTTTTATTTTTATGACTGTGAAAGCTGGAGTTTGGGTAAACTTTGCCTAGTAGAAATAAACAATAAAAATGCAGGCTTTCAAAGAGGGAACAGGTGACTACTAGTACACAGAGATGCATATATAAAACCAAATATATATATATATATATGAATGCAAGCAGACATATGCAAACAGAAACAAAAATACAGCTATATATTATGTAAACACTCATGATCATATGTGTATCTACATACCTTTGTATGTACGAAGTAGCATGTATACAAATATCTTCAGATATTTAAATGTAAGCTCAGAAATAAAAGTATGTCCATAAATATGGAGATAAAGAAATATGTACAAATTTTAATATGGTAACATTATAAATATTATGAATTCATGCATTGGTAATCTCAGGCATGCTAATGTTTGTACACATATGCAACGTCACACATTATGTGTCTGTTTATCTATCAGAACGTAGTTACTTAGATATGAACATTTTATATAGAAATGCAAGTGTAATGCAGCAGGCCCCAGAGAGTCCTCCACCTGCCCACCAAACACACTTGGGCAGCTGTGCACAGCATTCTTGCACAGCTAGGCTGGCTGAATGCAACCACTCCAGTTTTCAAAGGGGTGAGGAGGGCCACGGGCAAGCAGGGACACGCGTGTGTGGGAGTGCAAGTGAGCTATGAAAGGGTGAAGGAATGATCCTGGGGGAGGACAAAGGGCTTGTGGAGAACCCAGAGGGAGCAATAGGAGAGCCAGATGGGTTTACATGAGCAGGGCAGCATCACTGGAGGGTGAGAAAGGAGGCTGGGGAAGAGAAGAGAGCACGAATCAGGAAATGTGCTACTCCCCTGAAAAGGAAGAAGTGTGAGGGGACAGTTTAGGGGAGATACCCACCCTGTTTTGCTGGCACCTGTTTTTGAGGGGGCGTGGGCAGAACTGCCGGGATGGGATGGGATGGGATGGGATGGGATGGGATGGGATGGGATGGGATGGGATGATGAGGCTGCATATTAGAATCCCTTCTGCTCCCTTTCTGGTGGTTGACCCTGATGGCAATAGAGAGCAGGACTGACTGCATAAGGCAGCTCTTCCTGAGGACCGGTTTAATCTCCTCTTTCCTCATCTGCTCTGCCTGGATCTCAGCACAGGAGCAGTGTGCGGGGTTTTGGGACACTCTTCCCGTCGCCCCCTTTTTTGACCTGCATGGGCTGCTCCTTGTGCTCCTGGTGACTGAGCAGCAAGCAAGGGGTGCTGTGCTTGTGGGGAGAGGGGAATTGCCCCGGGGCAGCTGAGAGCATCTCCTGCTGCGAGAGGAATGATAAACCCCGGTGCGCTAGTCCAGTTTAGCCTTTGTTAGCCCGCAAAGGGATAAGGGTGAGGCTCAGGTCCCGCTGAGTGTTTACAGCTAACTTTAGATTACAATAGTGAGGGCAGTAGAGAAGGGTTAGCCAGGGGCTTTGTTCTTTTCCTGGGAATCCTGCTGCTGTAATTACTTGTGATCTCAGCCATTTTTAGTCTCTGTTCCCCTCCACCCCAGGCTACAATCCTTCATTCTGTTGCTGGAAAATGCAGTGTGATTCGGGTCAGCTCCCTGGGAGCAGAACATGGCTTGGTGAGAAACACCTCCAGAAGTGGTGTTTGTGACTCCGCAGCTCTGCTTGCCCGGTGTGTCTGTGTTCTTATGTCAGAGCTGCCGTGTCAAGATCCGTGTGTTAATGTGTGTGTTTGCTGGGGCGTGTGTAGGTCTAGTGGGTGGGTTCAGCTCTGCCCACTCTGTGTGTGTATGTGCTGGCCCTGCGTGTAGGTTTCTCTTACTAATGTTGGGGTGTGAGAAATACGCCGAAAAGGGGACGTGAGATAAAGCCGCTCACCCTGATGAAACGCCTCCACTCCGTGCCATGGGTGCAGGCCCAGACTGGCTCTGCGTGCCAGCAGGCAGCATTCCCCAGCACCCATTCCACTGGTGCTGGATTGACCAGGCTGGGCATAAATTGTGAGGAAGCCTGTGCTTTCTGATCGGTATCTATGTGACTGAAACACTGCAGCTGGTTAAGCAGCTAGAGCACATTGCTGAGCTGCACTCCTCAAACTTCCCATCATCCTTCCCTCAGGCTGGCACAGTGCCCCGCACGTACCAAAGAGAGTTTCTTCTTATGCCTTCAGAGGAAAAATGTTTCCCACCCTCCTTAAGACATTACATTTTACCATCTGAATATAGTCACTTCTTGACCAATATGAAGTAAAGATTAGTTTTGTGAAGACTCAGCAAAAACAACCCAGTCCTTACACATATACTGCTCAGCCCCTGGGGAAAGGAAGGAAGCAAGGGGGAATGATGACTGGCAACCCTAATTCCTTCTATCCTATACCTTCTGGTCCTCTCCAGACATCCTCATGAACTGACCCCTAGTCCAACCACTCTCCTGAGCTGGGTTTATCTTCTTATAGTACTTTGCTAGGAAATTCCCTTTGTAATTTCACACCTTGGTACAATTTTTTTTTTCCTCTGCTTATGTTGCTGGGCTTTAATTGAACTTCATTAGCCAGGTTGGCTTCTTACATTGCCCTTCAAATTTAGTTTCTTGCTCAGGGTGGA
The DNA here is from genome assembly GCF_026979565.1 of Vidua chalybeata. Lineage (NCBI taxonomy): Eukaryota > Metazoa > Chordata > Aves > Passeriformes > Viduidae > Vidua > Vidua chalybeata. The sequence goes on from NC_071531.1 coordinate 74,456,402, forward strand.
GACAAACACAGTGTGATGAGGTGACTGATATAGAAAAAACCCACAGCACATATGTTTTGGCCAAAGCCTTTTGCTCTTGCAGCCCTGCAGCCTCCTGATAGGTCACCCCTGAGCTCCCATCAAAGCTCTGCTGCTGTCTCCTCCACCCCAGATGCTGCAGCATCCCAGTTCACGACCGGGACATGGGCTTTGGGGCAGTTTCAGTTGTAGTTCACCTGTACATTCCAGAGGAAAGGAGGCAAAAACAAAGAGAGATCATAAGAAGGGTATTTGCTTGTGGTAAAAAAAAAGTGTACTTAGAACATTCTCTGTGAGTCACATGCACATACTTAATTATTGCTATTCTGAGATACGAACCAGTGTTAGAATAAAATCAGATAAATAAATAGTGCAAGGGAAGGCAAATGTACAGGTATATAGCTCCTCTCTTGCTAGAAAGCCTGGTTTCACAAGGCAAAATCAATCAGGAAAAAAAGCAGGCTTGTGGCCTAGATGCAGGCCAGGAGTCTTCTTCCAGTCAGAACAAAAGAAAAGGACAAGGCCTGAAGTGTTATAGGAAATGGGACTAGGAAACCTTTGAGGACTTCCAGGGGGTTGTCACGTCTTTCATATACACCAGGATATAATTTTCAAGGGGATGCCGGTTTCCTCTCCAGCATGTGGGTTTCTGCAGAACTATTCATTCTTTTAATAAGGTTAGTTCCTCTTTGTGAATCATTGTTAAAGCATTAAATATTGGTTTCCGCTGATTTTTTTTTTTTTAGCAACAGATACTTCCCTTTTTGAAAGCAACTGTGAAAGTATTAAAACTTTTAACTTTGCTTTACTTTAGATTAACCAGCCAGCTTAATGACCAAAGTTTTCAGACAGTAGCTTCAGCCTACACTGCACCATGGTTGAGGGCAGAATTTAAAGGTGCCTTGGGTTTACTGCTGTGATCTCTCCAGTGCTATGTCTGTGCTTTTTTAGCTGGGTAATTTTGTAGCTTCCTCCTGTACCTCTCTGTTCATCTTTTCTGACTATTCACAAGTTGTCCTTTTCCATCTGATATTTTGCTGCTGTCTTTTCCTTCCTTTTCTCTTCTATTCTTCTGCCTTGCCCTTCTAATCTGCTTTAGTATTTTCTTTCTTCACCTCATTATGTCCTTTTGTTTTTGGCTTCTGTGTCTCCATTGGTTCTTTTCTCACTCGCTTAACCTCCTGTTGTTTACAGGCCAACCTACATCCCACCCATCATCTTGTTTCTCTCTTTTATCTTTCCTCCTTTTCTTCCCCCCCCTCCTCCTAACCTCCTCTCAACAATAAAAGTTACTCATGGCTTGAGGGGGAAGCATCTGGCCCATGCTGGCTCTCATTCTCTCTCCTTTGTTCTGAATGCTCTTTTGTTATAAACACAACAAACAGTAAAGCACAAAATCAGCTCTCAAGGCAAACACTGCATAATAATCCTCCTTGTCCCCGCTCCTCTTATCTCTGAAGAATTTGTTCTCCAGGCAAAATAAGAAGAAACACGAGATAGGATTCGCCAAATTTGGAGGCGAAAGAGAATGGAAAGAGCCTCATTATATGGGGCAGCACCACTGAACTGCAACTTGGGCAGATTCAATAAAGTAGGTGAAATATAGCTTGCCAGGATTTTGGACAGCAATGTGATGATCCTGTGGTTCATCAATCCCTGTGGATCTGTCTGTGCTCCTATTAGGTTGTAGAGCCATGGACAGGACAAAAATGTTAGTGTTTTTTGGTTTTTTTTTTTTTTTTTTTTTTTTTTTTTTTACCTAATTTTTGGCACCTTCTCCTCATTTGTGCCTTGAGCCAAGGCCTTGTGTATATGGAATATGTTTGCCAGAGAACTGTACCTGCTGGACCTCCACTGACGTTTTCAAAAAGCCACAGCAGGGTGCTTCTGTGGGGTCACATGCCAGCTCCAGTCCCTGAGATAAATTAAAATAAAAACAGGCTTGCTCATTGTTGGAGCTCTTGCTTAATGTTAGATAGAGATTCTCTGATTAAACCAGCTTTCCTCAGAAAATGTAAGCTCCCTGGAAGTGAAATGCTAGTTGTCATGTACTAGTTTAGACATGCAAGTGTTCTCAAAGCTAAAAAGAAAAAAGCTTGTTAAGCAAAAGACAAGCCTTTCCCAATCCCCACAGCTCTGTGGTTAGGATACCGGTGTTTAATGTGGGGCAGCCAGCATCAAGTTTTGTTTGGGACCAGTTCTGCCTGGCCCTTCCCCTAACAACCTTAGGTCTGGCTGCCCACATGCCAAGGACCGTCATCCTAGCACAGTTACTGCACTTTGCATAATACACGGTTATTATATTCACAAAAAGACTGGATGGATGGATAGTTTTGGTGCAGTACCAGATAGCTCTGCTAAGGAGGTGTTAAGGTACTTCCCCCAGCAGCTGATCTTCAGAAGAATTAGCCGTGATGTGGGAGGTAGGTGTGTGTCCTGGGACAGAAACAAAACCGGTATTTAGGAGGAACAGGGTGTGATGCAAATTTCAAATCTAAATATTTGAGCATCAGCACACAGGGGCAAAACTCACTGAAATGGGTATTTTCCCGCACATTCCTTATGGAAATTGGGGTTTCAGTGATGCATTTTGAGCTTGAGAAAGAAACAGTCTTTTGTATTACTTTCTCAGCTCTGGTTAAATAAAGACGTGCTACCCATGACGTTCTGCATTATGTGTTTATGTGAGATTTAATTTTCAGCTAAACTTTTATTGCTTCTAAATTGAACCGGTAGCTATGTATGTATTTAATCTAATCTTGGAGTTTGGATTGCTCAGTATTTGCAACAGACTTATGTGTGTTAAGAATAAACAACGAATGAGGACATTTCAGAGGAATGCAGTCCAAAGATTGTCTCTGAAATGTGAATATGCTTAAAGCCTCCAGAAATACGGCAACTTCTCACACTAACAAGTAAATTAATATTTCCAGAGCTAATGCCAGAGTTTGGGACAGCTGAGTGATCAGATTCAACGTGGAGCTTGCTATGCTTGCAAATAAATGGAAAATAAGCTAGGAAAAAGAAAAATGCGAGCCAGAATTACTCGAACAAAGTGTTAGGGGATTAGGCTGGACAGAGGTGAGGCTGACACAGCTCCTTACTCCCAGTAGCACGAATGACCCTGTATTCCCTGGAGGCACGTGCATAAACCCACACGGTGCAGCTACACAAACAGCACCAGTGACCTCTCAGGAGGAGCAGGAGGGAGCTCCAGCTCCTGGAGGGGAATAGACATATAAATATGATAAGGTGGATCCTTCCAAGGAGCTGGGCTCACACAGTCTGACTACAGAGACCAGTCTCTCTGACGCTGGCACAAGGCTGCAGCCCCGCTCCCGTTGCTGGTACACACACACAGAGCTGTGTGCACGGATGGCCAGGGCACTCCTGGTCCCCCCAGAGCCAACCTGGCATGGCCTCACCCTTAGAGACAAGCAGACACCAGTGGTACTCACCCCTACAGAGAGCACCTCACAGCTAAAAATAGGATTTAATAACGAGATAGGGCAAACTGTGCTAACCAAGAGCAGGACAAGGCTGGACACTTTTGCTGGTCAACCAAGAATTTTCATGCAAGTGGCCCTTCTTCCCCCATATCTCTCCCCTCTTTGTTTCCTCCCCTAAACATCCCATAGTAAGTCTTGTACAAGCCCCAGATGCTCTTCCCGTGCATCCTGTAAGGTGTCTGTGCCCCTGTACACAGCACCTCCTCTTTCACAGTTTGAAAGGTGCTCCAGCTTTGGCTTTGTGATGAATTTCACACCTGGGCTGATGGCTCTCCTGAGCTGCTGGCCCAGGCAGGGTGTCCTTAATCCGGGTTGTCACCTGGCAATTGTGTTCCTGTTTTCCTCCGGGTGTATGAAAATGGAACCTTTGATGTGCTAATGGCTCTCGTGAGGGGTCGGGGAGTAGCTGGGGCAGAGTGTTAGCTGGGGCCCTCCCTCTGCCATTGTCCCTCCGTGCTGTGCTGTGCTGTCCTGTGGGTGTGAAGTGGCGCTTTTGTCACACAGCCGGAGGAGGAGGACTGTGCAGGCATCCCGTGCCCTTACACGCTTTTTCTGCTGGCAATAATATTTTAACAACAACACACAGAATACCCATGAGATATTTATCAAATAAATATAACATACAAACACCCTGTGACGGTATTTATCACTCACCCTCATGAATGCCATAAAATAAACGGGTATTTCTGAGAGTGAGTGAAGGAAAGCTTTGCCCTGTTAATTTTCAGTTATGTGTGGCCAGGTGACGACACCAAATAAACAGCAGAATCGAATTTAAAATGTGATTGTTCCAGTTCCCCAGAATTTGACGGCAAAAGTGGTGCCTGGTCTCAAGGTATTTTGCCTAACAATAAGAAACAGGATAAGTCAGCTTTTTTTCCCTCACTGTCCTTGCCCCCAGCTGCTGCTGTTTTCTGAAGTCAAAATCCTTGACAGATTCTTAATTCAGTGAAGACTTTTATTGCTTGGCAGCACTTTTGTTTGATTCAAAGAACAGCTCTTCATCATTCTCCTGCAGGAGTTTGGCAAGTGTTTGACCTGAAGGATGGATAGTAAATGTGGAGCACAGTAGCATTTGATTGAATTATAGACTCATAAATGGTTTGAGTTGGAGAGGACCTTAAAAATAATTTTGCTTCTATCTCCCTGCCATGCGGTGGTGGTGACACTTTCTACTATTTTTTTTTTTTTTCTCAAAGCCACATCCAACCTGGCCTTATGGACTTCCAGGGATGGGGCATCCCCAGTTTCTCTGGGCAATCTCTGCCAGTGCCCTACCACCTTCACAGTAAAGAGTTTCTTCCTATTATCTAAACTAAACCTGCCCTCTGTCATTTTGAAGCCATTCCCCCGTGTCCTGTCACTACATGCCCTTGTAAGGAAGGGTTTAAGTCTGGGACTAGATCCAGCTTCAGCTTTGCCCCCGCAGATTCTAGCATCGTATGAAAAATATATTTTTGGTAACCAGACAAACAAAAAATTCCCGAAACGCAGCTACCCAGAACTGTACTTCATCCACAGCTTTGCGAGGTGGTGGGAGCACCCGCAGAACACAGCATTCGGTTGCAGCACTGCCCGTGCTGTTTGTGTGCCTGCCTCTGCACCGTCACTGCCCGCCTTGCTGCTTTAGCTTATTGACCCAATAATAAAGAAATTTATTTTTATATACAACAAATAATAAATAAAGACGTCGCTTTACGTCACGCAGCCGCTGCAAACCGCCCAAAGCACTGATTGTGCCATTAGCCAACGCTTCGCGCGTGGCATCCGAGGTGTGGCGGGTCCTTGTGCGGTCCCTGCGGCGGGGGGAAGCGGGGCCACCGCCCCACGGCCACCCCGTTGTCCCCGCCCGGCCCGCTCCATCACCGCCCTGCAGCCCCGCACGCAGATTGCCGTCACGGAGGGGCGTGAGCTTCGACCTCCGTGATTGCTGTGTTTTGGTGTTGGGTCGCATGCTGCCCCGCCCCGCCGTCTCCCCGCCCATGGCTGAGCGCATAAATGGGCGGGCGGGCGCGGGCGGAGGCGTGCGCGGGGCGGGCTCGCAGCAGTCTCGGGTGTGGGCGGGCGCGGAGCCGCCGCCTCTCGCGGGTTCCGTTAGGTGCGGCGGGCGGCCGTTCGCTGGCAGTCGGGCACCGGGACCTACTGGCCATGGACACCAAGAAGGTAGGGAGGCGAAAGCGGCATCCTTCCCGCCCTCTTTCTCCCCGCTGCGGCCGCCGCTCGGGTCCCCGGGCGCTTCGGCGGAGGGCTGCGGTCGCGGCCGGCGTTCGCCTGGGGCTCGCCGTGGGGATGGATGCGCTGGTGGCCCCGGCAGGGCCGCTGGTCGTCCTTTGGCGGCTCTGTCTGTGGAGGGGGGGGAGGGGGCGGCGGACCGCGCAGTTTGGGAGCGATTGTCGCAGGTCGCGCGATCGATTTTGGTTTCGTGCGCGTGGCCTGATGATGCACATGATGCTGTCCGCCTTGTAGGATATTGATCACGAGGTTTGTTTCGCTGGCGGCGACGCACTCGCTTGGTCCCAGGGTTTAGGATGCTAAGCGGGGGACTGATGTTAAGGACATTTTTTTAGGTGGTGGTAATATGACTTATAAAGGCACTTTTAAATTTCAAGAAGGTGGCAGAGCATGTCCTTCTCATATGGAGAGCAGGGGATATTGGTCGGTATCTGCTCGTCTGCAGCAGAGAGTGAGGTGTGCAGCAGTGGCGTGAGCTCATGACTGCCTGTATTTGAACGTACTAAGGGGGACCAGCACGTACCCACCTGGACCTGCGGCGGGATGCCGGGGAATTACACGGGAACAGCCAGAATTGGAGAAGGCCGGGCCTCTCATCGCCATATTGATGGGATGTGGGGGCAGTGTGAGAGGATGAGGCAGAGGAAAGGAGAGCGTCTCGTCAAGGTCGTTCAGAGAAGCGAGGAGAGGCCACTCCTGCCGGGCTCAACAAGTTGTACAGCTCTGGGGTTGGAGGCAGTGAAGGAGGGGAGCGGGTGCGGAGCATCTCCTGAAAATGAATGCTGCCGACGCCTGTGGTCGGAGGGAGGGGTAGCGGTTTGAATTCCGTGCTGGTGTACAGACCTCAGCCATGAGCCTTTGGATAGAGTGGGTGTAGCTGTACTATTTCTGAGCTCCCTGTTTGCCTTTTGGGAAGCGAGGCGCTTGCAGTACTGACAAATGATCCATACATTAGATCACGGTCTGGCTCACTGGAGGGGATGGGTCATGCCATGTGATGTCTAGGTGGTGGGAGGCTGGGCAGGAGACGAATAGCAGGCAACAGCCAGGAGAAGGAAGTATGAAACTGGGTAGAACAACTAATCCTGTAGCTCATTTACGTACCATGGAAGTGAGGGGTGCCCACATAGCAGGGACCTTGTCCCTGCAGCACCCAGAAGGAAAAGGCCAGCTGTGGTCACTGCAAGCCATGACGAAGCACAGTCCTGGGGGAAAGGTGCTCCTGTGTGAGCCATGTGGACAGCTAGGGTTTATCTGCAGCTTTGCCATACCTGCTGGCTAGAGATGACCTGGCCTAGAGTCCCAAAACTGCTTAGATGCTTTGAAAGAGCTGTGTCCTTGTGGTTCTGTGCCAAATTTCCTTGAGATAAAAATGAGGGGAGCAGTCACAGGGTGCCAGGGAGAATGTCTGGACTACCTAGGGTGTGTTCAGGTGTGAATGCTACCTCCGTGCTCATCTACCCCCTGTCCATTTTGTCTCCACCACTGACATGGGCAGGAGGACATTTACATGATGTAGGTCGGTGGAGGAAACCATCCCTGGGAGTCCTTTCCCCAAATTCTGTTTATTGAGGCAGAAGTGGTCGTGTCTGAGGGTTGTTCAGGCCAGAAGCACATTCGTGCTGGGCTTGAAAGATTGGTGGAGGTGGAATGAGCACTGACAGAAGGTTATTGTGAAAGACTTTGGGCAGTTTTGAGAGCCACTACTCCTGGTGCTGAGCTAGAAAGTGAGAGACTGGAAGAGCTGTGATAGTAGGCCCCACCTAGTAGTTTACTCTGCCAGGCTTAAGTACAATAATTGGAAAGTCTTGGAAAAGGAACTGTTAATATTTTTGGAAAGGCTTCCAAACCTCCTGAGATGGGAAGGAACACAATCTTTCCAAATAGTCAACTCAGGCAGTGGCTGCCTAAGTGCCAACTCCTGAGTCACCTGCCCCCCCACACACCTCCCTCACTCGGAGCTGGCTTAAATGCCACAAGCTTTAAAAATGAACAAAATGTCAGATGCTTTTCACTGATACTTAAATTTCTCAGTCTGTGGGACTTCTGAGGTTGGACCTTTAAGCTTTCCCTATGGCTCTGAGGGCTCTGCTGTTTTTATTTTAATTTAATGGAGATTCAGGTCTACTGAAACTTCAGGGAGTGTGCTTCATTTAAGATACCAACTATTGCCACAGAAAAATAGACGGGGAGCTACTGCTGCCACCTCTTGAGGCACGCTGCTGTGCCAGTGCCCTGGGGCAGGGTTGGGAAGCCCTAGCATGGGAAAAACAAGCCTGTTGCCGAAGAGAGTGCGTGTTGTAACTGTTGTGAGTGACTGCCAGTGTAGCTCATGGGCAGATCTGAGACTCAATTTATGGGAACTTGTCAGCTGGCTCAGGGAAGAGTTAGACCCTTCTTTCATGACATGCCAGAGATCAGCAAAAGCTCCTGTAAAGCAGATCAACCCAAAATAACAGCCACTAATGCAGGCAGTGTATTCATTACTAATGAGCTGAGAATAGTTGCTGAAGGTCAGGCGATAATAAAAGGGAGGCCCTGACAAGCCCTCCTACTTGTAGCCACAGAACTTTTCCTGCTGTACAGTTGCATCTCCCTTTCCAGGGAGGGGGATCCAAGGGATGCAACTGGTACTCACCCTTGCTGGATAAAAGCCCATTCCCTGCCCTCAGAGCACTTGCACATGGCACCTATGAGCTGCAGCTGCTGTTTATGCTGAAGAGAAGCTGAAGTTGTGTAGAAAGCCGAATTAGCTAAATAATTGTTCCCTCTCTTCCCACAGAAAATCACAGCACCTCTTGTCTATGCTGTTTGCATTGCTGCCATTGGATCTCTCCAGTTTGGTTACAACACTGGTGTAATTAATGCACCTGAGAAGGTGAGAGGAATGAGCTGGGGAGGTGGGATTGGGTGAGGGGCTGATGGGAAGACAGTGATGTAGAAAGGAGAGGGATTGTCTCCCAAGCACCCAGTAATTTGGTTTTGGTTTATGAAGTCAGTAAGGCATTTAAAACCCCCGTTCAAATACAACATTGAATAGGAAAAATAAAGTTTTGGGGAAGGGAGAGAGCAAATGGGTTAATTCTCATAATTAGGAGCACAGGAAGGGCAGAAGGGCTCTATCTGCCATATGTGGTGTGTGGAGGAATGTGAGCTGCCTCAGTTTTGAGTCAGAATAAACCAACCATGGCAGAAGGAATGTAGGGAGCATTGTGCAGAAAACAGTTAAGGGTTGGTAGGAATTACAGCTGCCCTAATTTAGTTTATTTCAAGTTTATTTTACTTGTTTATTCATTCCTTGTGTTAAGTCTATATTCAGTGCTTGTAAAAGGGTTGTGACTTGGACATTTGACCAAATAATCCTAGGACTGTAGCCTAAGAAACAAGAGCTGAAGAAAATGAGAGATGTGGTTTTCATGTAACTTTAAGATGGTTCCTGTCAAGAACTGAGTCACGAATACCACATCCACCCTGTCTCCGGGAAGAGATGTTCACGACTGGCTGGGGGATGGGGTCAGTCCTCCCTAGTTCATGTCCTGCTGCCATCTGCTGGGGGCAGGCACTCTGTCCCCCTGCCCCTGCAGCCCATGCCACAATTTACCTCACTAGCTAAGAGGATGCCTGGGAAATCAGCAACGTGGCCCTGTCACATCCCCTGGGATGGCATTATGTAAAATATAAACTATTTTTCACGCTTACTTCAATGAAGCCTTGTGTGTCTCCAGCTATTTCTATACCAGAAATCCTGTCCCTGCTGTCAGTGTTTTGGTATTGCCAGAAATGTTCCCATCCACTCACTGGTCATGTTTTCTTGTTCCCTTTCATTCCCAACTGTCTCCCGCCTCCTCCCAGGAACCACCAGTGACTCACATCATCTGAAATATTCAGAAGATAAGCCTGTTTTCCTTAATAAACACTGCTGTCCTGTGGGTACCCTGCCTGCCCCTCCACTCAGTGAAGCTCTCTCCCTCATCATACTGAGCTACTTCTCAGTGAAAGCTCTCCTCCTTCTGTGCCCTTCTCTTCCCCTTGTCTAGCTTGTTGTTGCCTTTTTGGGTCTCTCTATGTTTTCATGGCAGCAGAAGGAAGACAGTAGTCTCCCCTCTCCCCAGCATAAAATGCCTCACTCTGGATTGTAACTCTCGCTACCTGATCACTCTTGCAGATCATCCGGAAGTTTTTCAACAAAACCCTGTCAGAAAGGAGTGGGAAGGCTGTCTCCCAAGAACTACTCACCTCTCTATGGTCGCTTTCTGTGGCCATCTTCTCAGTAGGAGGCATGATTGGCTCCTTCTCAGTCAGTCTGTTTGTAAACAGATTTGGCAGGTAAGTTGGGAAGAGGAGGATGCAAGCTGTTGGGGAACTTTTCCCTTTACAAAGGAGCACTGGGAGGAAGAGGGCAGAGGTGGGAAGAGATGTCTGGGGAGGAAACAAGAATGTGTGGGCTGCAAAAAGAAGGATTGCAGGCCAAAGCAGGAGCTGAATGGGAATTATTCCATTCTCTTCCCACCCCTGAGATGGAAGATCATGGGCAGGTTTACCTTTACCCCCACTCCCAGTGATTTTCCTGCTGTATTGCCAGTTTAAGCTCAGTCTTGACATCTTTACCCTGGCAGGAGGAACTCCATGCTGCTGGTGAATGTCTTGGCCTTTACCGGTGGCCTTCTCATGGCCTTCTCTAAGGCAGCAAAGGCAGTGGAGATGTTGATTATTGGCCGCTTTGTTATTGGTGCTTTCTGTGGCCTCTGCACCGGCTTTGTGCCCATGTACATCAGCGAGGTCTCACCCACCAGCGTCCGTGGAGCCTTCGGCACCCTCAACCAGCTGGGCATTGTTGTGGGCATCCTGGTGGCTCAGGTAGGCCTGGTACAACCTGATCCTGCCCTCAGGTGGGGGAAGGAGGGCTGGGAAAGGGCAAGGAGGGCTTTACTTGCCATCAGGTGCAGAGTGTGGCTCCTGTCATACTGGGGTGGGGGTGAGGAGGGGTTTGAAGTCACTCTTATTTCTCTTCTATTCTCGGTGTAGATCTTTGGACTGGAGGCAATCATGGGCACTGAAGGACTTTGGCCAATGCTTTTGGGGTTCACGGTCCTCCCAGCAATTGTGCAGTGTATAGGTCTTCTGTTCTGCCCTGAAAGCCCCCGCTTCCTATTGATCAACAAGATGGAGGAGGAGAAAGCCCAAGCAGGTAAGAACTCATCTCAAAGGGGCAGGGCAGTGCTCTGGCTCCCAGCCTGCACTGAACTTGAGTGGGAGGCCAGGACTGATCCTGGTGCCTGTGGTGAATTAGGGTGTGACTCCCGGAGGGCATCAGGCCTGGCCTGCCTTCCCATCCTTTAGGTTGCACCAGTGCCAGGAAGCATGAGAAACCTGGCATCCCAACAGAGGCTCCAGGTGGGATCAAGATGTGAGGAGTGGCACCTAGCCTGGTGGGATGTGGCAGGACCAGCTGCTGCCACTCTGCCAGCTCCTCTTGAAAGGCAGGAAATAGCTGGCATTTAACAGGGAGCTTGGAGGGCTGGGGTCAGCTCTGGCAAGAGTGTGAACATAAGCGTGGAGCTCAATCAACGTGAACAGGACCTGGGCCTGGTTTCTGTGCTGTTCACAGCACCCTGACCTCTAGGTTGAAAAGAAGAGCAAGGCTGCCAGCAGAGGTTTGGCCTTTCCCATGCAGCAGGCCTCAACACCAACTGGGGGTGTTCAGTCTTCCTCCTGTGCCCTCCCTGCAGTAGCAGATGGGACAGACACAGCTCTGTGGCCAGTAGGTGTGTGTCTCATACCTCACTTCTTTGGATTCTTCCCTCCAGTTCTCCAGAAGCTCCGTGGTGATCGAGATGTGTCTCAAGACATCCAGGAGATGAAAGAAGAAAGTGCTAAAATGTCCCAGGAAAAGAAAGCAACTGTGCCAGAGCTCTTCCGTTCTCCAAACTACCGCCAAGCCATTATCATCGCCATCATGCTGCAGCTCTCCCAGCAGCTCTCAGGCATCAATGCTGTGAGTTATCTTGCTGTCCCATCTGCTGGGCCTCCCTTATCTTTGGCTAAACTTGCACTTGCTACTGCTGTGGAGAGAACTCTTAAATCCCAAAACATCTTTGTGCCTTGACTGGAGGTCACTGTTTTGTCATCTGGCAAAAATGCTGAAATGGAAAGTGGATATTATGGCTTTCACTTTCCCCACATGTACCCTGGCCTTGCACCAAGTGAATGAACCTTGACTGGAAGCATGCTGTTTTATAGCGTGGAGTGCTGCTTAGAAGCTCCCTGCTGAATGTGCAAGCAGTTAGGCAGAGGATGAGGGACATGCTCTCAAACATGGAATTGTGATTGTGTCCAACTTTCGCTTCTCTTCCCAGGTATTCTATTATTCCACGGGGATTTTTGAAAGAGCTGGTATCACACAGCCTGTCTATGCCACCATTGGAGCTGGTGTGGTAAACACAGTCTTCACTGTGGTGTCGGTGAGTGGAACAGGGCTGATGTCTGCCTGGTCATGCCCCTGGCAGATGGGACTACAGACAAGTAGCCAGGTGGTGGCAATGCACTGACCTGTGGGAACAAAGACCAGAGTGCATCAAAGGCATGGTGGGAGGAGAGGTGGGCAGAAGGACATGTTGTTGTTATCTTAGATGAAAGAGAAGGTGGAAAAGGAGTGCATGTGAGGAAAAGAGTGATGAGAGAAAGCAGTAGCAAGAACCAGAGTGGAAGAACTTGTGCTGACAGTGGAGCAGCCTGGTGACCTGCACTGGGATCACCATGATCTCTGAGGTTTACAGGCAGATGAGGAAGAGATGCAGGAGATAGTAAGCAAGGAAGTCTGTCCTACTTTTGCTGCCAAAGTGATGGACTTTTTTCCTTCCGCCTTCTCCTTTCCAGCTGTTCCTGGTGGAGCGTGCAGGGCGCCGGACCCTCCATTTAGTTGGTTTGGCTGGCATGGCTGTCTGTGCTGCTATTATGACTGTGGCTTTAGCTCTGAAGGTGAGTGATCAGTGTTATTGTCCAGGCTCACCCCAGCAGGAACCTATGAGAAAACACGTCTGCTTTGCTCTGCAATGCTGCCCTGTAGGCAGGTAGAGCCAGGGCTAGAGCCAAGTGTGCAATGGAGAAAGCAATTTTATAACTCTGGGAACTGCTACAGTGTTTGCAGTGCAGCTGAGAAAATTGTGGCGCTGGAGATGGCATTGTGCTGATCATATTTTGTTCCCTTGCAGGACATTGTGGACTGGATCAGATACATCAGCATTGTTGCCACTTTTGGCTTTGTGGCTCTTTTTGAGATTGGTCCTGGCCCTATCCCATGGTTCATTGTGGCAGAGCTCTTCAGCCAGGGCCCACGACCTGCAGCCATGGCAGTGGCTGGTTGTTCCAACTGGACCTCCAATTTCTTGGTGGGAATGCTCTTCCCTTATGCAGAGGTAAGTCCTGGTTTATAAAGCACTGTGAGAGCACTGCAGCATTGGAATAGGTGTCCAGAAAAGTGGTAGAATCTGCATATTTGAAGACTTTGACACATGACTATATGACATTTAATAACTCACCCTCTCCTGGAAGTTGTCCTGGCTTTGAGAAGAGGGCTGGTGAGTCTTCCAGAGGTCTGAGTCAGTGTTACTATTGTTACTGGAGGCTGTTGCTTACCTTATATTCTGCTGTCTTAACTGGTTGCAGCTTGCAAATATTTGGAAGAGCCATCTTAGTTAGCACATCAGGGCTTTTGCTTTAAAAGCATTAATTTTGATCACCCTCAGGAAGATTAAAGACCTTTAGAAGTCCATAGGAATGTAATTTCAATTTTAAAAATGCTGTGATGAGAAAAAAGTCAGTAAGGGCACTGTTGGAGAAAGGTGTTGGGATTTTAACCTCTCAACAGCAAATGACCTTACATGTAATTTGAAAAATAAAACCTTTTGTGTTTGTCCTCCCTGCAGAAACTATGTGGCTCCTATGTCTTCCTCATCTTCCTTGTGTTCTTGGTCATCTTCTTTGTCTTCACCTTCTTCAAAGTGCCAGAGACCAAGGGCAGGACTTTTGAAGACATCTCTAGGGGCTTTGAAGGACGAGGAGCAAACAATGACTCGTCACCCCAGAAGACCCCCATGGTGGAGCTGAACAAAACAGCTGCCTAAGATCCATGACACACCCGTTCTTTAACTCGTTCATGCTTAAAGAGTCATTAAAGGAATGAGCAAAGAAAACCATGAGAACTGGGACGTTTTTCCCCTCCTCAATTGCTGCTATATCCTTTTTATCCACATGCTCGCCCATTCTGCCAGGCTTGCCAGCATTAAGCAAATCAGATACGGGTGATCTGCTGTACTGGAAAGCACCTGGCACTTGCAAAAATAATCTCATCTTTCCTGCCGCAAACATCAGGAGAACAGAGAAGAGCTGGCAATATTTTTACTTTTCTCCCATAAAATTGCTGTTTGGGGTTAACATACTTATGCACACAGTGATCATTATGTATTTGAATCTAATTACTATTTTTGTAGTGAGTTGAAGTTGACCTGCTAAACAAGTCCCCAGCCCTTTGAGTCTACTCTGTGTGCGTGTGTATGGTGTTACACTGGAATTTAGCAAGTTTACCAAAAAGCCATCTTGGTTTTTCCTATCCAGTGTACACTATTTTTAGCCTCAGGAAAAAGGGGACCAAGTCACATGCATATTTTTTCCTGCTCTTTTATTTTTTGTATAGACATACTGAAAGCATACTTTTACTTCCGTTTATTTATTTGTATGTCACTTTGTAAATATTTATTTTTTTAATGGTGTACAAAAATGTACAGATAAAGAAATTGGAGACGTTTAAGAGAAATAGCTATCTAACAAAAGATGCTGTAGACTTGAGGTGCAATAAGACTGTAAAGGAGAAATGTACTAAAAAGGAGATTGAGCATTTTAGGTGGCATGTACAGCAGAGCCAATTATGCACATCACCTTGAAGTTATTTGTGCCCTCTGGAAAGAAATCTGACGAGTTGTGTACTTGTGGGAAGAGGTATGTTTCTGCACTAAAATCTCTGTTATTAGGGATTTTTGGTGGCTATTTTAAATAATTGTTCTCAAGTGTTGATGAGAGTGTGATGTTGCATCTTACAATGGGTTTTGTTGGATTATATTTTCAGACATGGTTTTAAGCATTCTATGGATGATTGAGGATGGTGATTGCAAACCAGAGGGTAATTTTTCCTGCCTTCTCTTATTTCTTTTTGGCTTGCTCTGTTATAGTCTGTCATAAATTCTGAAATTTGCCGATTGTCATTCAAAGGAGAGTGCAAGGATAAAAAATTACTTTTCAAAGCTGTATTTTCTTAGCAGTTGTTCCTATAAATATTACAGAGGCATATAGCATGACCCTTCTGGACACAGGCATGGTCAGTTGTGGTACATGTAAGTTCATAAGAGTAGAGATGCAGGACTAGACACCACAGCTACTGGAATTTGCTGGTTTAGCAGTGCAAAAGGTCTGTAGTGCTCAGTCCCCTGCTTGGTTGAAGGCCAGGTGTTTATTGCCCCATATATCCTCTCTGGAAGGTCTGCATGATGTTGTGGTGCTCACCAGTGTGCTTTGTAGATGTGTACAGCTCTGTTACAGTGCCTCTGTTCAAAGGGATGTGGCAGGCAGTAATTGTTCATCAGTAAATGTCGGTCTCCTTGCTTGTCATTCCGCTGGGCAATTGAGTCTGTGTGTCCCCCAGCCTTGCTGCCGAGCTAGCACAGCTCAGGTCAGGCAGGCAAAAAGTTGAACATAGGGTGCACTTGCAATCAAGGAGGGGCAGCTTTAATCACTGCAGTGTTCTGTGACAGGCTCCAGGCCTGTGTCTGTCCAGACCTGCACAAAATATCTAAAGGTAGCACAGAGGGTATGTCCAATTAAATTCCTGCTCTTCTGAGGTCAAGCTGCAGTTTTTGGATGTGGTTGAACTCAGGTCGACCTGCTGGAATTCATTACTGGATAGCCTAGAAGAGAGGCAGGCCCATGGATTCTGAGGTGGTAAAAGGAAGAAAGACTTAGAAAGGTTAAAATGACAGTAAGACTTGTGTAGCATGGATAGCCCAAGCTTTCTTGCCAACATAATGCTTCAGAGCAGGTTAGAGAAATTCCCATTGATGTATTTTCTGGGGGGTCTGTCTGACATTTTCAGTAACTAGTGATGGCATTTCTACCTTCCCTAATGAGAAACAGTTGCAGAGATCAGTTAAATTTGCTGCTGTTAAATGCTTCCTGTGAATAAATTTGAAATGCCCCAGCTTTGCACAATGCAATCATATTACATCCAGTTTTCCCAAGCTTTTTATTTAGGCTTACATTCCAGATATTTATTCTTGAAAGTATTATGTAAGACGTCTCTCCCAGTTTTGATATTCTGGCTCAGTTACATAGATTTCTGTGCCCTTCCTTTGACCCTCCAGCACATCCAGACATGATATTTCTATATGGGTATCTGTATGTTAGGAATTTCCCCCCACAGCTGTGCATAAGAGCATTCCATACTTTGCATCAGATGTGTGTTGGCTTGGACCGAAATGTGTAGGCCTTTCTCACACGGTATCTTTATTTTCTTTTTCTGTAGCGGCATTGTGAATATTTTGGATGGATTTTATATGCTTATTAATGTGGTTGTTTCCTGGTTTTGAAATAAAAAATATGAAATAAATACCTGATTTGGATTTTACCTTTATTCTGTAGGTGTTCTCTTACTTTATCACAGACTGGGACTGCCCCCTCAAATGTCACCACCATCTACCCTGCAACCTTTTTGGGTACCTGAACACTGGATTTGCTGGTTTATCCTACTGGAAGTGATAATTCCGCTCAGCCTTTATGCAAATCACCTTTAATTCCCTTACTACCATTTGTCATCAATTCTTAAACTAAAAAATGTGCTTCTCTGATTCTTGTTTGCCCAAATCCTTTTTGTTTGTGTGCAAATACTTTCCCAGTGTAACAGGAAGGGAGAGAAGTGGCTGGAAGTTATGAATCCTGCCCAGAGCTAAAGATCCTGAGACTTCTGCCCCTGCTCTGTTCCCACTGCACTCCTCAACTTCTCTGCTAGGAGGGAGGAGGAGGACCCCTTTCCCCTGTAGCTGATGCTTTCCTCCCTGTTTGGGATGTGACCTTCATGTCCTCCTGTGAGATCGTACCCATGTACACTCAGTAGTGGATATTGGAAAGGAGCAGGGGGATGGAGAGAAAACCCCACTGCCCCAGGAGCTGATCCCATAGCTCAGGGACTACAGCATTCCTTGGAGCACTCTCAGGTCTCTGGGCTGCTCTCAAAAAATATGTGAACAAAATATCCTTCAGTGGAAGAGGATGGGATTAAGTGAAAGGAAGGAAAAGATGGCAGACCCCAGAGTACCTTAGAGCAGGAATATGGCTAATATAACTCCAGTATGCAGCAGGCTGCTCAAAGCCTAAAACAAGGAAAAGATAGGGAGCAATGTAAAGTCTGAAAAAGCTCAGCAGAGCAGCGGTCCCATGAAGCCTTTCTGAAAGCTGCTGTTTCTGGCTGCTGTGTTTTCCTAGCTCATGCCTGTGTTTTGCTGAGCTTGGTATGCAACCAACCTTGGAGCTGGGGAGTGCCCTGGGCTAATCTCTGTCTAGGATTGTTTTTCAATTCTAGCTCAACTATAAAAATAAAGCCCAGCTATCCAAACTCATAAGCATATCCAGCTCAAACTTAACTGTTAACGTTTCAGTGTTCTTCATCAAAAGTGGAAGCAGAGAACAAAATCATTTGTGGCCAAAGCATGTGATTCACTGAGCACTAAATTAGTCTTTTGTGTAGTGTTTGTGATAAAATTTGGGTTAGGGAACAAGGCTTTGGTTTAGATCTGGTTAGTTCTTAAAATTATAAGGAAGCTTCAAAAGGAAAACCTGTTCCCAATTAAATGGTTTGAATGCAATTTAATGGTTTGAGGATGGGCTGTTTTCAGCTGAAAGTGCTTATCGCATCCAAGTGAGCATGTAGGCAGTTCTTGTGGCCACCACAATACCCCACAGAAATGCATCACTGGGGAGTTCTTGGAATGAAACTGATGCTGAGTGGACACAGCATCACTGCCAACATTTGTCGCTTTCTGCTTGTGTTATTTCTGATGAATGTCTTTGCATAATAGCCAAGAACAGCAGTTTATTTCTGTGAGAAGAAATATGGGAAAAAAAACCTCCAGCAAACAACATTTTATTGGAGGTATATTTCCCTGCTCCATGTCCAATGCAAAAATCTTTTTATTTGATTTTGATTTCTGAAAAGAGGACACATTCTAGACACTTCAGTAACTGGGGAGATATGGGGCAGCTTCTCCCTTGGGAAGTTATCTGGGTGAGAGCACAAGCAGGAGACTGCAGTCTTACCTCCATGCAAAGTCACTAACCCCTTTTTTGAGGGTTCAAGAAGGAACATTTGCTAGTTTGGTGGGGGACTGTGCCATCACTGCTTTCATTTGAGAGGAAAGAAAGTGTGGACACATTGCCAATGTCATTGTGATGGGCCACAATGGAGCAGCATCAAGAAGTGACTCACCACAACCTTTTCTCCCACTGTACACATTGTGAGAAAGGTCCTGCCAGCAGGTAAATAAAATGCACGTTTTGTTGCACAGAAAATTTATGTTTCTCTGGCTTTTTTTTTTTTTTAAACTTCCTGCAGATCAGACCAAGGACACAATTCTAACATTTTCTTCACTTTTAGAAGGACTCTGAAGATATGTGAGATGCTTGCTGGAAAACCTGGGGTCTGGTTTGTCACTTAGTCTGGCTCTGTCTTTACAATGTGAGTTACCAGACAAGAGACAGTTGTCTTTGTAATATGCTGCTGGGAAAAGGCAGCACTCAGGCTGTCAGACAAGGAAAGAATATGATTTTGTCTCCTAAAATATATATTGCTACCACAATTTAAATGGTGTTACTTGAAAGTATTCCATTTCTGCTGGAGGCAGGCTGTAAAGCAATCCACTTGCTGTGATATATCTTGTTTCTATGCTATACCTCACTAAATTACAGTGTTTACAAGAACTGTCTCTTCCTTTTCCATAAGCTTCAGCAGGCCTGATAGACACATGACTGACCTGCTAAGTCTGTTTTCTGCTCATGTTGCACAACCATTTTCTGTTTAGCAAGAGGTCACATGGATTTGTGTAAGGCAGTCATACTGGTGCACCAGTCACTGTGACATGCATTGTGGGACCACTGCAGATCCTGTTCTGAACTAGCAACTGGTCATGTAGTGATCAACCTGATCAAACAGCACCCTGGTTTTCCATCTCTGGTCTCTGTTTTGTCCTGGTTTTCAGTCTTCTCCATCGTGAACAAATTTGCCTTCCATTAGTAAATTTGATTCTCCATCACAAACAAACTCAGATGTTTATTGCTTCCTTTATATTCCTGTCACCAAGTGCCATTGTCACTCAGACTGCATATTATCTTGTTGCATTAAATTATTTGGGGTCTGGACTAGCTTTTCCAGTCCTTTGCTCTGCTTATTTCTTGCAAAATGCTCTCTTCTCTGGTATGGATCAAAACCCACAGTGAAAGTCTTAAGCTAATAACTCTGCTTTGAGTCCAGTATAAGATCTAAAGAGTTCTCAAGGTTTAGAGGAAAGTCACCAGAATAATTTTCCACTGAGGAAGGCATAAGGATGCAGAACCAGGAGAGGGTGAAAGCTAGGAGCAGAGGTGAAAATGTGGAGGGACACGAACACAGCCATGTAGCAGGAGAAATAGGGAAGAGAAAAAAACCCAAAATAATACCCAAGATCTGTAAGGAAGGTAAGATGTTTATAAGTATGAAAAGATGGAACAGGATCTAAAAGAGAAATATGAACTTTAAAAGAAGCAGGTGAGAGATTGAAGAAGGAAAGACTGAAGACAACCAAAGTATGGGCCCTTGACCTGCACACAAAATAAAATAAAGCCCAATAGGACTCCAGAAGCTTGTGAATCACAGGCAAGAGGTCATTGGTTCTTCAGAGAAAGAGAAATAGAGATGTCACCTCCACCATGAGTCCAGAAGTATCTTTGCAGCTGAAACAAGCAGCTATGTCAGAGTCACAGTGTTCTTTGCAGTACAACCTCACCTCTCGGTCCACAAAGATTGGGTTCGGCTTGCTTGAAAGATGGATCTAAAAATGCCTCTTGAGAGCCACAGGCAGGTAAAACTGATGGGCATGCAAGATACAGCTGGCTCAGCTGGACTGAAGCTCTCACAGTGGCAAATCAGAAGCAGCCTGGCCATAAGCACAAAGCAGAGGTATCTTCCTACCTGTGTTTGGTAGTGCAAGACAAGATCCCAACAGAATTGGCCAAGGCCAATGTCAGCAAAGCCCAGTGTAGGCAGACACCACTGGTGCTGAAACCTGCAGGGACTTGTCCATCTCAGAAAAACTTATCCATGCCGAAGTGTTGAGAGGAATACTGTTCAGCTTCCTTATTTTGCGCCAGAGACCAAATTTTTTTGGAGTGATGGCGCAGCACCACACCACCTTTGTGCTCCTCCTTTTTCTCATTCTGATGCAAGGGTGACATTCACACTGATCATATGTAGACCACAGGTAATGGTGTGTGTTGTCATGCTCTGGTCACACACATATACACAAAAAAGTTAAAAGCATTGTATTAGTGTAAGGTTTTGGTGTTTCCAAACACACAAACAAAAGAAAACCAGGCAAAACCAAAAATAGGGGGGAAAATAGAAATGAAGGGAGAGAAACATTTTTCCTTGTGACTGGAAAATCCACTTCCTGACTGGCTGTGTGTGTGAGAACAGAGCAGCCAAAGGAACAAACACCAGGACTGACTAGAAATTAAGCTTTAACAAAGATTTAGTGCACACAGTTGGCTCTTGAAAAGATAGTTTCATTTTTTTTCCTTGACTGCGACTTAATTTTTATTAACAGGTTTTGTTCTGCTGAAGGCAGGCTCAAAACAAATTAGTGAAACTTTAAAAATAGAGACTGAGGAAATCTAAAGCTCATGGGAAGACTTAAAGGAGTGAATTCTGCAGAGAGGGTTGACAGGGAGGAAAGGATGGGACTCATGCCTGGAAATGTTGACAGCTCTTAGGAGCCAGAACCAGCCACTGCAACTTGAACTGGCCAGGCTGGACACGCCTCAGTTCCCTGGCAGCCCTCTCTGGACTGGAGGCCAAAAGGGACACGGGAATTGTCCCAAATGCACTCACTTGGTACCCAATATGCAGTCGCCGGGTGCATTTGCTTGTGCGGGCCTCTGAGGGAGACTGTGGAGGCCTAGCATGGCTCATCATCTTATCTTGCCTGACTGGGAAGGACAAGGTGAGGAAAGAGGAGCACAAAGGAAAGGGATGGTCTCCTCCTGATACTAATGCAAAGGACTGCAGGACTGGAAGATCTAGATGGATCCAAAGGGTTTATGCTGCTTCTGCTGCTGGACTCTGAACTGGGTGCTCCTGGGAAGGTTTTTGGAGCACAGCCATGAAAACCATGTTTGAAGTGGCTTCCCACCAACACTGCAAACCCCAGCTGAGATTCATATTAGAGTCCACGTCTTTCTTATGAAATAAAAATTTATCTGATGTGTGGTTTGTGGGCGCGAACACTTTGGTTGCACAGATACCATTGCTTGCTCAAGGTAGTACGGTGTTAAAAGTGCAGTTGGGATAGAAGATATTTCTATGATTAAGCCAGACTATCACTCCCATTGTTAAAAACAACATCATCTGAAATTATGTCCCCTATGTCTGCTCCCTTAATTCACACTTAAACCTTGATGGACAGATATGAAACCCTCAGAACAGTTTTTATTGCTTTTCTTACAGAACTCCAGAGTCTGAGTGGTGATGAGGGACTGAACATGAGTGCTTAGCACCTGAGCTTGTGCTTATTGTGAAGAGAAGCGGTGTCTCTAAGGGAAGCTTACGAGGGGCAGGTGGTGGGTTTTTATGAGTGAATTGTGAGGAGGTGTTGACACTGGAGAAATTTCTTATGACTCTACCCCATCTCCTTCTCTCTATTTGCCTGTTAAAATCAACTGTTCCTCCAAAATAGTCCTGCTACCTGGGTTTTCCCATTCTAGCTTGATCACCTGAGAACCCGAGACATAAGCTTCCTCCTTTCCATCTTTCCTGTCTGTGCTTGTAATACCAAGCCCTCATTCCCAGTGGACTGGGACAGAAATCTGAATGTGGCACTTCTTTGCAGTAAGGAAACAACAATGCCTCGTTCTCTGAAGCACCCTGTCACATGGGGCAGAAAATGGGTGAATAGCTACTGTGGGGTCTCTTCTCCAGCCACTCCAGATCCATATTAACCAGCAGATATTGGCATGATGCACTTTGCCATTCTACCTCACAGTGTCTGACCCAGCTCTCCCAGTATCGCTCTAGCCACTTCCACGCCCCAGTAGACAGAAAAATGCTAGGCAACCTGTATGGCCTGCTCTCTTAGCTCCTGCCCTCAGCACTGAAGCATCCTGTTGGCTGTCCCAGCATGGCCAGAACAGTGGCCATGTGGGCCCAGCAGCTTCTGCCTAGATAGATGCACTGTTGGATAGTTTGTAAGGAATAGCTGATAACCATTATGCATAAGCTGAAACTAGTGTAAAAACTTTCTTCCTCACTCTGTCTCCCTGGTTATGCATTTTCCATTGACATCTCCTCCGGCCTCTTGAAGGTGCCAAATATTTCATGGGCAAGTGCATCTCTATAAATTACATGCTCAAGTAAAGCAACATTCCGTGGACGTAGAATATCAGCAGAACATCAGAAGTATGTGGTGTTAATAGATGAGGGATGCTTCTTTTGTTTCCAGCTATTGCTCATGAAAAGGTTGGGGGAAATTTGCTAAAATTTGGTCAATTAATTATGCCTTGGTATAGTCTGTCAAGCTTTTTCTCTGTCTCCAGAGAAACGTTCAGTGCTACAGAATATTTTATTGGACAACCAGCCTGTGTAGGTGCAACACTTACTCTTTCTGATGTGTTCTACCATGTGTCAGGGTGCTCAGGGCAGCCTTTGGGCAATATCAGACGACACCAGCCTGGAGTTTAGAGGAGCTGCTGATGGCATCATTCACAGTCACTGGGATATATTTCATCTTCCCAGTTCCCAGTATGCTGAGTAGTGGTTTTGCTGCCATACCTCCCGCTCCTTCCAAAGGAGAATGCTGTGCCTACAGTGTAACTCCTGTCAAAGTGCATCACATCAGCCCCCCCTCCCCTAATCCACATAGCCAGTCCTTTCATTTCAAAAGGCAGTCAGTTTGCCCTTGGTAAATCAGCACCACCCTTTCCTAACCACATCCTTGTCCTTGGTGCATGTGGCGCTGGGTGACAAGAGGACACAGCACTGAGGTAAGGATGGTTGGTCTGGGGTTCACTGACTCATCCTAGTTGGTCTGCAGAGCTGTGTGCAACATTAGCACTTTTCCAATTGCCAGGGATGACACATGAAAGACTCTGGTCTCATAATCAGATCAGGCAATTTTTTTCAGCAGCTTCAGAAGTGTTCTAGCACCCTTGAAATGTATTCTATTCAATCTCATGCACTGTAATATATTTAACTTCCCTAAGTAGTATCAAGCCTGCCCTACTCCTTGCTGTCCCTCAGTTTTACAAACCATTATGATATGCTTGGAAATCTTGGAGCAGGCTTTGCTTCTACAGACTATAGCAAGGAAGGCTTTGGCTACTTCAGCCTCATCTAAGGATGAGACACTTGGTCACTACTTTGTCTCCTCATTCCTCAGCAGACCTGTATTTTCCTGGACTGGTTACTGGGATAGTTACACAATCCCTTTGTCACCCATCCTATTCCATATAAGTTTCTCCTCTAGCTGGCCTCTAAGGCCTTTCTGATTTTGTCCTTCTGTACCCAAGCAATGCTTCCATCCTCCTTCTCCACAGCCTATCTTTTTTCCAGCTCTTGCACACATGCTTTTTGCACTTGAATTCATGAATTCATTGTGAAGCTCCTTCCTTAGTTAGGATGAGTTTCATTCAAAATTACCAGACTTGCTGCACAAAAAAAAAAAAAAAAAAAAAGCAAAATGACTCCCTGCACCAAAAAAAAAAAAAAAAAAAAAAAAAAAAGGTTTGAAGATGCTGTCTTGCACAATGGCCAGGGCAAACAGTTGTGCTGTGCCACTGTCTTTTTACAATGCTCTGATGCTGCAAATCAGTGGAAGAGTGACTGATGGCACAACTGGAATTGTGGATTTCTGGCACACAAATAGTTGCCTACCTTCCTTCTCTGGTGCTACATGAATGTGGACACAAGGGAGGCTGTCCATGCGGAAGGCTACTACACTCCCAAAGCCCAGCAAGTGCTTTCTGCCATCTCAGAGCAGTCAGCAGTCAGGTGGATTGATTTGATGGTGGTTGATTTGATACTGAAGATGATGTTGAGGGAACTGCGTAAGAGGAAGCCAAGGAAGGATGGAATGGAGTGAAGCACTGAGCAATGAACACAGCAGAAGATGTGGCAGAGACAGTGAGTGACTCTGGAATGGAGTTCTAGGGCTGTGAGGAAATGGTCCTTGTAGTGAGGTAGCCAGAAGGATTATCATATACCCAGAGCATTGGCTCACTTGCTGGCAGTGTGTCTGGCAGTTAAAGCAGGAGACAGGAGAGAGCTGTATGTGATAAGGAGAGAGATGCAGAGAAGAGTGGTCAGATCTCTGAAGGCAATGGTGGTTGAAAAGACATTTTATAGGAGAATCCTTGAAAGTGGTGTGGCTATGAGTGGAGCTGTTTGAAGTGAGGTGGAGTGGCCATCAGGTAGTTTTAGCTAACTATTTAGGTGTCTTGGTGTGAGACCCCACTTTTTAGTCATGGCATCATGACTGCAAGGTGGGCTGGGAACAGGCAGCCATGAGGCAGATGAGGTAAATAAACTCTAGCCTATATCCACCAAGAATGTGCAGATCAGCACTTGCTGTCACCCAGCAGCCTTTGTCTTTTTGTCACCATGCTCCCTCCAAAAGAGTTCTTTCATGTCCATCCAAGAATGTTCTCTGGATACAGAGATGGCTGCCAAGCACACTGAGGTGGTGGGAATGAACAAAAAATGCTGACAGCTTTGGAATAAGTGGCATGCTGAAGGCTAATCTTGTTTCGGCAGCTAGAAATAGGACTTGGTGTGCTCTGGGTCTCTCTGTCCTGTGGATAAAGCAGAGCTTGATAGCCACTGATGAGGAGGCTGGGAAAACACCAGTGCACTTGCAAAAATTTTGGATATGCAAGTTAAAAACAGACAGCAATACTACAAAACACAGGAAATGTTTGGAGCATCTACTTACTTCTGACAGATCAGATCTAAGAGGTAAGGAAAGACAGGAAAGGAAGGGGGATGGCAAGATAAGGAAAGGAAAGGTGGCTGGGCATTTTGAGTGCAGCAAGAAGTTGTGTCAGTGTGCAATGTCTTCTCTGGGCTTTTGACCTGGGCAATCTTGTTGGAAGAAGGGACAATCAGGGTGAAAGCAGAGCACACAGACAGGGTAGATGACTTAGGTTTTATCACGGGGTGTGCTTGGCAGGCGGGGTTCGAACAGGAACTGGTGGCCGGGCTGTGTTTGTGCAAGAAGAGCCAGGTCCAGGCAGCAAAGGTGGCAGTGCCACCTCCTGGACAGAGCAGGCACTTGGAGCAGCTCGCATCCCACTCTCCTGCTGACCGGCTGGGTGATCTTGGGCTAAACACTGCCCTTCCTTGCACCTGGATTTTTTCATTAGCAAAGGGATGGCCCGAGGGAAGTCGTTGAGCAAAGTTCAAGCCCATCTGAGTGAGATCTTCACACTGTCAAATAAAAGTGCAGAGCTACACTCGGGTTGACAGTCACTGCTGGAGGAGAGCAGGAAGGACAAATGTTGCCTCGCTATTTCTTACCAAGTTTCTACACCCACGTGTATTTATTAACTGTGGGGTGTTTTTTTTTTTTTTTTTCAGTAGGGACCTGTCCTGCTGCTATCTCCAGCTGCATCACAGCAGTTTTTCAGCCATGTAGTTGCATCATATTGGCACAGAGATTGCACTTGATTTGGTAAATTCAGCACCGTCAAGTTGTAACAACCACCACAATGAGGGAGCTGGGTGTGGTGAGAGATGACGGGTAGCCTTTGAAACTTTCAATTAAGCACACCATAGGTATATTTTCTCTGGGTTATGAAAGCAACACATTTAAGTCTGTGTCTTAGATCTGTACAGACTAGATTGCAACTGCCCCACAGGATGCGAGCAATCAACATCTTCAGAAAGTTACTCACATCCTGCAAAACAGAAAATAGTATGCACAACTGACTGCAGAATGAGATTTTTCACATGAACCCAAAGAGAAACATGACCAAACCACACATCTTACACACAGTATCAACCGCTGGAATTTATTGACAGCTGCCATTCAAAACAACCTGCATAAAGGGCTCAGTGGAAACTGATAAAATGCACAGGACCTTTTAAGTGCCACAGGCAGGTAAAACTGATGGGCATGCAAGATACAGCTGGCTCAGCTGGACTGAAGCTCTCACAGTGGCAAATCAGAAGCAGCCTGGCCATAAGCACAAAGCAGAGGTATCTTCCTACCTGTGTTTGGTAGTGCAAGACAAGATCCCAACAGAATTGGCCAAGGCCAATGTCAGCAAAGCCCAGTGTGGGCAGACACCACTGGTGCTGAAACCTGCAGGGACTTGTCCATCTCAGAAAAACTTATCCATAAGATATGCAGAAATGCTGACAGAAATACTTGCCAGTATGTTTCCTTATTTAGTAAAAGAGGCAAAGCTTTTGTGGAGCAGCACCACACCATCTTTGTGCTCCTCCTTTTTCTCATTCTGATGCAAGGGTGACATTCACACTGATCATATGTAGACCACAGGTAATGGTGTGTGTTGCAATATTGTAGTCACACACACACAAAAATTAAAAGTGTCATATTAGTGTAAAGTTTTGATGTTTCCAAGCAGATTGTTTAGAGCCATCTTTTTCTGTGAGCAAGTTCTGATTTCTTTTTCCAAATGTAATTGGGGAAAAAATAGGAAATAAATAAGAAAATTAAAATGGGGGAAAAAAAGTAGAAGTAAGGGAAGAGAAACGTTTTTCCTTGTGACTGGAAAGTTCACTTCCTGACTGACTGTGTATGTGAGGACAGAGTAGCCAAAGCACAATCACCAGGGCTGACTAGAAATAAGGCTTTAGCAAAGATTTAGTGCACAGTGTTGGTTCTTGAAAAGATAGTTTCATTTTTTTTCCTTGACTTAAGGGAAAAAAGTCCTTTCTTGGGACTTAACCTTTTTATTAACTAAACTGAGCTGAGAGAGTACGCTTTGTCCTGCTGAAGGCAAGGTCAGGGCACATTAGTGACACTTTAAAAATAGAGACCTTGGAAATGCAAAGCTCCTGGGAAGCTGTGGTGCACACTGGGTGTGCAGGGTACTGGGTACCTTGGCTTGTGCAGTGCCCTGACATGGAGGACACTGCAGAGGCAAAACACAGACTGTGGTTCCTCATCTCCTTATCATGCCTGACATGAAAGGGAAAGAAGGTGAAAGAGGGACACAAGGGAAAGGGGTTATAGTCTCCCTGCACAGTGCAAAGCACTGCATGACTGGAAGTGCTGGGCAGCTTCAGGGCCAGCTGACTGGAAGATCTGAGAGCTAAAGCAATTGTATTGCCCCTGCTCCCAGTCTCTCTGAACTGGGGGCTTCCAGGAAGGTTTTGGAGCACAGCCATCACACACGTGTGATGTGTGAGCTGTGGGTGTGAGCACTCTGGTTGTACAAACACTGCTTGCTTGATTCTTGCCAGTAGTGTCATGAAAAGGTACAAAGAGTCCATATGCCCAGCCTCATCTAGGGAGGCCTTCTGGCAGCCTTGATCACAGCTTACAGATCTGTAAATTCCTTTCTTCTGCAGGGAAACTAAAGGCAAAAGCTGAAATACTGTAACCATATAGCCATGCACACAAGCCCAGCTTTGCAACAGACAGAGTCAAGGTTTTCACCCAGATCCCCTGAATGACCTAGTCTCTACACAAAACTCTCAGTGGTCTCTGTAGCAAAGGGAACACAAAATTCTTGCTGAGCCTGTGATTTGCCTCTGATGTACTTGGTGCCTTGCAGGAAGAGTGCAATGCAGCACCAAGGTCTCTTCCAGTAGCAGCCAGAGACCTGAGGCCGTGTGTTTGCCCAAGGAAGCCTCTATTACTAGAGTTGAAAAGACTGAATGCTCCTTGCTAGCACTGTCTTGGGTGATTTGTCTACATCAGTGGCCCAGTTATCACAAAAAAAGGGGCCAAAACAGCACAGAGATGTGGAAACTGAAAGTATGGATGAAGACAGGCTCGCATTACCCGGCCATCTCTGGGTCCTCTCTTGTACCTCAACAAATTTCTTGTGCCCTTGAACACATTTGATCCTTCCTTCTACTATGTGGTATTTTCCCAAAATAATACCATAATTTCATTTTAAAAATCTTTCCTGCTTTTTTTCATGCTGAGATTTTCACAGGCCACCAACCCCAAACCCCCCCCCCCACTCCATTGCCTTCCCAATGAGTTTAACATTACATCCCCACAAGCTGATTACCTTTGGGCCATGAATTTCTTCCTTGCTCCTGAGGTGCCTCATTCCTGCTACAGCACAGTGCCCTGGGGGAAAGACAAGCTAAGGAGTGCAGTTTTACTGGAGTGTGCTGACTCTGTGTTACCCTGTTTTCCAGGCACAGAAACGTGCCTGGTTATGTGGCAACACACTGGCAGCATGTGTTTCCCAGATGCCTCAAGGTTGAAAGAGGCCATGTGTGTGTGTATACATATATATGTATACATATAATGTATGACTGATATTCACTCCTGCACCCACAATTCTTGCAAAGCTTAGATCCATCTGCAATGTAATTATCACTAAGCATCTTTTAGGGCACCTGACAACTCATAGGGGTAAATCATGTAATGCCAAAGCACATGGCACTCTGAAATATGAGTGCCATGCCACCACCCCGCAAAACATGCAATTCTTTCCCTCCCACCCAAATCCCTAAGCACCAAACCACAGCCCAAGCCAGACTACAGCTCAGCAGCAGTTCTGTGGCTCCTGGCATGCACCTGAGCTACAGGCTTCAGATATAAATGATCTTTCTGCAGAGTCAATGGTCCTGTTTTCCCTGCAGAGCTAATTCAGCTTCATAAGGGAAGCAGACCCATTGACAACATAGTTTATTGAGATCCAGCAGTGATGTGACTGATGTCCCAGGAAAACCTGTTGAAGGATCAGCTGACATAACCAACACTGATGAGGCAGAGGACCAGACCTAGTTTGGCCCTCCAGCTCATCTCTGTTCAGGTGAGATGACTGTGAATAACTGGTGGAGCTGAAGTGACACACAACCTCATCTACTCTCATCAGAGTTCCCAGAATTGTGCCTTTCAGTTCAGCCCTTTCCACTTGTCCTCACCTGCTTTGTAGGAGGTAGGACAATTTGAGTGGAACAGGCAGTGGGAATGCCTTCAGACAAGACAGATCTCCCCCTGCATGTGACAGAGATTAGATCCACATATTGCTGAGAAGCAGAGAGGCTGAGATGCTGCAATTCTGGTTTGATATTTGCTTGGCAGAGAGAAGCTGGTTTATAACACTCCTGTGCTTGCTGCTCTTCCCTGGGGCTTCTCTTTCCTCCTCATCCCCACATTTTGCAGGGCATACAAAACAGAATGTGACCTTCTTTGTGTAACCTCACCATGACTGTGGGCGGTATTAGTAGTGCCTTTTAGCTTTAAGCACAGTTTTCTTGCAATGACAAGCTGTTTCTGCTTAGCCAAGGAGTGGCCAATGCTGTACAATTACAGGCCCTTTTCTGAGCCCACATGCAGCCTCAGTCTGCCCATTCAGGAAAATAAGATTACAAGGATTTTTGTCAAGTGCTTGAATGTCTGCAAAATAATACTGCTGTTGTTTAAATTTGGTATACCTCAGCTGGCAAACTCTTTTGCCTACCTTTTTTTTTTTTCATTTCCTCCCATGCTGTGCTTTCTAGACATCTCCCTTTGAATACTTAACCTTTGGGATCCTTTCTCCTCAGGTGCATGACCAGCCCCCATCTTTTCTTCTTTCTCCCTGGCCAAGCAAGATAGGTTCCTTTTACATCAGTTTGTTCTCTGTGGTATTTGCAACACCCTCCCAGCCTTGTATCACCTGTGAATTCCATTCCTCCTGGTTGTGTTTTCCCTGCCTTTTCAGCACCTAGAATGACGAAGCCTTTTGTGCTGCCCTTGCTGCAATTGAACCTGATACTTGAAAGGAGGAGAAAAGCTTGGAATAAACTGCTCTGATGATTCATCCCCGGGGCTGAAAGATTTGTTCCTTTGATATCAGTCCCTTGATCAGAGCTCTGCTATGTTATCTCTGTCTGGGGAGACTTAATTCCTGGCACATTTGGGCTGGTGGAATCCCAGATACCAGAGCCGGTGACTGGAAAAGGAGACCACTACATTCTTCTTCCAGCCTTAGATATGTCAAAGGGTCTTCAAGGTTTAGTACTCCAGGGCCTATAACCCCCTTAAGGCAGCTTTTGTCTGCATTTAATGCAACTGAGAAACCTCTAACTTTCTTCCCCCGCCCCCACCAAAATCCATCACCTGCTCTCTCTATAACTTACACCCTTACAGAGGTGTCCCAACAGTTTCTTTATGCCTTGTTCTGTGGGCAGCTTTCCCTGCCAGCTCACCCTCTACTTGTCTGCCACATCCTCACAAGATATTGAAGACCCTTTCACCATTCCCTTTTGAGACTGTGCACCGACCCACTGGTCGTGGAGCAAGATGAGTGAAAACCATGGAAGGAACACAGAAAACATATCTTGAGCCTAGTCCAATTCAAATGTTATGGTCAAAACCTAATATCAAAGTGTTGGATGAGTGGGATGTACTCCCAGGTATTGACAGCTGAACTGGCAGAGGAGCCATGGGGACCTGCGGTTTTCTAAATTAGACTTAAGTGGGAATTCTTTGGAAAATTTGCCTAGGAGCAAGTATGGGGAATGTCATGCAGGGACCACTTCTCTGTAGAACTAGATGAGTTTTCCAGTGGTGGGGGAGTGTTTTCTCCATATGCACAATTATATTAAAATGCTATGCTTGATGCAAAATGGTTCAATATGATTTGAGATTTCAAGACTTCAGACAGCTTGGTACTGTGGAAATAACCACCATAAAAAAATCCTCATGACTTCTGTTAAAGAGAAGGGGAAACAGTTCAAGTACCAAAAAAGAAGTAAGCATTATAAAAACCCTCCCCTCCTTTCTGGGAGAAAATATACCACAGATGACATTACCAGCAGTTAAGATCCGTTATTGCAGGGGATTTAGACATGGTGGATCTGGAGTGAAGCCTTGCTGTAATTTTATATGCAAACTTATTTCTTCAAAGTGAAAACTCGTATTGAATAGGGAGAAAACTCCACCTTCCATTTCATGTCTGGCCCATGCCTGGCACTGACAGACACTTTGGGAAGTGGGAAACACACAGCAGCATCAGGCTGGATGAGAATTAGTTGTATCTGCCATAACTTGTAGCCATACAGCCAGGGCAATTGCTTTGGCTAGTAACCACACGTGCCTTTTAAACCTGAAGACAAGGGAGAGAAGCTAGACTGGGCTTTATAAAGGATGTGTGAGAGCAGACAAGTCTACTACATTCCAAGAGATGTATGTTGAAATGAGACTAAAAGTGGTAGATGTGGTAATATTGTCCAGGCCTTCTCTTCTGCCTACACTGATCACACCTTTTTCTGGCCAAATGGGAAGTAAAAGCCTACAAATGAGACCAAGGAGACTGTGGGAATGCTGGCAACACTGACAGATCATTTTTTCCAGTTTCATCTTCCTCCTGGTGTAAGTGTCAAACTATACTTCTCTTTGAGGGTCTGACTGTGTGAAGGACTCCAGGAAGGATGTATGAGCAGAAAAGTCCATCTCACAATAATGATCAACAGCTTGTCCTAAACTGTTTTGTTGGAAACTAAGCCCATTCATTTCTTGACCCTTAATATTTTTTTAACTGCACAGATAAAAAGAAAAAAACTAGAAAAAAAAAAAAAAAAGAAGAAAAAAGAGGAGGGGAGGGAGGAAGAGGGTTTAAATGTATATGTATACACATATTTATGGCTGTGGAATAGATTTTAATTTTTATCTTTCACTGATCTTACTAAAAATTTTGCACAGTAAAATAAGTTGGAGTTTTATTACTCTGAGTAATTTAAGAGAAGGAGCCTTCTGTTCCCTTACTTCATGAACCAAAACCACTTAACATGTGAAGTTGTGTCCTAAATTACATTTACAGAAGGAAAAATTGAAGGAAGCTAGGAAACACTTAAGAATGTTATTTAAGGTTTGCAGGCTTTCTAGACCCTCCCCCAGTCTTTTTAGGTAGGTGTTACCATAGATCCCCTTACAACTTTCTGCCCTGAGGGATCTTAACTTTTTTTCTGGCTCTGGATGGCTGCTATGTACAGCAAAGTACCTGTTCTGACCAGCCTTAGGCTGAGAACAGTGGAAAAAGAAAAAATTAATCCTTTTCCTTTTTTTTCTTTTTATGATCACCCAAATGAAATCTGGCTATATTCCCTCAATGGGAAGTTATTTTACCCTTTTCTGAATTTTTCAGCTCAGTATGACATACCTAAAGCCCCTAGAAAGTAGCAGCACATTTATGATTTTTTTGGAATAAATTCTCCTTTCCCCTGCCCACTCTCAGTTCAGCAAAGCCATGTGTATTAGCAGGGGAAAAAAAAACCCTTTTCTGTTGCAGACTTGTTAACAATATTTATAAAGAGTACAAGGTCATTGTGACACCAGGCAAGCACATGGATCTAACTAGATTACAGCACAGTCTCACAGAAAGCAAAGAAAAAATGTAGAAAATCGTAAGTCACGAAAAGTCTTCTGAGAAAAGTATGGTGCTTTAAGAGAGGCAAATTCAAGTTCAATTTATGATTAAAGAATTAAAATGCTGAACGAAGTGGTTAAAGGGGGAACAGAGAGGTAATGGTGCAATCTGGGAATGTTTTAGCCAGTTTGCTTCTTATCCTTCAAACTGCATTATTTTTCCTGGATTTTGCTCTTAAAATGTCTTTTGATTAAGCCATTAGTATCAATAGCGATCACAACAACCCTGCAAATGTTTAAACAAAGCAGGGCATTTGTTTGAGGCTTAAAAAAAGAAAAGGAGAAATATTATGAAACAGTACTATCAATGCCTTTTTCTTAAAACAACTATATTAACAATCTTTGAATAATTAACCGAAACCATACTCAGGATTGTCAGATAACAGTGAGTATTTGGGCCGGGTCTGGAACAAAACAGTTCCTGACCAACCAGGCTTGGTTTGATGCCAAGCCACATCTGTGCCACATGTTTTGTGGGCGACATAAGGAGCTCCCTCAGAGGTGCTGCTGCTCTGAAACCACAGGGAGTGAGGCTCTGAGATTCCCTCAACTCTGCCCCTCGGTCCCCCTCCTGCCCGCAGGAGTGACACCACCCTTCTCCCCAGCTGCTGCTCAGAGGGACTCTGTAGTGCAAGTGACTAAGCTGGTTTATTACGGCCTCTGGGCACCTTGTAGGAAAGATCGCAGACACCTTCAGAAGCAGCTGAAATCAATGAGATCAAGTGTGAAGTGCTCAGCCAGTGAAACTCCCAGCAGCTACACAGACCCCCAGTGCCATCCACACCAGCACCCACACCGTGTTTTCTGCCAGGTCTTCAGGTTCAACAATCCTAAAAGAGATGTTGATATCTTCCAGGGCTGCTACCTTGGTTTCATATCCTAACAGCACCTAAGGCCATGCAAATTTGAACACCAATATACGGTAACAGGCAAGGCATGAGTAATAAGGAAGGAGAGCATAACATCCTCTTTGACTGGTGCCACTAGAGCTGCCCAGTGGGGCCCCAAGCTCTGTACATGTAACTGGTGCTTAATTAGCTAGGGCTTGAGGGCAGATATGAGGGACAGTGATCTCAGCTCTTGTGGCACTGCAGCTCTGAAATGTAGAATGATTCAGAAGGGAGACATGAGCCAAAGCAAATTGTAGAGGCTGCTGCAGCATGATTGACATATTCAGGATGCTCTTGGGTTTCTATTGAGTCAGATATGCTTAAAAGCACTTTTTTTGCTTTAAGTTTTTTTCAAGTAAATTTAACATAAAAACGTGCTGTTCTTGTGCAGAGATATGTCAAGCCCTGCAGTTTGTAAAGTAAAAAATGTTTCATGCAAACAGAAAACATAAAACTCAGTGCCAAGTTAAAGCGACTTTAGCCAGGTCCCTAGCTCCCTCCAGTCTGCACCTCATAGGAAAGTGTCTCTACAGACAGGGAAGCCAGGACTAGTGACCTGCCATGGGGCACAGAGCAGCAGCACAAGTCCTGGTAGAAGTGGTGCTCTATGTCCTTTTAAACTGATCTAAATTCTACTTCCTATTTCTGTTGCTTTCCCCCACCTGT
This sequence comes from Vidua chalybeata, assembly GCF_026979565.1. Classification (NCBI taxonomy): domain Eukaryota; kingdom Metazoa; phylum Chordata; class Aves; order Passeriformes; family Viduidae; genus Vidua; species Vidua chalybeata. Next base: position 74,490,623 of record NC_071531.1, read on the forward strand.
CTGTATCTTCTCCCTGCTGATACTTGAGCACTGACAGCAAGCAGGTGCCCCTCTCTGTCCTCCTGGCAGGTACTGGGATGCTTGGGATGAGCACAGGCTTGGGATGAAAGCAGCAACAAGCATTTGTGAAGTAATGAGGTACAGAGGAGTGAAAGGACTGTCCATTTGAAATAATTTTACACTTCTGTGTACACTTCAGCTCTGAGCTTCTGACAGGAGGCATGTACGTGTCCTGGTGCCAAAGCAGGGCTGGTTCTAGCAAGAAGTATTTTAATTAACTCTGGGACTCCTATCTCTCTATTGAGAAATGGACATTAGTGAAAAACTGACAATGTCTTTTGAAATTGAACCAATAAAATTTACTAAATACAGGTAGACCAAAACCTGCTGATGAGAGGGGACTGAAACAAGCCCAATCTGCAGGCTGACAGCTGAATTCTGTATGTCACTCACTTACCTTTAGCTATTTAATGAACAGCTCTGCCTGTTCCCCTTGGGTAGGCCATATGTCAGGAAACATCAGCTAACCCTGTCTTAAAGGAAACTCTTAATCTCCTTTATTCCAACCAACATCATGCAGCAGCCTAGCAAAGGCCACAGCCAAGGCTACACAAATAAAAGGATGTGTTTTTGAAAGGCCATGGGCAAGAAAATCTGTTAGCTGTGGACCTTACATACAGCAGATCTTCTCCTAGCTCCACAGGGAAAATGCCTTCGCTGGTTGTCCCCCTGGAGACCAGCCAGCTGAGATTTCTGAGCCTGCTCTGCAAAGTGAGATCTGGTGTTGGATGTGACTTGCCCAGTATTTCTGAGTTTGCTCTGGCACAGGCTTGTTGAAGATGGGCCAAACACATTTTCAGCTGGCTCCCTCGAAGGCCTGTATGAAGGAAATCCCTTCTCAGTTAAAAAAGGAAAAAAAAAAAGGGAAAAAAAAAAAAAAAGCTCTATCCCCAGCTCTAATTCTTACTCATTTCCCCCCTCTCCCATCTCTGTAGCAAGAGTATGGGAAGTGCTGCCAGGTCAGTAGGGGGTGTCTGTGGGTCTTGGGGAGGTGTCGGAGTGACACAAGCCACAAAGTAAAAGGTCTCAGAACCCTCCCCAGGGCAGGGTGTGGGTTTGGCCAGCACGGTACGGAGCAGCTCAGCACCAGATTTAGCTGCTGCGCACTCCCCCGTGGTGGAGACTGGCCGGGATGTGCTCTCCCAATGCAGTGAATGGCCGTCTTGTACGGGACATCCGCGCTCACGGGATCTTGAGCCGCGACAAGCTCAGCGGAGCCCACAGAAGCAAACAGGAGGAGTTGTCCTGGGGCTCTGGGTCAGACCCTACTCAGGTGTGACCGAGGAACCTGCAGAATGGGAAGAATTCAGAGGGGACATATTTCAGCTCTGATGCCATTCCAAGTGCCGCTTTCCCTCCCCCCTGCTCCGTCCCCACCCCACCGATCAGGCTCTTTAACATGACAAAGAGCCCGGAGGAGCGGGCCGCGGTGAATATTGCGGTCCCAGGCAGGGAATGGCCGGCTATAAAGGCCTGTCTGCGCTCCGGGGCTGCCTCGGCTCGGTGGTGAGACCTGCCCCCCAGGTGGAGGTGACTGCTGGTGTGAGGGGGGCGATCCGCCCCTCCGGCCGCTCCCCATGTGCGCGCACTTGGCGCTGCCCCCGTACCCCGCGTACCCCGGCGGGGCTGCCAGGGGGTACCTGGAGCTCTACTGGAACGCGGCGGGGGACGCAGGACAAGCGCCCACGGCGGCTGGGGCCAGGCACTCTCCGGAGGCAGCGGGGAGGAGGCACACAGCAGGTAAGGCCTTGCAGCTGAGTCCTGGAGCTGATCCCCAGGATAACTCTGCTCCCAGGTCAGGCTCAAACGACTTGTAGCGGATTTTTCTCTTTCCCTGTCTTGGCTTCCTAGTGTGTGACCTAGGCAACTGCGGTGTGGTAGGCAAGGAGGAGGGGTGACCTTGGCCAGTCACAGCACTCTTCCATGCTGCTTTTCTTGGGTGACTGCCAACCGGTTTCCTAAACCTCAAAAGAGCCTTCAAGAGTCGAGGCACTGTCAGGTTTGTGCTCCAGGCTGAAGGGGAAGAGTGACAACTTGGTCTTATGGAAGTTCATGGTTCTTGGTTCGGGAATGTCTGGGTCTCCTTTTAGTTAATTGCTGTTATGTGTGCCATCGAGAAAAACGGATCCTGGAGATACTGCTTGTGGTATCCCTCGTCCCCTTACAAACTCCTTGCACATTTTATGTGCTTGTTAATCATGAGCCAAGGCCTGGGTGCTGGGAGATATGCTCCTTTAAATCGAGCATTGTTACTCACACTGCTTCTTTCATTTTGCCATTTTCCTCTATTTTCCCTCTTCTTTGTGTGCTCTTGTTGTTTCACCTTTCCCTTTTTAACCAAAAAGTCCCAGGCCTCACCACAGTGACATTTTCTGTTCCTGTCATTCCTCTCCCACTCCAGTGAGGGGCAATAGAAGAGCTGATAAGAGCAGGTTTTCTCCCAGCCTCACATTATGGTCAGCAGGGCAACACCCTAGCAAGGTAAATGGGTGGGAGGAGAGCTAGGTTTTGGGGTGCCACTTTCAAGCTGTCATTTACTATGGAAAGCTACAGGCTCAGGCAGAGTGCCTATGGCTACTCGGCATGTGGCTACCTGCCACGTAGGCTTCTGCATGCTGCCTGCCTGACAAAGGCAGCAGGCAGATGGACTCTTGTGCGCCCCTGTTGGGTTTGGTATATAGACTTTAACCCCCATCTTCAAAGAGTCTCCCCTCATACCTCTCTCAGAGAGAGCCCTGTTGTGGAAGTCAAAGCCTACAGATGTCAGGACCTTGTGGGAGTGGGTCTGTCACAGGCTTTCATGTTCATGTCTGTTGCACTGTTGTTTGTTTCTCGCTTCCTCTCTCCTTTACTCTCTTCTCATGGGAGAGGGAGCACTTTTGTCCTGAGCTTGAGCTGCACATGATACATTTCATGGGGCTTTGGGATGACAGGTCAAGCAGCAACCTGGGGGAGCTTTAGTTCTACAGTGTCTCACTGTGGTTCCTGTCTAGCAGGAGACTTTCCTGTTTTCCAGGCCCATGTTCCCAGCATACTCATTTTCTCCCTATAAACTTTTTACTGCACAGCCTGTAGGGGCCAAGCACCCTGTGATACCACACGAAGTTTTAGCTTGCCATGCAGCCAGGTCACTGATGTTCAGCTTCCTGAAGGCTCTGCAGTCTACCCCCATGCACATAACACAGCAGGCCCTTGCACCTCTATTGCTGACAGCCTCTTTCTGCTTGCAGACAGAATCCCTTTGCAATCCTCATGGCCTCGCTCCCCAGCGCTGGAAACCTGCCCCACTACATCCCTGGCTGTTCACCCAGCCCCTGCTCTGGGTGGTGTCGTCTCCTAGGGATAGCAAATGGCCCAGAGCAGGCAGGCCTTCAGTGGCAGGCACCACAGAGACAGGAATGCCTCTGTAAGGAGAATAACAAGGGGAACACTACCACAGATGTGGCCTCCTTTCTGAGGTCCAAAAGGAGTCGAAGGCTTTTGAGTGATTGCTTAGTAGACTCTTAGCTTAGGACAGAAGAAGGAAAGGTTTTGTAGGATGGTTGGGAAGCTCATTCCTCCAGGGGACATCAGTACTTTGCTCTGGACATATGTTCTGGTGATTGAGGAGGGTGTCTCAGTGTCACAGCTCTCAGGGTGACTGGTAAGGAGGTTGGGAGACATTGGTTGGGCTCAGTAGTCAGAAGGTGTGTACTGAAATGGCACTGCCTCATTCACTACACTTCCAGTAGGAGGAGAGGGGATGGACCATGCAGGATAGTTTGTAGAGGAGTAGCTGGAGGAGGGAGGGATGGGCAGATTCATCATTATAGTTAAGGGAAAGAGGAATGACTGGTATCACAGCCCTTTGACCAGTCAGGTTGCCCTGAGAAGGTCTCAGCCTCTCTCAGACCCCAGTAATCTGGCATGTGACACGTTTTCTTATTGCTGCAGCCTGAGTGACTTTACATCTTGGCAGGTTTTGTCTTCACTAGGAGCCCAGATTGTTCAGGAAACTTTTCCCTTAGGTCTTTATCTCAACTTTGCCATCCACAGAGATCCCTTAAGACATGTACCAGGACAAATGAAAAGGGCTTGAATGCCTTCCTCTGCACTCCTGTATTTTGTCTCCTATGTTTCTGGTACAGGACTGCTGCCTCCTTTCACCTGTTTCACACATCCACCTTTCCTCTCTCTCTCCTTTTTCATGTGAAATTTCTCTCCTTCATCATTCTCTCACTAAAAGCCTCTCTCAGACAAATAGGTCCTTCCACCTACAGTGTCTCCAGCAGTGGCATGGCCTGTGGTGGGAGACAAAGGCAAACAGGACTGAGCCAATATCCAATGCCTGATGTTCTCCACCTGCTGCCCTCACTGTGAGCACTGGCTGCTCTGTCCCACCGCACACCCTGGTCAGAGGTTTTTTTGTCTCTCTTGAGTGCCTTGGTATTGCTGGGCAGGCAGTTCTGGGGAACCCACCCAGCCACCCAGAGCTATGCTTGCAGTCATGACAAGGCCTTTTTACACCACAGTCAGACTGAAATATTACTGAGGCCATCTGGAGGAGGAGAGCTCACTGTGAACCAATGTGCACCAAGCTCTAGCATCACTCCCTGCCCTGCCTTTTCTGCCTGGCAAAAGGGAGTCATAAACATCCCAGAAGAGACTGAGCTGGGAAGCTGCTCGCTCTCAGTGCACATGTCTGTGCTCTCAGATCCATGAAGAAAGGAGGGTCACAGGAGCCTTTGCGAAAGCTCCTGTCTGGTAGGCAAGGAGCTCTACAGCAGGCAGGGAGCATGCTCATACCCTTACAGATAAACATTTTGTCTCTTACACCTCTTCTCATTTTCTTTTTATTTATAGAAGTATCCCCAGCTTCATCCAGTTCTGGGAATTTCAGCCAATTCACACCAGATTCAGCTACCAGTCCACATTCCTCATCCTCATCCCCACAGCCTACAGCTAAGTCTCAGAAGGGCAAAGAATATGGCGTGGAGGGGATCAGGAAGACCAAGAGCCGGACAGCTTTCTCCAAGGAGCAGCTGCTAACCCTGCACCAGCGCTTCCAGAGCCAGAAGTACCTCAGCCCCCAGCAGATCCGGGAGCTGGCTGTTGCCCTGGGGCTCACCTACAAGCAGGTGAACTCAGACTTTGACCCACAGTATATTGATCTCACAGTGGCTGAGTGGTCACTTAAGGGAGTGCCAGGATGGAAAGATGAGTCCCCAGCAGGAACTGAGGCAAGCTAACAGTTGCTCCCCTGCTTATTCATGCCCAGAGATCAGAAGCACTTTTGCAGATAGAGGGGTCAGTGGCACCTCATTTGGGCCTCCCAAGTCGGGGGTCAGTTAAGGGTTCTGTTGCCAGCACCCGTAGTAGAATTGCAAACCCAGCGATGAATATGCTGTTCGCCACAAACAGTCTCTACCCTGGGCTTGACAGCACTTCACAGATTTTTTTCATGGGCTGTAAACTTCTCAGAAACCCTGTTCCCTGAATCACAGGGCTGCTGCGACTTGCTGAAAGCTCTTGCTAGTGTCTCCCGGGTTTTATCTTGTCCAGTATCTAATAATGCTCCACACTCAGCACTGCCTGGCTGCTTGACACCGTTCCCTCCTCCCCCTGGGTGCTGCTAGGTTCACACATCACTGCCCTTTAGGGTCTCTGCTGATCTCCAGGTAGGTTGTGTGTAGTGAAATGATGCCTTACCCAGTGATGCCTTACTAAAGCAGGGGAGGCTGGGCGATGGGCACAAGAGCTCGCAGTTACAAGTCCAAAATCTTCCTGAAATTTGAATCTCAGAGCTGGGCATGATGGCCGGGATGCCCTGGGACTAAAAAGGTTATATGTGCATTGTAAGTCCACACGTACAGCACAGACTAAACTGGTTCTGTCAGGAACAAGGCAGGTGGGACAGTCTGCTCTTTCTTCAATCCACATCCCTGCAAAAGCTGCTTTCACAGTGCAGACACAGCCCGGGGGTAAATGGCCCTGGAATTCGCCCCAGCAAGGAGCTTTGAATTTGGGAACTGCTGGGGACAAGGAGCAGATCTGTCCCTTCTCTATTCGCAAGTATGCAGAAACGGCGTCTTAGAAGTTTGCCTGTAGTTGCAGGGGCTTGTAGAGGTGCCGGTGGATCTGATTTACATTAGTCATTCACCTCCATGTTTGGAATGAGTCAATTCGTCCCAACTATCACTGTCTCTTGACACCGAGCCACCCCCTCCCCCACCACACAGTTGCACTAGCCACCTGCTGAGGCTGCTAGACAGACCTCTCCCCTTGGCAACACCCCCCCAGGAGTTCTTAAAGGCTTTTATCTGCTGCTGCCCATGTATCTCTGCCATCTGGTCACTCCCTCTGGTTCTTCCTGCTTGTGAATTTAGTTACATTTGTTCTTCCCTCTCCTTTGCTGACATTTTCTTTGCTTTCCCTTCCCCTCCCAGGTGAAGACTTGGTTCCAGAACCGGAGGATGAAGCTGAAAAGGTGCCAGAAGCAGAGCCTGTGGAGCGAACGTGCTCAGTGTCTCACGCAAGTAAGAACACAGCACATGGCTCATCATGGCTCTTCTGTCTGGGCAGATCAGTCCCATATTTCCTCCATGGGGGCAACTTGAGCATATGAGTGTGAGTGTACCTGGCCTTCTGGTTTGCTCAGCACAGGGGCACAGACTTGGCACCACACCATGTGTATTGGTGGTAGCCCAGCAGTGGGCTGGCTATACCACAGAAGTGTTTCCAGGGAAAAGCTCTTTTCCTCTTATGTATATATGATTATATATATATATATATATATATATATATATATGATTGTGTATCCACCCCTGAGCTATGAGAACATAGTTCTTCTTCCCCTCCATGCCATTGCTGCAGAAATGTTTCCAGGGAAAAGCTGTTTTCCTCTTATTTATATATGAATATATATATGATTGTGTATCCACCCCATAGCTATGGGAATAGACATAGTTCTTCTTGCCCTCCATGCCATTGCTGCTGGTCCATAGACAATATGAAATGTGAAGGGACAGAGCCCCAGTACGTTAGGCCTGTGGACACCAGTGGAGAAGCTATGTGTTCTGACTCTCGGCCTTTCCCTTTCAGAGTGGCTTCCAGAGCGGTACTTACCTGGATGTGCACCCCAAATTCCACCAGGGCTACCCCATCACCACAGCTGGCAACATCCAAACCATGCCTGCCCCCTGTCAGCACTATGGAGCTGGGCAGAACGCTTACACAATTGTGACCAGCGAGGATGGAGGAGTCTTTGGCAAAGGCGGGGGGACCTGCAGTGTCCAGCAGACAGTGGGCTTCATTGCCCAGCACAAAGTAGACTTTTACCACAGCTATCCTGGCAATGTGGAATATCCAGGCTCAAAGACAGCTGATGGCTGTAATTTGCACCACTCAGCCACTATGGGGGCTCCTTTCCCAACTGCTGCCAGCCATCATCTTTATCATTCCTAAGCACTGTGGATGTGGGGTACTTGGGCAGCCAGGAATCAAATCTTATTCTCATCTCTCCCTTTGTTATTGGTGTGCTGGCCACCTCAGGGACACCTTGTAGCTAAAACCTGTTTTGGCATCCAGATGTGTGCCTGCAGACATGCAGCTGTGCAGAGACCCGTTTGCCCAGGTACACGCACACAGAGCCCTTCATTTCTGTGCCTGTACACGTGCACACACACATTCCTTTCTTGATTGGCACAGATAACCAAGCTCCCTTATAGCAAAGCCTAAGATCTGGCTACCCAGCCTATGCCCTGGGTCTTCTTAATTTTGGATCTTATAACTTGTTTAAGGGGAAGCACAGATTCCTTTGGGAATCTCATTTTTATGTATCGCTGTACAGTTGTGTGCACATAATACATGAAGCCAGGGGCTGTGTGGAGAGGTGCTGGTCACGTACCTTTAACTGAAGTTGGCGAAGTTACTGCCACGTGCCAGTTATCCATTTGAAGTGTAAACCATCAGTTCTGTATATCAGCCATGAGGTGAAGTGATGAAGTGTCTAATGAAGGGAATTGTGACAAGTAGCTTGCAGAAAGGCTGGTAAGATGATCTTATAAGCTCGTCCTTGTAGTCTGTATCTTTCTGTGCTTCCCCCTGAGGAAACCTAACAGTGCATTCAATCTGGCAAATAAAAAAAGAGTACTTTTTAAGATGCATTATGTATTTTTATATATCTCTTTTTTCCCACTGCAATAGAGCATTGCAATATAAAAAACAGATGGAACATAAATAGCCATAGCAGCCGTATGCATTGTTATTTGATGCTGAAAATATAAATGGAAATTTTTCTGTATTATTAATGGATCAGCTTCATGGCCCTTGGCAATGCCAGATAAGTCAAAGAAACAGGTGAGTAACTATTACCTACCTTAAGAATTTTCCATATCCAGCAGTATTGAATATGGGGACTGTCATGGAGGTACTGTAATTTCTAAACTTGACTATGTAAGTGCCTAAGTACCTAGAACCAGACGTGTGTAGCAAAGTACATGTAATAACAGGCCTCCGGTTCCCTGAGTCACAGGTTTCCTATCACTCTTTGATGATGACAACGAATTTCTCTTAATTCAATGAAGTAGCTGCCATGGTTAAAAAAAAGGGCATAAAATGAAGGCAGTGATTTCTGTGACTAGAGTAATAAGAGGCATGGTCTTCTGTTGACAAAGCCGATTTATGTCTCTGTGCTTCACAGCTGTTTGTTCCCTCTCCCACTCATGCAGACACTCTTTGACTCTACTGTAAACTGTATGGTGTGCTGACTTTGGCGGTGTTCAATTTTCTTCACAGTATCTAGGATGGGGCTGTGTTTTGGATTTGTGCTGAGAGTGGAGTTGATAATACAGAGATATTTTCATTACTGCTGAGCAGGGCTTGCACAGTGTCAAGGCCTTTTCTGCTTCTCATTATCTCCCTGACAGCGAGAAGCCTGGGGGTGTACAAGGAGTTAGGAGGAGACACAGCTGGGACGACTGACCCCAACCGACCAAGTGGATATTCCATATCATATGGCATTGGGCTCAGTGTAGAAAACTGGGGGGAGGAAGAGGGGGACATCCAAAGTGATGGCCTTTGTCTTCCTAATAATCATTACACAGCATGGGCCTCTGTTGTCCTGGAGGTGGCCTGCCTATAGGAAGGGGTGAATTAATTCCTTGTTTTCCTTTGTGTGTGCGGCTTTTGCTTTACCTATTAAACTGTTTTTATTTCAATCCACGAGTTTTCTCACTTTTGGTCTTCTGATTCTCTCCCCCATTGGTGGTGAGTGATCAAGTTGAGTGGCTGCATGGTGCTTCTTTGCTGCCTGGCGTTGAACCACATCACGTGGCCAGCATGATTTGGGGAAAGATAAGGCCTTTTGGATGGTGAGTCATACAGTCTTGGCACAGCCCCCACCCTCACCTTTTGCAACCATCAAGTGGCTAAGGATGGGCAAGACTGTTCTTGAAACCATCAGAGGGGTGGGGAACCATTAAGCCGACTGAAAAGGTGCTGGCTAACATTGGAGGGTGGATAATAGTGGCAATTATCAGGGCTCTCACACCAGAATGAAGATATTTTTCAGTTCTTCTCAACTCAACAGTTCTGTTTACTTACCTGAATATAACCTAAAACCTTTCCATGCCAACCCATCAAAGGCTGCTGTAGGTGAAAAAAGTTGAGCTTGTGGCAGTCCTCACTAATAATTCTTTGGAAAAGGAGTCACGTGTCATGCCCTGCTCTTTCAGAGATGCTTTAGGACAGGCAGGATTTTGCTGTGGAGACTCTGGGACTGGCTTGCAGAAAGCTGCTGTCTGTAAGAGCAACAGCTGTGATCTCCCTGCTATTGACCTTCAGCAAGGTAGTGCTAACAAACACTACCAAATCTTGTGGTTTCCTCAGAGACATAATTTTTCAGAGGTCATCATCCAAAGACAGACCTTATTGCCACAGGCAGTTTGGTGTCTAAAAACCTGCAGCAATTCCAAACAGGCAAGTAAGCAGCTTCCAGGAAGTGAGATCATTGATGTCTGCTGTATCAGGAGCTGCATTCCCGATGTCCTATGTAAAAACAGCAGGAATGCAGCTACTGTTAGAGGGAGTCCCTCAGCCCCAGGCAGCCAGAGGGACACTGGGGATTTAGTTTCTTTTCTGGTCTTTCTCTAGTATCTAAGCAATGACTTAGCTGGATCTTGGGGCTCCCCTAAAGCAGAAGTCCCAGTGTTGTAATTTGTAAAAGATTTAATGGTCTGGACACTCTCCAGCTGCTAGACAGCAGATGGACTTTTGTCAAGTATGAGAAATTAATTCTAGCTGGGTTATGAAAGAGATTCTCAGATAGGACCTGAGGATACTCTTCAAAAGTTTGGACAGCATGAAGACTACATGGCCCTCACAGGTATGAAAAGACTTAGGACTGAGGTTTCTCGGGTTTTTGTTATTGTTTTTTTGTTGTTGGGGGTTTTAAGTTGTTTTTTTTTTTTTCCTTTTATTTTAATGTCCAATTGCAATGATTTAGAGTCATTCATGCCTCATGACTATTCAGTATCAGCCAATATGCTGTGTGGCAATGCTTGACTGAAAATTTCTGAAACCCTGTTAGCTCAGCCCTCGAGTCATGCGATGCAGTTAGATAGCTAAATATGCTTACATATGCCCGTAGGGAAGAGCCTATTAAAGCAAAGATTATTACACCTTTATCTGCGCTAGAGAGACAACTGGGGCTGTGAGCCCTTGCTCATGGATCACTCAGAAGAAACATGTAGCTTATAAAATCCCTGCAGGCCACATTGACATGGAGAGCAAGGAATGAGGTTTCCACTGATTTTGGTATTTTACCTGTGGGACAGCTGGAACCCAGTGAACTAGGGAATAAAATCCTGGTCTACGTAATCTGTACCAGACCCAATTTCTTCTGTTTAAGTGGTATTCTCTGCATCACTGGAACTACATCTGCACCTTTTTTGTCACTGCAGATATTGTAAACGAGGAGTGTATTCCCACAAGCTGTAATGCATATGAAGTGCTCCAAATCATCTTACAGCTTGATCTTAAAAAGATTTGCTGGCAAGGCAAATCATGTTTGCAGTGTGCAGAACTTACTGGTACACAGCAGAGTTACAGGAAGCAGCAGTCCTAACAGAGGTGTAATGCATCCTAGCAGAAAGAGCTGTTTCTGGCATGCACTTTCTTCCTCTAAGGAACTAATGCCAACACTTCTGCAAGTATGAGGCTGGAGGCATCTTCATCTCCACCAGTTTTGGTAGTGCCCAATTACCTGTGCAGTTGTTTCACATGGTGATGTGATTCAGGCACGTGAGGGTAACAGAAGAGATCACCAGCTCTGTGGAAAGACAGAGTCCTGATTTTTTAATTCCACAGGTTCTAGAAACACTAGAGCAACTGTGAGTTCTTTCCAGCCCACCTTCCAAAACTCGAACAACAGCAACTCCACATGTTCCCTCCAGCTACATATGCTTGCCAAACCTGCACAAAACCCAAGCTGAGCAGCCAGGGGAATAACACAGCCATGAGGGAACACTCAATTTCCACAGAACACTCCCATAGTACATGGAGTAACAAACCATAACATGCAGAGCAATCATTCTCAGCCCCAGGACTGTTTTAGCACTAATATCTGTTTTTTCAGAAGGACACCTGCCAGCAGAGTTTTGGCTACCTCCTTACCCTTGCAGCAGACACAAAACATACGAAGCAGCACAGGTAAACTGCAGCAGGCATCCTCTGCAATTGTTCTGCAAAGATCTGTATATTACTTCTTTAAAGACTGCATCTTGAAATAACCCCAAAAATCATAAGCTGCTCATTTTAAAGCTGAAAGACAAGGCATAGTATGTATGACTTGTATAGGTGATTGATATGGTTCAGCTTTACTTTGTCAAGGTAATTGTTGAAATTAATACTGTTGCTAGAGAATTAACCAGAATTCATACAATGTTACTGGGATATGAATCTCCCATCCAAATGAGAAGGGAGCTCTTGTTATGTAATACAGAAAACCACGTGAACCTGGCATTTCCCTCTCTTACAGGCCAGATGTACCTTTTTCTGCTGTTAAGGTTGGTAGCCCATACAGAAGTGACACGTTCTTTTGTCCTTCTCTACACAGGCTCAAACCTCTGCTCCTCTCTCCCTTCCTGTACCTACTGTACCTTACACCTTGTGAGCAGAGGACTGCAGCATTGCAACTGAAAAGTGGGGATGTGCTTTTGCACCCACACAAGCAGGTTCTGTTCAGCAAAGGACCTGCAGCAGTTTGAGCCTGAGCAGTCGGCTGCCAATTCAGCTAATTGCGCTCTGTGCGAGTACCCATTGAATTACCCCTTCCAGATGAAGGGCTTCAGTGGTGTAGGGTACCTGGGATTAAACCGAAACACAATTTCTGCTAGTTTGGAGTACGACTAAATAGCAACTTGGTTCTGGTTTTGTTTCAATGCTGGAGGCAGGAGATTTAGTTACTTAGTCACAGACTTCTGGTGCCATTTGAGGTCAGTACAAGAAACCCAACAGAGCTGCATATTTAATTAAGCGGGATTCCAGACCTCCAGTTGTGACCTTCTGGAGCGCCAGCAGGAGGCCACACAATCTCCAGGACACTTTCTTTTGCTCCATCCTCCTTCATCAATACTTTTTTTTTTTTTTTTTTTTTTAAAGCATTGCTGTTCAAGGGCTAATAGAAGCACGTTACAGGGCTGCACATCAGTTCAAGCCAGCAGCTTGTCCAGTTGCCTAGTCCTAGAGCCTCCCCCGCCCTCCTTACAGTAGGCTATACACCTGCATATTAAAAACAGACTGATAGACTTCTGTGACTTGCTCCTTCTTAACAATTACTTGATCCCACCCTGGGAGAAACACAGTAGGGGTTATTTTTTTCCTCCCTTTCCTCAGTACTGCAGGTCTAACCTGTGTAGCACAACCACTCTCGTAGCCAGCTGTTCAAATGCAAGCTGGTGACAGCATCACAACATTAAAATAAAGTAATTTATTTTCAATTCAAACAACTTTGTAAGAACATTAACATTAAGAACATTGAACATTAACCAGAAAAAGCAATAAAACACAACATGGACATAACATAAAACATGCTTGGTAACACTACAAAACACAAACTTTATGAAAAAATTATTCAGCAACAACAAATATTCACCTCCTTTGCAGTGGAAGCTCTGCTGCAAGACACACAGGGCAAGGATCAGAGATCACCTGCTAGAGAAGCAGCAAAGAAGGTGAGACTTGAACAACAAACAGAACTTAACCTCTGCTGCTCACAACTGCAACATTGCACACTGGCCTCAATGAATGAGGTTCAAACTCATCAATACCCAAAGCATCTTTGCCAAGGGTTAGCTATGAGCAGACAGGCACACTTAAATAGGGAACTAGCCCCAGGCAGCAGGGTGCTGAGCCCCTCCAGTAGTTAAAACAGCAGTAGTGGAGGAGAGGCGAGAAAAACAAATAGAACATGAATTCAAAACCCTGGAAATCCCATGGGTGAACACGAGAGGTGGGAGAAAAATATACTCAGACCTGAGACTCATACCCACTCTGGGTCCCCATGGGGTGCCAAGGTAACTGGCATTGATTCTGTATAGGAGAGCTCGAAAATGGTGTAACAGTGTCAGAGGTGCTCTGGAAGTTGAAGGTGTCTTCTACCTCCACGCTGACATAATCTATATTGTCAAAGTAGCTGTGATAGAAGTTCATTTGCTGGCTTAATAAACCCATGGTTTGCTGGGTATTGCAGCTTGTCCCACCTTTTCCAAAGAGCCCTTCATCCTCCAGAGATGAGAACGAGTAGAGGTTCTGCCCATTCCCGTAAGTCTGTCCGCTGCTGTAAGCCTGGTGCATGTGGGGCACAGCCTGAAAGTTCCTGCCAGAACCGGCAGGGAAGACCTGGTGGAACGTGGGTGCCATATCCATGTAGGCAGCCTGATGAACCCCATTCTAGGAGACAAAGAAAGTCGTTCAGCAGTGCAGAACCACACCAACGGCCCATTCTTTTGGATGGGTCCTCTTTTCTCCCCCAGCTCCCCCTCCAAGACGAACAATAGCGCCTTTTTCAGGCCCATTGTCCTCCCAATAGACCAGTAATCTCAGAGATGACCGGTTAGTAATCTCCAGCTCAACGTGTCCAGGAACAACTACGCTGGGGGGAAAACTTAAAAGCTTAAAAGAAATGCCATTGTAAGCCCTGTTACGAGGAATTCAACTGGCTTGGTAATATTGAGTCCTGTGGTTTGTTTGAATTACCAGGTTGGACATGATACACTTCTCCCCGCAGACTGGAGGAACTATGACTGGTGCTGATGGGGAAGTTTACTCACCTGTGGTAAATACATCCCTTTATCCATCCACTGGCTCTCCTTTTGGCAACGCTTAAATTTCATCCGTTGATTCTGAAACCATGTTTTCACCTAGAAGTGATGCAGAAAGGGCATAAGAAATTAGAAATTAATTTTTAAAGAGCTTACTACACGTCCTTGTTTCTGCTACAATCCCCTTTCTAATACTGTAAATAATTTCAGCAGCTAACAACGTGCAGCAGATGCGGGTGGCTGTGAAATCACAGAGCTAAGACATGAAAACTAACATTCCTACTCCTCAGATCACCACCAGACCTTTCCTGACTTCAGAAACCCTACCTAAAACAGCGGCCAAGGCAACTGCAGAAATCAGGCTGTACAGCACCATCTCATTGCTGTGCCATGGTTAGGGCTCAGGAGCGAATCGTTCCTTTAGTCAGACACAAGCAGCTGCTGGAGCAAGGACCCTCTCTCTAGGGAGAGACCATGGTGCCACTCCGACTAGGAAAGGCCACTTGCATAGCAGTGCCGGTACCTTTCTGCATTGAGAGACAACACATGTCCTTGCAGAACAGTAACCTGACTATGCACAGCCCTGCTTTGCTGCTCTGCAGGCCCTTTGAAACACCTGCACAGAGTGGGTGGATAGTGCTGGAACCAAACCTAAGACTGAGTCATAGATTTTCACACCCTCTGCTCTCTAACGTAAGAGGTAGCACTTCCAAGATAATCAAAGAAATTTCTCTCTGGGGTCCAAGAAAAACGAAAACCACGCAAAAAAAAGAAAAAGACCCCAAATCAGCTGCTGCTCAAAGCAAGATGTTCACCTGCTTGTAGGTGAGCTCAAGGGCAGCAGCCAGCTCCCGGATCTGCTGGGGGCTGAGGTACTTCTGGCTCTGGAAGCGCTGGTGAAGGGCTTTCAGCTGCTCCTGCGAGAAGGCTGTGCGGCTCTTGCCCGTCTTCACCGCACCCTTGCCTTGCGCCTTGACCTTCTGGAGAGAGGAGTGGGGAGACGGGCTCCCTGCTGCGGTGGGGCTGGTGGCGGAGTCGGGGGTGTGGTACTGGGTGAGTGTCCCAGAGCTGGAGGAAGCTGGAGAGTCAACTGAGGAGAAAAGAGAACTGGGGTGAGCAAAGTAAGTCAGGGAAGACTCAAAAAACCTTGAAAGCCCAGCTTCTCGGGAGAATTTAAGATTGCGGGTGCCCTGTGGACTCGCAGGGGCTCCGCAGCCGTGGGCAGCGCAGCGCAGCGCGGGGAGGAGGGCACAGGTCGCCTCATGGCGGCACAACCGATGCGCCCCTGCTCTCCCCTTTGGCTTGGCCCGTCCCGTCCGGGCAGAGCGGGCACGCTGGCGCCTGGCTCCCGCCGCCCTTCCCGTCCGCAGCACGGCATCGCCTCCCGGCCCCGGGGTACATGGCCACTGCCAGCCCGGGGCAGCCCGATCGCTCGGCCGGCCGGCCGCGTTACCTGAGGGACTGGGCGTCTTGGCCGTGGGCAGCGGGAGCGCGTCCGGCGCCGGAGCCTCCTCGGTGGGCACGCTGTCCATGCTGCCTGCGGAGAACCAGTAATAGTCCCCATACCTGGCCGCGCCGGGGTAGAGCACATATTGCGGCGTGGCTAGGTGGGTGCTCATGGCCGGGCCGGGTCCCCCTGCCCCGAGCATGACGCGAGGTGACCGTCGGGACTGCCGGCAGACCGCGGACAGGCACTCCTGTGCGGGGGAGATGGGGGGGATGCTTTAAGTCCGCCCCGGCCTGGCCTTGGCTGGAGGGTATTGTCATGGCCATTGTCATGTTAAAAGTTGGTTGATTGGGGGGAAGGGATTTCGACGGTATTCAGGGACCGGGGGAGGGCTGGGACACCGGGCTGCGCTTGCCAACTTGGCTGGTAGATGCCACGGTGGGGATGAGTGCATCACTCCCTGCTGGGGCGTGGGAAGGAGGTCCTTGCTCGCCCCTCGGGGCAGCAGGCCTGAGCAGAGTCGCCCGTTGGGTTGGACGGAGCTTGGCAGACATCCCCCACATTTCACAGGTCCCCACCCAAACAGAAAGAATGGTCCAGGAGCCCGCCGCGGGGCATGAGGAGACTTTGTGCGTCTGCATTGCAGATCGCAACCATCATTGCAAAGAGATAAGCCCTTCACCTCCCCGCAAGTGAATCCGGACGGGGGGAAGGGGGGATGGCCGTGTCTTGTATGGCGGGGAAAAGGGCTCAAAGAAAGCCAGGCTGCTTCTCCCAGCGGCTCGCCCAAGGCTGAGTCAGGTAGTCCTGTTCTGCACATATTCCAAGCTTCTTTTCCCCGCTATTTAAGGCTTTCTAAAAAGTCTTAAAAAATAAAAAAAAAAAAAAAAAAAAAAAAAAAAAAAAAAAAAAAGAGTTACACATCAGGGAGGGATGGGAATCACCAGGCCAAATTCAAAAGGAGACGAGCACTGCAGCTGTAAAAGAGTTGTACAGATCTTAAGGATTTGAAGTTAGGGCCTACGGCCTTCTTGGCGGGAATAAACTGTTTCTTTTGCCACCTCCTTCCCCAGCTATTACTGCTTACTTTAAGGAAATTAAAAACTTCTCGGTAGGATCTCAAACCCGCCAGTTACAAAACCTGGAAAACCACCCGGAAAAAGTACAAACGAGGGCACGTGACGCACCAAGCAAATTCCCCACCTCCACCAGCGCAAGGAAACAGAACACAGGCAGGGGTGTAGCTACTTACCCGCTGCACTGTTAAACACCTTTAGGACCTGACAGTGGAATAGCTCCCTTGATTTCAATTTATCTCCGCCTCCCATCTTGAGTCCTAATGAGAAATGAGCCCCAGCTGGTCTCCTGAGCCAGCAAGGAAGGGTCCTTGCCGGGCTTACTATTGATCACCTTCTAAATAATGATTCAGTTTCTCAGAATCCGCACAAGATCCAGTCAGGACTATTAGGAATGTGTGAGAAAGAGGTTATAATCTCTTATAATGAAGTGTAAGGGATGAAAAGACCGAGCTAGAGCCACAGCCTGGTTCTGGCCCCAAAGCAAGCAGAGGTAGCCGGGCTGTGGGTTTCGGCCAGGTCACTCGCTCGGTGCTCGCAGAGCAGATGCACGAATGGAAAGGGACTTTCCCTCGGAGGCGAAGCCGTCCTGCTGCCCTTGGCGGGGCAGAGAGCCGCCGGTCCCCGTGTCCCCTGCTGGCACGGCTGCCCCGGGACACGCGTGATCTCCGCGGGGGCTCCCCGAGTTCCCCAAAACCAGCCCCTTGCAAAGACGGGAAAACCCACGGGGTTTCTACATGGCCCCAGAGGCTGCGGGAACCCCCGAGTCGTCCGAGGACACACGGCTGGGGAGGATGAACCGCGGCAGAGGGATTAGAGTTTTACAGACGGAGTAACACCGCCTCTGCCAGCAAATCCTCCCTCGGAGAGCTCTGTGTGTGTGTTTGGAAAGGCAGCAGGACTGCTCACAGTCTGCAATTTTCATACATAGATCGTTTTTTTGCGTATATATCAGCTTCTGTCCCAGGGTCAGACCTGCTTTGTAGTGAGCATGCAGCTGATTTAGTTCCCCCTCGCCTTTTCTTGTGTCTTTGTTCATATTTTTGTCTTCTCATCCCATTTATTCTCCATTCCCTTTGTTTTATGCTTTAACCACTAAATCTCTTTTTCACATATCCCCTTCCAGTGAGGATAATTTGCTCCCTCACCCCAACATTACTTCTAATCAGCTTACCAAACATATTTTTAATGTAATTGTGAGAGAAATAAGACTCATGTAAATGTATAAAACCATACCATCTAAACTCAGAATTTATTTAGTAAAAGAAATCCAGTTATTTTCCCTCAAATAAATGATACACATGGAAACATATTGCAAAGGTAAATCCAGAAGTCATACAGACACAGGGAATGCTATGGGAAATATGATGTGGACATTTGGGAAGCTCATGGGGTGATCAGGTCTGGAACATCTGCCTGTGGCACCATCAGCCTTCAGACTGGATATACTGCCCATGAATCTCTAAAGGTGATGTGCTTTTAAAAAATGTTGGGAATTTTTTTTTTAATTTTAAAAATTTTAAAATCTCTAGAGATTATGTGCTTTTAAAAAGTGTTGGGAATGACTCACAGAGCAGATGCAAGTATCCACTTGTGTATCTTTTGGAACTGTTTTCAGCTGAAACAGGAACACAGGTCAGATCTAGTCTAATCCTGTTTTCTCCAACAGGACCAAATAGCAGGAAGAATTTGGGTTTTGACCCTGGGTTGTGTCCCGCTCTCCCTTCATTCTGTGGCTACCCCCTTCTTTTTCAGTTCTTAGCTCATTATGCACTCATTACGTACTGTGGAACATTAGTTAGGTGAGTAATAAGTTGGCTTACTCTTGACACCCATCCCCTCACCCATGAAATTGTAAAGACATCAGCACACATCTTTCCTATCAAGTGTATGGGACTGAATGCAGCCACTGGGTTTGTAGCATGCTCTAACAAACCCTTTCTGTAGTGCTTCAGCAGCAGAGACAGAAGCTCAGGTGCAAACACAGTCTTGGCCTCTTTGTCTAAGCACAGTGAGATGGGACTGTGCCTGGAATGTGTTTCATTCAGGATGTTCCTCCTATAAGGATCTCCCATTATTCTCAGTAGGGTCCCTACCTTCAGAGGGCTGGAGCTCAAGCTTGCTCTGAAGTGATGCAAAAGCACCAGTTCACATAGATGGAGGCTGGGGAAGCACCAGCTGGTTAATGCTGTAAATCCGGCTCTGGAGCTCACACCACTGGCTCAGAAATGCTGGGGTTTTCCTACCTCAGAACATCGCTAAACTAATTTTGATCAACAGGATAATGCTGTAGGGGTAGAGATTGTCTCAAACTTTACATAGATTAGGTGCTCTCCTGCCTCCCGCAGCTGGCTGTAATGTGGGTCGCCTGTGTTTTGGTAAATGTTGTGAAGTGCCACTGCGTGTCGCTGTGCCATTCTGCTCATGTTGGAGGTGCTCAGCGGGGCAGCAGGGTGCTGGCTCGGTATTACTGCACAGGGAACCACGGCCAGAGCCCCACTGCGCCTCGGAGATTTTCCTGGGAACCACCATCCTCTGACAGCGATGTGTGTGCTTGGGTGTTGGAACCCAGAATGTCCCTCAGACACTCTTGGATGTTCCGGGCCCAGGTCAGAAGCATCTGAGACCCTGGCATGCAGCCAGAAACCCCTGTGGTTTTGAATCTGATCCATGGAACAATTTACCAACCTTGCAGGAAGAACAAGAAATCACAAAAGTTTAGATATTATAGTAGAAGTAGTCACAAAGTGAAAGGAAGGATTTTTGAGTGCTTTACAGGGGGGGTTTAGGCCTTGTACAGAGGAGTCTAAGTTTTATACATAAGAGTCAAAAGTTCTAAGATAGAGAGATTTGAGTGTGCCCTGTCCTCCTTCTTTCTCCTTCCTAAACTCCCTGTTCATAGTAATGTTGACACTCACAAGTTAGTTTAGAGTAGAAAATCTCCATTCAATATAAGTAATAAGCATTAGAGAAAAACCATAAACATTTAACACGTAATGTATAATATAAAAGATGACACCAACCCCCTAGAAAGTCAGAGTCAGTAAGTGTGTCAAAAAGTGTGTATGTGTGCCTTTATCTGACCTACTGAATAGACCACAGCAGTTAAAAAAAATATTTTAGATAACATACAATAAACTACCTTGAAACCAGACGACTAAAAACTACTAAGTCTTTCTTTGAAAGCATAGGTTAGAAGAAAAACTTTTCCATCTTTCAGGGTCACCCCAATCTGGGGGTGAGCCCTAGCACTTGGGGAGGGCAACTAGAAATCCTTGCCTTGTGTTCTGTTGAGCTTGTCTGAGCTTTCATCCCAAGCAGGCACCTTTAATTTTATTAATTTATTTTTGTGAAATTTTATTATTTTATTTTATGTTGTAAGCAAACACTCCCCAAGCTAGGCATATGAAAACACTCTTGTCCTGCAGACTTCAGTACTTGCCAGGCCCTTGGCTCTGGACAGCCTGTCTCAGGTAGCATGGTCATAGCCTGCAGTCTGGACCCAAGATGACAGACTGTAGAAAGAAGGGAATCAAGAAAGAATAACAAAAATTAGGTCCTCATTCATATTAAAATACAGTTTTTCTTTCTCTTGACTCTTTAGGGGAGTAGGTAGAGAAAAGAACAAATCTTCTCCCTCCCCCTGGCAGCCCAGTCTCTGAATGCCCTGAGAATTACTGGGTGATGTGGCCCTTTGTTAGTAGTGCAGGGACAGACTGGCACGGGACATCCATGGCACAAAGCCAAGTGCCTCCCTGAAAAGGCAAGAAAGCTGCCTGTCAAAAAGCAGGTGGGAAGTAGGCTAGTGAGAACATGAATTTCTAGGTCTGTTCTTTCATGATAGGTCTGTTCTTTCTTTCTCAGTCCTTCATCCATGCCTGCCATGCCCTTGATGCCAGAGTGCTGTAGCTGTAAGCACTCATCTCAAGAAGCCTCTCCTACGAGTGCCCATCAGCTGGAATATGGAGCAGTCTTGCAAGCAGCTTGGAGCCAGGGTTATGTGAAGTCCTGGGGAACATGGAGACATGTGCATATCGGGCAAAAACCTTCCGAGCACCCTCTCTGCTGTAATCCTCCCCCCTCCCCGCTATCTCTGGTGTGGTTGTTCCCACAGGCTCTGTTAGTAGTCCTCTTACTAAAAGCAAAGAGCACAGACAGAGCTGTCTTCAAATGGTTTCTGCTGTTTCCAGCTTAAGGGGGGAAAGATAAATCCCGTGTTTCCCACTGTACCAAGGTCCTGTGGGTGTCATGAGCCACTTCCCCCACTCTTCTCGAAAGGCTGCTCTATATCAAGCACTTCGTCTTTTGCTCTCCAAACACACACCACTCGTGAACTCTGAAATTACACAGAAGGGTTTTTTTTCCCCTCCACTGAGACATCTTTGTCTTCCTCATTCTCATAGGGTTCCTTCCTATGTATCCTTCCTACTTCCTACAAAATCCAGTGCTGCCAGAGCTTCAGTTCAAGCAGGACACTGACGTGGTGGCTGAGTCTCGTGCTCTGTCAAGTTCACCACGTATTATGGTACCTGCTTTCTCCCACATCTCTTATCTGAGGATGATCCCATGTATGTCCGCATGGTAAATTAATGTCAGGACAGAGCTAATGAGGATTAGTGCCAAGTAGGTGGCTGTAATCACACTCGTGCAGGCCATAAGTGGGCACACAGTCTGGAAGTGCTTCTAACACATCCCACAACCAAATTCTTCCAAGTTTGCACATACTTCTCAGGCAGCTCGCTGTGCCAAATCTGTGCTATCTGGGTTTTTGTAAGTCCCAGGAAATCCTCAAAGGAGCAGATGACCTGTGGTGCAAGTGTCTAATTACAGCGAATGCTAGCATTAGGAAAAACGGTGCTCAGTTTTCAAATCTGTCAGGACTTGAGACAGGGATCCCCCCATTGCCTGGCCCTTGTCCCCACCTATGCACCCTCTGCTTTTCTCCAAGACGGGCTCTTGCACATGCATTCATGAGCCATTAGCAAGTGTTAGAGCCTGAGGCTCCCTGGCTGGCACCCGCTCTACATCTCAATGGCAGAGCCGGGTAAGCCCAGGGCTGTGGAATGGGATCTGCAAGTGGATGTTGTCTGAGCCGCCTGACGGAAGAAAAAGATTTACCTGCTTTTGTCTGACAATATTTAGATGGCCGACTTGGCTGAGATGGAAAGAGAAAGAGACAAAGAAGAGACGAACAGTGAGAGAGTGGAGCTTTTTAAACTGGGTGTCATTTGTCTAGGTAGGAATTAAATCCAGTGAAGGGTGAGAAGTGGGTAGGGGAACATACCACTGCCATCAATTATTGGTGTAAAGGTTAAAATTACCTGTACTTCATCTTCTTTAAATTCCATGGAGCTCAAATTAGGCTGTGAAAGCACATTTTGTGGGGGCAGCAACAAAACAAAGAGACAATAGTATGAACTGCATCTCTCCCCAGCTGCAAGGTGCATCTCTCCCCAGGTGCAAGGTCAGAAGCCACAGAATCATACAGTGGAAGAACTCCAGACCCCCAGACTACTGTGACAAAAATAAAAATGCTTCTCCAGCAGAGCTTAGTCATGATGGAGCCATGACTGTGTTGAGAAAAACATTTTGCTAAAAATTCCTTGTTTAACCCCAGTTGTGTCTTTCATGCAAACTCTGGGGTTAAGACAAGCCTGAGAACAACTTCTCTTAACCCCACTCACGACCATATTGTTTTGCTGTAATTATAAACAGCCTAATAATAGTGTCAAAAGTGCTTGCAGATGCAAAGTAATCTTGCATAGTATTTAATGGCTTTGGTGCAGAGATGCAGGTGTCAGTTGTGATCCAGCAGGGCCCTCTGATGTGGTAGTGCCTCAGATGTCTCTCTTCACTCACTGCATCCATCAAACTTCACCAATTCTCCAGTAGAAATGGTCAACTGAGGTGTAATTCATCTCTCCTCAGCCACTGCAGTTCACAGACAGCACACTGACACAAACCACCAAAGATTTCAGTTTCTATTAGTATCCACCTGTTCTGTGAACCAATGTGCTGGCACTCTTTTCCTGTGATTTGATCCCCAGAGAATACATGTACACTGCTCATGGGATTCAACATTGTCATCTTCATTGGCCTTCTTGTGTCTTGAGAGAGATGCTTGGAGCACCTGGAGCTGTCCTCGAGGTGCTGAATGATGCAGGCATGGA
Organism: Vidua chalybeata; assembly: GCF_026979565.1. Classification (NCBI taxonomy): domain Eukaryota; kingdom Metazoa; phylum Chordata; class Aves; order Passeriformes; family Viduidae; genus Vidua; species Vidua chalybeata. The sequence continues at coordinate 74,513,676 of NC_071531.1, forward strand.
AGTGCCAAGGGCTGCTGGCAGCTTGCTTAACAGCAATCTGCTATGGCACCAGGGAACAGGAGGAGAAGCAAATTCTCAGAATCAGGCTGTTCTATGTAACATCCTCTTTGTAGCTTTAAAACTTCCCTTATGGTGAAACACATGAACATCTTGTTTCAGTCTCCTGAAATAAAGGCCAGAAAGGAGGGAGTTCGTCCAGTGGGACAGGTGCTGATTTCTGTTCCCTTTGTGTAACCAGGAGCAGGGAGGGACTGTCCCATGACAATCAAAGGACACACATCGACTTGGGTAGCACTGAAGTTTAAGATTTTTTTCTGTGCTTGTAAGAGTGCACCTGACGGCACACTCTGACCCTTTATTTACATGTGGCAATACATGCATTCCAGGATAAAGAAATAAAGCTAGACACAGTGAGATAAAGCTGAGCCACAATAAGTAGAGGGGAGGTAAGAGAAAAAGAGAACAGAAAACCATTTTATTAGGTCCAGGTTCCTAGATTGCCTTCATCGTTATAGTGTCTGAGCATTTTCCGGTGGATTATTCAGTGGCCTGACTCAGATCTGCCACATGTGGTTCTTTGTCTCTTTCTCATCCTCTCCTCAGGGAGACAGCTGCACTTGTTGTGGAAGATTTAACTTTGGCTCAGCAGGCTTGGTTCTGGGGCTTGTTCATAACATGCTTGCAGCTGCCTGTATTTGAGAAGTGTGTTGGAAATGTGCACCTTTTACTCGGAGGTGAAGCAGTGAGACCAGGGCATGCTGTAGCACGGGCTTATTATGATCCCTGAGACACCTCTGCTTCCTGCTTAGACTAGATTTGCACAGGGTTAGGGAGCTCCCTGCTATCAGTACAGCGGAACTGCTGAGACCAGTAGATGTCAGCTGTCAACTTCAGAGACATAAAGGAACATACTGGCCTGAGGCCACTGGGTACATCAAGGTGTTGAGCTGGGTAGTCTGGCAAGTAGGGGCCAGCCTCAGTTAGAAAACACAGCTCAGTTGCAAGAAAAAGCAGGTCAACAGGGATGGATGAAACACTCTCCAGTTCTGTCCTTGTGCTCACTGAAGTCTACTGACTTAGGAGGTTGCCTACACTCTTTGCCAGCTGATATTGGGAGGAGAGGAGAGTTTCACTTTATATTAATTGTCAGCAGAAGTAAAACTGGCCAGCTGGTCTGATCCAGTATTTTGGGATGTAGAGTACTTAGAATACAATAAATGTCCAAGATAACTGAGGGATATCTGCTGTTCCACTGTGCTGGGTCCATCACAAACCCATGTTCATCAGGGAACTTTCCATATTAGAGAAAGACCTTACCTTATCAGGAACTGCTATTCTAGGGTACATCTCCAAGCCAGCTCTTAACTCTCTGGTTTGGTTATGGATAATGATGGAGTTTGGACAGTTTGAAGCTAAAAAAGTAAACACTCTGGCAGTGATCTGAAAGAGTGGTATCTAAACTGCAAGAAGATGCCGTGTGCTGACATTGGGTAGTTCTGTGGCAAAATGATCTATCCTTGGCCTGGTCTGGTGTGAGCTAAATGGTCAAATTATTGGGTATGGGGAAGGACTGAAAATAACACAGAAACTCTTCAGTATAACTGACAAAAGAAAAATACAGGCTTAATTAATTGCTTCCCAGAAACAGGTCACAGCCTACCTCCCCACCCTCAGCAGCGCACATAGCAGTGTGTAACTGCAATTGCTTTGTTAGTCCTCTCCCCCACCCACATGCCAGGAAACTGAGGCACCAGGCTGTGTGATGGCCCAGCACTCCTGCCAGGCCTGGAGCAAGCATTAGGTGGTTCACAAGTCTTTGACAGCTTGCATTCTTAGGCTGAGCAGAAGTGAAGATCCCTGTTCTACTAAAGTGAGGATTTGCCATGGCATCACTTCCTGGCCAGACTGCCGTTTGTATTTAGGGAAGCAGTGTATAGGCTTTGACACTGCTGCTTTCTGTGCCCCAGCCCTGGGCACTGCACAGAGGAGGCTGGTTGGGTCTGTCACAAGGACAAACAGCGTCTCCCACCGACCCTTGCTGGGACAGATATGCCCTGCCAGGAGGGCAGTGTGGCAGCTGGCTGGTTCGTATCCCAAAATACAGCCTCAGGGAGCTGTGGAGCTTTCATTGTGTGCTCCTGCCTTGTGCTGCTGCCCGGGGACAGGGGCCATCCTGGCGTTACCCTCAAATCCTCGGAGGGAGCGCCGTTTCAGGCAGAGAATGAGTCACTTCACATCAGTCCAAGCAAGGCGGTGACCCGAGTACTCAGCTCCTCAGGGGGTTCTGCGTTATGCAATCAGCTCCATCCCACACCCAAAAAGAAGAAAAGGGGTCTGCATCCCAACCCCGTGGCTGGGAGCCCATCCAGGTTCGGTGGCAGTGACCCTGGCGTGAGGGAGAGCCGCTCCTGGGACACAGCAACAGGTGGAGAAGGGCCCCTGAAGGAGGTCAGCCTTTCACAGGCGGGTCGCTTCTGCTAAACCTGAGCGTCCTCCGGCTCGGCTCGGCTCGGCTCGGCTCGGCTCGGCTCGGCTCGGCACGGCACGGCACGGCACGGCACGGCATGGCACGGTCGCTTTCTGGGACAGGTGGCGGGAAGGTCGAACTGCAGGGCCGGGGATCATCCCCCCTGCCGCGGCCCTGCTGTGCTTCACCGTGCGGCGGCCACCGAGCGGCAGCAGACAGCCGCGCCGAGAGGCTCCCGCATCCCGCGTCCTGCATCATGGCTCCCGCATCCCGGCTCCCGCATCCCGCATCCCAGCTCCTGCCTCTCCGGCGGCGCCGGCCAGCAGAGCAGGAGCGTTGCCTGCCCGAGTCCCCGTGGGTCCCGAGCGGCTTCGGCGCCATCCTTATTGTTATAAATGGATGTGATTCGTGCTAACAAAATTGTAATTATACCAGTAAATTGGGAAAATAATTGGAAAAGTATATGTGATTAGTGTTATGAAGCAGATGGGTTTCTTCAAGAATACATGTGGGAAGTAGGAGTTGGATTCAGCCTTGGGAATGGAAGAAGTCAGGAACTGACTCCCAAACCAAAATTGACATCAACTGAGTTAAAAGACAGCTCCCAGAGCAGGATCGACCTTGAATATGAATAAAGTTGGGACCATTCCAGGCAGGGAGTCTAAAACAGTGGTCTTATCTATAAAATAAATAAGGTTTAATTGGAACATAATGCTTACTTATATAACACCAAGCTTAATGCGCATGCACCTCCTGCCAGGTTATCCAGAGGACATGTGAGGAAGACCTTTGGCCTTCCTCCAGGAAGACCCCCAAAGAGACCAGAAGACCCCATAGCAACAATGGGAGCATGCACTGTGCAGTAGGGTGACGTAGATTTCAAGAGTATATAAGTTGTGTTTGGATCCTTTTGCCTTTGTACAGGAGGCAGGGTGGGAAGCCCTTCCCGTATCCTGATTGATTGGTTTTTTCTTATGCTTTATCCGAACCACTGCCAAATTTCTTTTCTGTAACTATTGAATTATATCTGATTGTATTATTTAATCTCAATTAAAATTGCTGACCTCAATTAAAAGTGCTGCTAAATTTTAAGTTTGTGGTTTATGGAATTGGACATATGGGACCTCATTCATAACATTATCGTTGCTGAGGACGTGTCACACGACATGCAGGGGGTGTGGTGAACCCCACCATGATGTGCAGTGATATCAGCCACAACAGCACCTATATCCAGGAATTTGTGTTTACACAGTTTTGCACCCTAAATAAGAGCTTGAAAACACAGCAGCTTGTCCAGCAAAATGTTTCTTGTGCCTTTCTGCCCTTTTCCTTGACTTCCCTTCTTTAGGCTCACAGCTCACCCCTGTGCTTGGGACATGATTTCCTGTTGCTGGCAGCAAACCCCAGACACAGCCTCTGCAAATGAACTGGCATCAACGTAACTGTCTGCAAGCTGGCCCAGCTTAATTGCTGCAAAATGCACATCTTTGCCTGTTTGCACAGTGGGAGGGACTAGCATCCTTTCGAGCATGACAAGCCAGGCTCCAACTGTCCTTTCTGCGAAGGAAAGACTGAATACGACTCTAGGAATCTTGTACAGGTGTTGTCTTGGCTGTTCTGTTCTCGCTGGCAGCTGAGATTCACTCCTTTTGTGTTTCTTTCAGTATGATACCATTACCAGCTCCTGGCTTTGCCGAAGGCCGTTCAAATTCTCAATGGGTGCATTTTTTTGCTCCCCGTGCTGCAGGCAAGTGACTCATGCCTAGAGTTTCCACTCGACCCATACAATAAAGGCCCCAGCTGGGAGAAGTTTCCTGTGCAAATAAGCACTTCATCCAGAATAGTTTCAGAAGATGTTTAATCTGTAGGGTGTAAACCCTGGGGGTATGTGGCCTGAGGTCCTGAAGGGCTCATTGGTTTGAGAATCAAGCAGGCTAAATGAAAGGAGGCTGAACTTCCCCTCCTTTAGGGTGATGCTGCTAACATTTCCCAGCAGGACTGTAGCCTATGCCAGAATCCAGTCTGGCAAAGATTAAGGGCTTCAGTCACACTAGGAGGAGGATTTCTTTTTCTTCCACACCTTCTGGTCTGTCCCCCCTGTACATGGACTGAATAAATTTTGTAGTGTTGTAGACTATCCAGCATTTTCTTCCCCTTGCACAGTCAGGATGGAAGTGTGGCTGTCTCTGGCCCATCACTGATCTCTCCTCAGGATTTTCCACTTCTTTTTGTTCTCTCTCTTATTTGCTTTCACTTCTCCCCTGCATTTTTTCCTGTTCATTTTCTTCTTCAGATGGCCTGTCATTTTAAATTCTCATCCTTTTTTTTCCTTCCTGACTGTATATCCTTGTTATATTTCCTCGCTTCTGTGTGATGTGCAGCAGTCTGGGGCCATTAACCAGAGAGAGCATCATTTGAAGACAAACATAATCTCTCAGAGAGCTGATTTTGAAGCACCAGTTGCTTGCAACTGTAGTTGCCATCACCTGTAAGGATGCAGGCACTATTTTTTTTTTTTTTTTTTTCATGGAGAAGGACAATTCTCATGGTTTTATGGTGCTCTTTCACTGTTGTCCATTTATACTGTGGGGATATTTAGATGCTCTCAGCATGCATGTTGCTGGCACCACTAAGGACATCAGTGCTGGGAACTTTCCACCAACCATGCTGCTGTGACAGCCTCTCTCTCTAGTGACAATCTGTCCAATCAAAAAGGGAATGGTATCAACCTGGCAGCTTCATCTGCTTTCCAGCTCTGCTTCCTAGATCACAGTCAGTCAGGCTTATTTGTGTGCTCAGAAGAGCCAAAGTAACAATATTTTTTAATCTCTAACTTTCAGCTGTTTCTATGCTCTCCTGTGTGCTGATCCTTTTTTTTTTTTTTTTTTTTTTTTTGGTGTCAAAATATATTGTATCTTAGAAAGCCTCACAGGTAGTCCTTTCTTGCCTAACAGTAAGGATGACAGGATCCCAGAAAGTTTCTGTGGCTGTAGCACAGTGAGATTTACGATTTCATAGCCGGGGGGCAGGAGGACTTTCCCACCCTATAATGTTTAATATCCAAACTAGTTTCAGTGTGTTGTGGATACTAACCAGCTCAGCAGTCCCTTCAGCTATGACAGTGCTCACCTCTTATTTAAAACTCAGACACTTTCTTTGGGGAACTCTCCTGCCCCAGTGGCAGTAACAGATAAGTGTGGGGGACAGCAGAAGGAAAGGTGTGAGCTGTACTTGCTCCAGCATCATTGTCTGTATGTCTATAAGCCTCAGCCTTCTGATGCAGCTGTCAAAAGGTAAATTCCACCCAAGTATGCTTAGTCCCATCTTTTGCTCTCCTCAGGTAAAGACAATCTGTTTCTGCAGCCCTTTGAGCTGGTTTCTATCCTGGGGACACAGCACTGTGTGTAGGAATGACAGCTGAGCTGGCCAGCATAATTTGGTTTTCATAGGGAAAAGTTGCTTGGACAGAACCAAAAGGTTGTTGTGGAGAGGAGGAGATTAGCTGGGTAGCCTATCCTGGGTGAGACTTGCGTTCATAGCTCCTTTTAATCCTGGCTCCGTGGAATCCCTGCTGCATGCCACAGGCTATCAGCTTTTTTATAGGACAACACAGGATGTGGGGTAGAAGCCAGTGAGAGTGGGAGGGAAGGAGGGACCCTGTTAGTGCTGTGACTCAGAATAGAAGCATCTCATTAGAGTGAGGCTTTTCAGGAAATAGAACTGCTGATTTATGGCCAGCTGTATTTGAGCTTGGCTGAAGTCAGTCAGGGAAGGTATTTCTGGGAAAACAGAACTTCCCAGGTGTGTGATACCTTGTTTCATATCACATTTTGGTTTGCTTGCATGCCCGGTTGTTTTTTGCCAAAACACATTTGTTACTTTGCAGAGCTGCTCTCTAAACTATTTTACTACCTTCTGCAGAACTGACTGGATTAGAATTAAACATTATAAAAACCTATGGAGGAGACCATTTACCCTGTCCCTCCTGATAACAGAACTGCAAGATTGGCAACTGGCAGCAGAACAGCAACAATGAATTGCCAGGGATAGTCCTGCTGCAGTCCTATGAATAATTTGTGCAATAGTAAGTGGAGCTATCCTGCTTCAAAACATCTGCAAAGATATGATGCAAGCCCAATAACTTGGACTGTTGTTTTGGGATTTGGACTTAAGCCCATTTCACAGCTCTCCCTGTTCCTTCTTCTTTAGGTATTGCTACAGAATCCCTGTACAGACAGACTTGCTTGAAGTCAAGATAAAACTATCCTGGCTCACGTATATTTCCAAGGCTAAAGACCAGGACGAACTGGGGCCAGAGAGAAGAAAATGTAGTTTCCTCATTCCTTGTCTTGCAGAAGACTTCACTTGAATTGTGACTTTTTTCCATGTCTTGTGCTTTTGCCCAGACCCTTTGCCCTACCATCCCCTGCACAGCCACTATGCTGTTAGAGAAACTCTTTATCCCTGTGTCTCCTTTCACTCACTACTGCTGCAGCTTGGATTTTCCTTTTGGAGATGCACAGATTCAAGAGAGGAGATGACACAGGATAACTTGGGGACAGAGATCAGAGACAAATTCCACTGCCTAGACTCATTGTCTCTGTATCTGAAAAGAAGCCTACACCCACTAGGGTCTAACCACAGGGCAGGCAGGGGTTTCCCCAGAGCTGTTGGTGCTGCAGCAGCAAAGGGCTGTCTGTGGGCTGGAATGAGACAGGGCATTTTCAGGCTGGGGAGAGGAGCAGAGGTGGCCTCAATCCCCAGAGACAGGCGCCCCATTGCCTGTGCCTGCTGTGAGCTGTGCCAAAAGCAAGAGCGGGGGCCAAACCTGCCCAAGTCTGCCCAGCTCTGCCAGCTCACTCCTCCCACTGCTGTGCTGAGGATGTGTAGGCAGCTGCCTGCTGCCACTGGGGCAGCATTGAAGCTGGGTAGTGCTGAGAGGTGGACTGACTTCTGTTACCCCTCCAAGAAATTCCTCTAGTAATGGAAAGGGCCCTGCAAATGGACAAGTAGAGCTGTATGGAGGTGTGTTGTATCCCAGCCTGGCTTTCTTTGCCTGTCTGACTTATGTTCCCTCTATATGGGAAGAGCTTCTTTGATAAACTGGAGTAATCAAGGGGAAGTGTCACTATTTAGAGTGGTTTCTTGGCAGTGAGAAGGGTCTGGATAGCACAGGAATGATGCAGAAAAGGGAGACCGCCCTTAAAGAGTGAGGGGAAATACTTTACACTATTGTACTGCTCAGGCAGACTTTCCCCATCTTTCTTTTTTTCAAACACCAGCTTTCAAAACAGAAGCTATTTCACCATCTTCCCCCATCATCAAAACCCTTAGAAAATCATTAGGGAATCATATGCTTCATATAAAGATAAAACAAGCTTAAAAACAGGAATCAGTAATTTTTTTTTCTGGGGTATTTATTTGCCCTTTGTTTTTTGAGCTCTTTTGTTTTTTCTGTTCTTTGTCCCACGGGCTTGAGCAAATATTTAATGTCAGATGAGTGGCTGTGATGCATGTCTTAAGCTAGAGGGGCTGAGATGTAGGAAAAACCTTCAGAATCTGACAGCAGAGGTCAACAACATCCAAAAGGCTACAGAGAGAGCTGGGGAGTGCTGTAGTTTTTTGATAAGCTGATTTTGGTGACAATTGCCTTCCATAAATCTCCTGGCTTGTACAGATTCTCCTGTCCTGTCCAACTATGTGAGGTGGTAAAGCCTCCTTAACAGGATTTATAATAGGTATGGGGTCAGAAAGGCCCAGCTGTTGGGGGACCAACATCTAATATGTGCCTAGGAAACACTTCCTGATACTCTACAAATTTTCAAAAGAGGAAAATGAATTACACAAATGCAGTTATGTTTTGATTTCTATTTCATCAAGTAATAAAGAGCAGCATATTGAATGTTATAAATTGAACTAAAACATTATGACTCATATGTCCCATGACTGAACTATCAGGAACAAGATGTTTTGTATTTCTGGTTGAGTTACCTACATGCTGATGATCTCACATCATGTTTTTCATTGCCATATTCAAGTTTTCACTGAAATAACAAATATGACCAGAGTGCCTAAGAGGCAAAATGACCGAGGGCACTTTGATCACTCATCAGTTTTCATTTTTTCTTTGTTGTCTGTCTGCAAATCTAGTTACCTAATCTGCTTTATTTATAGTCCCATCAGATCCCTGTAACTAATAATACTTATTATTTACCCAGCAGACTCCTGAGCCAGACCTCCTTAATGCCAGACCCTTGCAGTGCTGTTGGTCCCTGGTAGGTGCTGTGGCTTTGTTCTAGTTCAGGTCACATTCTGACAGGGCTCTGCTGACTCCTCCCAGCTGAGATTTTGTGCTAGCACATTTCTGTGCCATGCCTTGCCTGTGAGGAGCTGGTGCTCCAGGTGGTCCTGAGCATGGCTCGTGCTGTGCATTGCAATGATCCATTCCTGTTGCACAGAGCAGATGTCTGGGCAGCTTCCCGGGAAGGGACTGGCTCTTTTTGAGGGCAGCCACCATTCCGTGGGGAGAAGGGTTAAATGTTATCTCAGCAGTTCAGCATGTAATTTTCATCCAGTCCTAGGACACTGCAGCAGCAGGAGGAGGCAGTTCCAGCTCCAGGTGTTTGGAAACTGAAAGACCTCAGCATCCAGCCTTTTGTTGCCAGCTCACTTAGAGAATCTTAACCTGTGGCTTGACAATGTGATGTGAAGCTGCCACAGCACAGTGAAAGCATCCCTTCCCCTAAGATGTGGGAAATCCAGGTCAGCATGTCATGCTGCTGTTGCAGTACACAGGAGATGATGAAGTCTGAAAGACTGAAAGAGAACCTGACCTAGGACTGCTTTGTTCTTGCATTTCAGGCTGTGTTAATTTTACACCCTTGAGTCGTTCACTAATGTTGTTTGCATGATGGAGAGCATGTGAGTGAGAATCAATCAGGTAATTTTACTAATCTAAGAAATTATAGCTGTTGCATTTTATATTGCTACCAAACAGGATGAAAGAAACTTATCCAACACCAGTTTGATATGAATAAGCAAACACTTCTTTATTCAGGCACCAGGAACATGGGGAACAGCTCTTCTGAACACATGTTCCACTTAACCAACCAAACACATCCATTTTATATACGTTTTCTGCTGAATCATTGTACATAAGTTCTTTTGCATACTATGCATGTTCTTAAATATAACCTTTGCATTGGTTGGTTCCAATTGTTAATAACTTCATCAATATTCTTAGCGTAAAACAATCACTGGTCGTCCCTCCTGAGGTCTACTGATTGGAATCCTTAATACTAAAATCAAGGTGGGAAGTGGAGTGGGTTTCCAAGCAGCATAACTGGTGGGTAGGATGGTCTCCATAGCTTCTTGACTGAAACATAAGGGTCCAGTAACTTCTTGGCGAGGTTTGTAAGGTGACATATTCCAAACAGAAGACTCCTGATATTTCTATACCTTATACTTTGCAATTTTCTACTTATAATGATAGCTAACCCTTTAATATGATTTAATCAATTATTTGATCAAAATAGTAATAATAACTTTCCCCTGCTTTAAAAATTTTGAAAATTATTTCAATGTTTTCATCTGAATCTTGTTCACTACATGCTGGTGGGAGACTTGGAAGTGATTCCTTTGCATCTGGTTGTCTAGCTACTGCTAGGATAACCATTCAATTCCCTGAAGTCTTGTTAATTTTCTTCTTTAAACAATAGTAGACCAACATAATTGCTAGGAAGACTATTAACAAAATTGTGTAAATCAGTGATTTTACCCATGAACTCAGATTCCATCCCAATCCACTAAAAATTTTATCTATCTGATTTTCTTACATATTTTGTTGAAACTTATGAATATTTTCTTCTACATTTTCTAATAAGTCCAGGTCATGCTCTATATCTTGTGTCACATTCGGAATGTGTATGCAGCAATGATCAATTCTATCTTTTAAGTATCCACAAACCCCATGTTCTTTGAAGCATATCTAAAGCCATTCCATTTCTTTGAAGCATATCTAAAGCCATTCTGTTTTATAAAGTCATCCTGGAGGTTGCTTGTAACTGCATGTTTAAATCCATAAATCCTTTCCTGGTCGTGTTTGCCAGCCTTTCTGCGTGTCCTGTGTGAGTTGATATCCATTCTTTATTCCTGTATATTAGTAAAGGAGTCAATAAACACTCTAAGGCCCAACTAACTTTCATTCCAGATGAAGGTTCATTCCATCCTTCAATCCATTTTTGACTTTCTCACCTGTTCCAACTGCAAGTTTTCTACTGTTGCCCTAAAAGGAGCTTTCTTCCCAGTTGGACATAAAGTTGACATACCTAATGTAATTTGCTTTACTTTACCATCTAAAGGTAAAGGAGTTGTCCAAGTCCCATCACTCATTGCCCATACTAAATGTCCAAGGCTCCTAACTGTAGTTTTAGTGCAACTAAGGAGAAAAGACTTCCCCTCATATCAGTCAATTGCAGGTTATTCCTGAGGCCTCAGAACATCTATACTTTAAAGCAGCAGTTAAAGAAGGAATAGCCTATATTACCTTATCAAAAGGACTACAATTATATAAACTCTCACATTTCTATGATGATGCTGGCTTTTGCTTTACTTGATATCACGTTCCCCTTTCTTGAACAAATGGTCAATTTGCAAAAACTAAGCCATCCCAAGTAAAACATTAAGGGGCCTTTGTCATACACTGAAATTGAGAAAATATTGTCATAGACCAAATGGATTCAGAGTATGCCTCCTTTCTTTTGTTTGATTAGTTTTGCCACATGTCCATTCCATAAACATTTGTCTCACATTTTTCTTTATTTTTTCATGATAAGAACACTATCCTACTGTCTGAAATCTACCTATTTCGGTGAAAATATAATTTGGAAATTTCTCACAATCAGCTCTATTCCTTGGAGACTTCCATTGCTTCCTAATTTTCTCTACCTGCTCTTTCCATCCAAGTACAGGCTTCTGTTCACAACATGTGATTTCATTTTTAGTCAAGTTCATGGTTAAAATTTCCCATGGAATGGACTCACTTACTGCTCTTGGTATTGGTAAACAAGCGGTAAGCTGTGATGCATTCTGCAAATTGGCAAACTCCTTGATTAATCCTAACATCAAATTCTCCTCTGGAGTTTTTCTGAGGAAGAGGATTAATTGCTCTATTTCCGTTTGACTTTTAATTCTCATTTGACCTTTCTTCTTGATCTGGGTGAGTGGACTTTCTAAATGACTGTGTTGGCAAATCAAATTCCTTGGTCTCCTTCCAATTCTCAACAACATCCCTGTTTTGAAGTTTGGCATTCCCTACAAACAAGCTCTTGTTTTGGACTTTGTAACACTATGTCATATCTTGGGCCCCTTTGATCCTTATTTTCAATGGGTTGGCAACAAAAATCATCTTCACTCAACAAGCGATGATACTGACTGCCACCCTTCAGGATGATAAGGTGTGCCACTGTGCCATTTACCTATGCATTTAATTTTAGAAACAATTATTTTCTATCTCTTTTTCCCAGCTCACTTTCAATTTACCAGGACTGAAGTTTGGAATCTGAGTAAAATCACACTTCAATTTCAATGGCTCTCCATCTCTTCTTGATACTTCTTCTTGTTCAGTTTTTACCTTGCCCCAGGCTTCCACTAATATTAGTTTCCAAATTTTTGTCAAATTGATGACTAAAGCTCCACAAAACTGGATTTTTCTGAAGAGATTTGCATTTGCAATATATTATAGAATTCGCATTCTATAATCTGTCAAAATTTCGCACTAACTTTAAAACCACATTCCCTTCTCAAAAGTTAAAATCATAGTTTCTATTATTAATATTACTGTTATTATTATAAATATGCAATTATTTATCATCTTCATCTAAATCCAATAAATAGTATCCCTCTAGAAAATCATATTCTATACCTAAAACAGTAAGATTATATATATATATATATAAAAACTGCATGGTGTTAGTCAGTCTTGTCTCTGCTGAATTTAATGTGTGGTTGCTGGTTTTACCTGTGTGTGATGAACCCAATGGTCAATTCCTTCCACCTTGAATGCTGTGTAGGTTACCAGAACTTGATCTGGTCCCTTTCACTTCCCCTGGATTGGCCCAAAATTCCAGATTCTGATGCACACCATATCTCCTGGTCAGAAAGGATGTACAGACAACCCTAGTCCTACTGATCTGTTCATAGTGATGTATCTTTTAAAACTTAAAAGAGTTTGTTTCAGTGCTATTAAATATTAATTTCAGCAAAATCTTTGAGACTTCTCTTGTCTTGTTAGTGTGACATGGGAAAGTTTTTGGCCATCCCAAAAAAGTACTTACCAACACCAAAATATACCAGTCCCCATTTTGCCTGGGCAATTCTGCAAAATGAATTTGCCAATAATCTGCATGCAAATTTCTGTGTTTTAGTAGTTCTGGAGGTAGCCTTCCTCCTTCCTTGGGATTATTTTACAAAACAAATCACATATTTTTCAACAACTGATCTATTAATTTCTGCCATCTTTGTGCTTAGTATATTCCTTTATAAAGTAGTTTCCATATTCTCTGTTTCCTAATGTGTTTCCCGATGTTTTAGTTCTGTTATCTTAGCTATCTTATACTTTAATTGTGGAGGTACAATTACCTGCCCACATGAGTTTACCAATCACTTGCTGGGATTTTCCGTAGCTTCTTAAGATAGGGTTAATTGGCTGTCCTGATTGCTATAGTTTGGTTTTTGTTCCCAGATATTCAACTTTTTGCTAGGTACTAGTGCAAGGATATATTTTTCAGCAACCCCTTTAGCTGTTTTGTCAGTGAATTGATTCCCTGTATTAAATGGGGAGTCTCAACACTGATGAGCTTTACAAGGGCATCACGGCCACTTCTTTCAGCTTTTGCACACTCTGTAGTAGTTGACAAATTTCTTCTTTGTATTTAATAGGAGCCCCCTATGCTGATAACAGTTCCCTTTTTTTCCCCGTGTGGTTTCATGGTGTATTATTCCAAACCCATATTTTAAATCAGTCCATATGTTTACCCTTTTTTCTTCAGTGATTTCTAGCACTCAGTGTCAGGTCACTAATTCTGCTTTTTGTGCTGATGTGTTAAAAGGTAAAGACTGGGCTTCTATTACCTGAGTCAAAGTTTCTACTGAATAAACAGCTGCTTGTTTTCTGTTTTGTACAATGCTGCTCCCATTAGAGTGCAGGTCCAGTTCCGGGTCCAGGATGGGATTGCTCTTGAGATCAGGTCTGCCAAAACACACTTGTTCAGTGGTTACCAGTGTTGGGAAAATTAATTCAAGATGCCAGAGGTTTCTGTTCAAAAAGGAGACAGAGGAGTCCTGTAACTTTATTCAAATAAAGATAGAGACCAGGGACCATTTTCCATGGGGTCTCTCAAATTGCTAGAGGGTGCAGTCTCCTTTATATCACAATTTCCCAGTCTCATTTCTCTCTCTCTATCTGCTTTGGCTGAGGCACTTGAGAGGTGCAGACTTCCAGAATTGCCTAATACAGACCTCCTTCTAATGTGCACCCCCCCTCCCTTCTTCGTATCTCTGTTCTTTTTTTCTCAGTCTGGGAATTTAGCACGACCTTGAGTGAGCAACAGTCTGTGCCAATTAGTAGAATTCCTCTGGAATTTATGGTTTCTCCCTTTGCTTCTTTCACCTATCAGTATCTGGCTTTATCTACAAGCAGACACACAGTTTATTTGTAAAAACACCTCCCTCTCATTCCTTTCACAAGGCAGTCATGAGAAAAGGTCTCTGGGCTTCTTCTGAAGCCTGGAGAAACATGGCTGGGTTTAAAGTAGTGGTTACCTAGGCTCAAGATTGTCCTGCTCCTATAGAGCAACCTGGTGTTGCAGCACCCTGCTGACAATATCCAACATCCTCCTTTCTGTTCCAAACCTGCTGTGCCCATGTGGGGTACATGGCAGCTACCACCTCTCGCAGGTATCCACCTTTACTTCCATTGTCCAATTGTTTGGACAGGATGCTCTCACGACCAAAGTGCTGCACCAGTACCCCTAGTGCCAGGTGTATCCTTTCCTTCACAAATAACTCAAACGGTTTGGTTTAAGTGTGAGACTCCTAATTCAGGGGTTGGAATTAAGGTTCTTTTAGGGCTTCAAAGACCCTCTGACTCCAGGAGTTTATACCAAGTATTTCCAGTGGAGGACTGTGCAAGGGTTTTGCCAGTACCCCATAATTGGCAATGCATAACTGACAGCATCTGGCTGTACCTAAGAAGGTTTGTATTCCTTGGCTCTGGAGTCTGGCAAATGGCTTCTTTTCAGCTGCTTCCCAAGCTTCCTTTTTCCTGCAAGATCTCAAAACTAAAATATATTGCTGCATCTCTGTCTATTTGTGCCATTTTCTTTGACACCCTGTATCCAAATAGTCCCGAGAAATTTAATAGACTTACACTAGCACCGAGGCACTGATTGCTTGTAAAAGTCTTGATTGCTGGCAAAATATCATCCACACATTGTAGTAAAGTTCTGCCCAGATTTTCTTTTTCCAGCTTTCCAATTTATTTTTTCTTTTTTTTTTCTCTTTTTTTTTATTGTGAGCACAATCCATGTCAGCTGCACCTTCCACCTGGTGTTTGGAATCCCCCACTCAAAAGCAAACAATTTCTAACTTTCTGTGTCAGGAGATATTGCAGAAAAAGCCTCCTTAAGATCAAGCATCATAAAGCATTTATATTCCCCTTTCAGTGCTGTCAAGAGTGTGTACGGACTAGCTACTGCTAGATAAATATCAGGTACTTACTATTAAACCTTGCACTTATCTATAACTGGCAGTATCAGTATGTTATATTTTAATTCACACTTTCAATAACCCATATTCTAAATTTTTTTCAATAAGCTTCTCCAACTTTTTACTTGCCTCCCACTTTAGAGGATTTAAGTTTTGCTTTACCAGTTTGACTTCAGGTTTGAAAGTAATCCTTACTGGTCTAGCCACCTTTGATCATCCAGGCATCTCAGTCATCTATACCAATGGGGTTAAATCTCTACCTCCTCTGGGATTTCTTCCAGCTCTTTTTTTATTCCTGTAATGAAGCGATACGTGGAATAAACAGACTCCACAACCTGGTGTAGTTATGAAGTGGGTGTGTATGTCAGCACCCGACACAAGCGAGATAGCTCTCATGAAAACTTGTGCCCCAGGCTCTGGTATGGGCCACCTCTTTATTCACAAAGGTCTTCCACACATTAAATTGCACAATTTTGCCATGTATATTCAACCCCTGGCCCCACCTGTCCTTGCCTTGCATGGTAATTAGCTCCACGCCCTTCTGAGCCTGCGTTGTGCACTGTGGTGGTTGCACAGGGGTCTCTCGGTGGTCTCTGAGGCTGAAGGCTGTGGTCTTCCTCATGATTGTACTTTTGAACTTTTCTCTTTTGCGCATGCATTTTGGTCCCTTGGTGCTTATCTGAGTACGTCTGTCGATTTTGACCAGCTTGGAGACAGAGGAACTCCTTTATCTAGGTTTCTTGCACTCCTTGGTCTTTTCCTGGTATTGTTCTTTATCACAAGAAGCTTCAGAAATCTGCATTTTCCTATGCCCTTTGTACCATGGCAGAGGTTTCTTAAGTAAAAGGTTAAAATTCAACACACACAAGCTAAAATTTAAATGCTTAATTCATATTGCTAACTTAAGCAAACCCCCAAAACCTCCATTTCAGTAACATAAAAATCTTTGCCTCAACAGCTTTTGATTCTGGTATTTTAATTTCTATTTCTTCATCACGGACATTTATTTAAGCATCCGATTTTCCCAATAAATCTCTTTCCAACAAGGGCATTGTTCATTCAGGCTTATACACAACGGTGTGTCTCCCACTGTTTTCTTAACTTAAATAGTAATGTTTGTAAAAGAAAATACTGTTCTCTTTCCTCCCTATTGCACACACAATGCTTACAGGTTCCAAACTAAGTTTTTCTCTACATATAATTAATACAAATAAGTTGCTCCTATACTGATTAAAATTAACTTTTTTTATTCCCCAACAGGGAGCATAACTGGTGAGCATGATGGTCTCCATAGCTTCTTGATTGAAACATAAGGGTCCAGTAACTTCTTGGTGAGGTTTGTAAGGTTACACATTCCAAACATGGACTAGTGATATTTCTATACCTTATACTTTGCAAATTTCTAATTTTAATCATAGCTAACTCTTTAATATGATTTAATTGATTATTTGATCAAATTATTCGTAACAATGTGTGTGTCTGTCCACTAAGAACTTGCAGTGGTCATAGACAAAAGCCATATGGTTTGTGGAGCTAGAGGTGATGAATGGGAAATGGCTTCTGCAGAAGAAATATAGGCATTGTTTAGTGTCAGCCCATCACATACTGTGTAGCTCTCTGGAGAAAGCTGTTGACAGACACATTGTAGGGAACAGAGCTTTTGCAGTTTAGGAAAGTACTTATCCCATGTCTTGACTTCATCCTATATCACAGACTTCATGTCTATTACTGTCAGAGCAGAGTCATTGGAATGGATCATGTAAACAAACTCATTTTGCACAGTAACCTGCAGGAAGATTTCCCATCAAATCTCTGCTGAGCCCATTCAGGCTGAGTGTCACTACCTTATCCTAAATGTGTAAGACACCTCAATCTCCAAGCTGCAAGCTGCAAAGAAGCCCATTCCTTATTAATATAAGTTTTTTCATTCCAAGTTAGGTGAGTTTATCACAACCTTGAAATTCATTAATTTCCACCATGAACTTCCATTTGTGTTCTGCTTTTTATGATAGACGTGCATTCCTAGCAGACCTTATCTGGTATTATTTATGATCCTTTCCAGCTTTCAGAAGGTTGCACTGTTGCCACAGATAATTACAATACATTTACAAACAGACATGTGAAAATGAAGACACTGGCTGTGCATGTCTTTACTTCCTCTTCCAAACCACACAAGATTTCCCAATAGGTTAGGGTGGCATACCTTGCTTAGCCAACAGCCCATGGTGCTCCCTTTGTCCTTCCCAACTGGAGACAGGCACCTTCTGAGGCAGCCAGCACTCAAGCCAAGAGGGTAAGACAACCTGGTGTCAACATCTGGCAGCAGCTTCAGCATCAGTCCTGTATTTACTGGAGCACCTTGTCCCTCAGAAGAGACAGGGCTCAGCAATTTTCTTCAGGTATTCCATAAAAAACTAAATGGAAGCTGAAATCCTCCTACTGTCAACTCATGCCATTTTGGGATAACCCAGGTAATGGAAAAAACCCCAAGGCCAGCTCCTGGAGGGACAAATACCTCTGTAGCTGTTGTAGTCCAAGGCTGGCTCTGTGCATCCAGGCAGTGTTAAGTCTGAGGGAACCTGCTCTCCTGGAGTGCTGGTGGCACACAGAGTGTGCCATCGCTCACCTCGATGCAGAGCTAATTCTGTCCTGGTCTGTGAGGAGTCACTTGGGTCCTGTTGCTGCCTGCTTCCCTGGGCTCCTTGTCTGGGGAACACACCTGCAGAGCCTCTGCAGCACTCTCTAGGCACATCTAGTACTTCTTAGATTAGGCTTGATGTCCCATGAAAGTGTTTGTAATGTTTCCAGACCTGAACAGGCAGCACTGTGCCTCAGTGAGGAACCCAGGCAGACTCTGCATGGAGCCAGCTGAGCTCACTGAACCCACAGTGCAGTTAATGTGCAAGCAGAACACTGCTGAGTGGCTGGTAACTGCAGCTACTCCTTGGTGTCCTCCTAGGATTGTGAGATTTGCCTTGGAATTGTTTGTGAAAGGGGGCTGGCACTGTTGCTGAGCTGCACTGTGTTCTTCCAGCATAGCGGTTATGTGAACAGCAGGAACTGCGTGGGACTCGGGAGCTACTATCTTTCCCAAATATTTCCACAGAAAATTCCTATAACACCACTCAAAAAGACCATAAAGAAAGACAATGGGATTTTTTTTAAACAAATCTCAAAATTAGTGGATTTTTGCCCCTTTGCACTCTTATCCATATATTCATCAGAATCACAGAATATTCTGAATATTGGAGAGGACCCACAAGTATCAAATCAAAGTTCAATTCCAAGATGTGTGCATCTTAGTGGCCTGGCTGGGATCACTTATGTGCAAGAGAGATGGTGCAGGGTACATACTGGTTCTTTGTAAGAAAAGCCTGACAAGACTTGAATTAAAGAACAGCTGTTAGAATAGAATAGAATAGAATAGAATAGAATAGAATAGAATAGAATAGAATAGAATAGAATAGAATAGAATAGAATAGAAAGAGGATTATCGACAACAAGTAAATTTAAGAGCCCTTCAGATGCTGGGCACCCTGTGTTCAGGCAACATTGTTCAAGACCAGAGAGGAAACCCTGCTGGGTTTGGTAGGGAAGGTGATGAAGCTTTGCTGACACTTTGTGAGTGAAGTCTCTCATGAGTGGTATTTGTGGGCACTGTGAAATACAAAGTTGTGTTTCGTGTCAGGCAAATAAAGGCAACCTGTGTAGTTGTAATTGTGAAATGTGTGTGTTACCAGTAAAAATGATCAAGCTGAATTAATAATTAATAAAATAGATTTTTATTTCGCGACCGAGATTCAGTCTTAGATAGCCACAATCAAAAGGGCAGTGCTGAGCCCGGGATCGGCACTGGGTGAACAGATCTGACCTCTACTGCATCAGATCCCCTCTGTTCATGAATGCTGTCTCTGTCCCGTCAGTTTTCATATAGTTTTTATCGCCTGGGGCAGAGGTTCTCCTATTCTTCTCGTTGCTTCACATATTCATGTGTCTCCTTTTCTCTGTGCTGGGCTGGACAAAGCCGTTTCTGGGAAGAAATGAATGCTGATGTTGAATTATGGGAACCTGGTATTGCCTGACATGCTCCTGAGGACTCTGACTGTCATGACTCTGACTATTTCAAGCAGATATCTCCCGTGTATTCATCTATTCATCGCTGAGTGTCTCCAAGATGGTCCAGAAAAGGGCCCATTTTGCACAGAGCCACACTTTTTCATTTGTAAATGAGGTCTTTCTGCTTGCTGCCGTCTGTGGTTTTGCAACCTTTCCTCAGCTGCGGCTTGTGGTTTAAAACTTTAAGGATTTTTTGTGCAAGCACCATTTATTACATATATATTTTCTACATAAGCACAAATTATTCCATAACATATATTACATGTGGAACATGGCCATGGGACAGTTATAAAGATGAGTTCTAATAAACAACCGAGGAAAGCATGGAAGAAGGCTTTTGAACCAATCTTTTGTTTGCAAATAACAATTATAAATCTTAAGCTGTTTTGCAATAAGAACTTTTGAATTATAACTTTAGAATGTTGCTTAGTACTAAGGACTTTAAACTGTAGCTTTAGAATTTACAAAGGGGAAGTGACCCTATCTCAAGTTCCTGGAGAAGGAAGATGGACATCAAGGTTGCTGATTAATGATTTCGAAAGGAGAAGCTGGACATCACTGCCACAGATTAATGATCCTAGAAAATAGAAGCTGGACCCCAACATCTGAACACACATCCTGGAATGTACACAACAGAGTATAGAAATTGGAAAGGAACCAGACATCACCATCATAGATTTATGATCCTAAAGTATAGAATTGTGACGTTAAAAGGTAGAAATGGAAACTGACGAAAGCTCACTTAGAAACTGGGAAAAGCTTATGAATATGCATGAATATGATCAATAAATACCAGCAAGCCCAACAACTGGGGTGTAATTGGAGGGGAAAACCCCCACCACTGTACCCAGCGCTTTGTTCATACGTTACCATATTAAGTAATAAATTGAATTGCTGCTTGATATATTGGCTGAGTCAAGCGTCTCATTTCTAACTGCACATCATCTTTGATGATGTTGTGACAGCATGGAAAGATGTGGCAACACACAAGGCAGAACCACCATGCTTTGCACTGAGCTGAGCTTCAGGTGTTTCAGGGAAGGTCTGTATGCCACAAAGAACAGCTGCGACCCTGGGAGGGGTGGCCTACACAGAAGAGCAAATCATGTTTTTCTGCCAAGGAAGCATTATCATCAGTTTGAAACTTAGAAGCAGGCTTCAAAGACATGGTTCAATTATTATGTTTTTAAACTGGAAGCCCCTGCAGCTCAGATAAGGTGTGAGGAAAGGAGGAGAGAGCACTGCTGGGGGCAGGCATGTTTGGATACGTCATTAAGAGGCACCAATTGTGGTCAGGCCAAGTTCTCCTGTTTTCTCTTTCATCAACCTGTGCCAGCGGAGCCTGGGGGTGTGCTTTGTGTTTGGTGCGTGCGTCGAGCCCCGTCTGCAGCAGGGACAGAAAGGAGGAGAGTCCACCGGGAAAGGAGAAGCCATGTACAGGAGAAAGATGAGAGGGTAAAAGATGAGAGGGTAAAAAAAAAAAAAAAAAAAAAAAGAAGAAAAAAAAAAAAAAAAAGAAAAAAAAAGAAGGCAGTCCAGCTTCAGCTCGGTGTTGTTGCTGCTGCTTCGACCCAAGGGCGTCCCTCGCTTTGCAGCCCCGGGGGAGGGCTTTGTGTCCGTGCCGGCTCCGCCGTGCCTGGGGAAGGGCGAAGGGCAGTGCTGCTGGCAGCGCATCTGAGCGGGACCTTTGTCCCCAGGGTAACCGCAGCGGACGAGGCGCTGCACTGAGCCTGAGGGGTCTGAGCCTGTCGGGGAAGTTCCCAGTGGCTTAGAAGCTGTCCGGGGAGCCATAAACCATTGAGGAGCAACAGGTACTGACAAAAGCGCAGGGAAGAGAGGGAGTGTTGGGGAAGGGCTAAGGAGGGAACTGGCTCGCCCCGACGCTGGGCTGCAGGAGAAGCTGAAAATGCCTCTTCCTTGCTCGGCAGGTTCGAGGTCTTGAGACAGCTGTTATCACCCAAAATAAAGAGTCTCAGACCATTTTCTGTTCGAGGGAGGGGGAAGTTTTAATGCAAAGTTTAGTAAAGAAGTGCCTCGGTTGTGCAGAGCATTAGCAAGGGACAAAAAATGTGGGTTAAAGAAGTTTTGACAGATTTATGCTTATGTATTTTTAGACATTATCATTATTACTATTATTATCTTGCAATGAGAAGAAGAGTTTTAAATAGTTTCTAATAAAAAGTGTAAGAGGAAGGAAGGAAAATTATTAAATATCTACGATGGTGCAGTTTATTACCCAGTTTTAGTAAGAGAGATACTCGTATTAGGAGCTGTTTTTGTGAAAATTAGTACATCTTAAAATAATCTCTTTGCTTTCCTGTTCAAGTGGGACCATACAGTAGGAAATATATAAATAAGACATTTTAAATTTTGTATTTTGTAATCAGTCAATACATCTTCAAGGTTTAATGCACTTTTACATAGCAGCTGCATATTAATAAAAAAGAAAATATGGCCTAGGAGATAGTTCCGTTGGCTGTCATCCCTCTGCCATTTTCTGCCCTAATTCCTCTAAACGTTTTGGGGCACAATCCACCTTTTGAATTATTAGTCGTACTTTACAGTGTGTTTCTCTGCAGCTCTCATATTCTGAAAGGATTACAAATTCACCTCTGTGAGATTGACAAACCTGATCTAGAAAGAAAAATAATAATGTTTTCTTCTATATATATTTAATTATTTGCTGACTATGAATTTTGTCTCATATTTGTATCAATAGCTGTTATGTGATCAATTTTTTTTGAGTTAGGGTCTATGTGTACCATGCATAACAACGTTGAATAGGAAGGACACTTGGTGATAACTACAAAAAATTTAAAAAAGAGTTGAGATGATTGCATGAATTTGGGCAATGTATCTGTAAACTCACAATTTAAGTATTCTCTTATCTGACTTGGGGAGAAAAATGAATGCTGCCTTTCTGTATATATTCTATAGTGTGTGAATGTTTTGTCATGGTTTAAAAATTTCTCATTTGTCCTTCTGGTAGTGTTGTTTAAATTTTCATTAATCTGCTATTTAAGAATAGCAAGTAACAGCTGTAGCAAATATTAACAAGAATGCAGACTTTTGGTCATATTTTACTAAGTTGATTGCACCATAAATTTCACTTGGCTCAACACATCCCTAAGATGTCAGTATCTTGAAGATTAGTGTATTTCAAGATTGTTCTAAAGAAATAGCTTTATGTCCCTGGACACAGGACACCCGTTGCAATAGCTTGTCCAGAGTGCAATATTTTATGGCCAAAACACAGGCAAGAGGGTGCTTAAGTAAGACTTTGAAGTTTTAACTTGTGTGTTATCAGATGGGAACATCTACAGGCACCTTTGAACGAATCAGGTCTCTGTAATCTGTTGTGACATTGCTTTCCAAAACCTTTAAGGTACCTTTGGTAAAAATTAGATTAACTGACTTGGCTTGAATATTGGGAGTTTATTGAATTTTCTTTAGTAAACTTCAACTAGTCACATATTTTATATATTTATTGTGAACATATAATATAATTATATTATATATATATATGTTCCCTAAAATCGAGTTTTACATAAATTTAAGCTAATAGACATTAACTTCCAAATAACATAATATAAATAGAAAAAGTGCATGTCTTTTAACGCCTCAAATGAGAAAGCATAAAATTTGAGTCTGTGCTTCAATTTTGTCTCTCTTAGTGTTTTTTTAAACAACATACTAAAGGAATTATGTATAATAAAATAGTTATTCCTGTACCATAATTAAATATTTGGTGACATTTACATTTATTATTACATTTACATAAATTCAGTAGAAAGTCTGATAAATAAATCTGCATGTGCGGTTTCTTTGGTTGATATAAATGGAGTTTATACGGAGACGATAAATAGAGACACACCCTGTGATTTATAAACTGGTTTGTGTGCATGTGTATTTTAATGTGAAGGAGGCTGGGATGAGGAAGAAGACAGGGTAAGAAGACAAAGCCTTCTGACTAACTCAGATAAATGTGATATTTTTTTACATAGGTGATAAGTCCTGCATATAGAGAATATGTGACAGTTACTTTTTCTGAAAGATTTCATTTGTCCCTAGTTCAGACTGGGGGTTTTTGTGACTTTTTTTGTTATGTTTTTGTTTGTTTGTTTGGTTTGGGTTTTTGTTTGTTTGTTGGTTTTTGTTACTAATGAGTACTAATCTATAAAGCAATTTACAGGTTTACAGCTTCTCTCTTCAGAATCTGATCAGTTGTCTACTGGATTTACTCTGAATTTTTCTAATGTGGAAAAATGTATATCTGAAGTGCATTCTCATATAAATCTATATTAGGCAATTGTGCAAAAGCTACATAGTGCCTCTGGAGATTTCATTATTTATGCATTATGGATAATTACCGAGTATAAAAGATATATTCAAGACTACTGGCAGTCTTTGTAGAGGTCCTTAACTGACAATATTTAGAGGTCCTTTCTGAATCAGAAAATATCCATCCTAAGAGTTGCATCTTTTTGCATAAAGCACTTCTTTCCTCTTCTCTCATGTAGGATGGTGTTGACTGTGCTAATCCTTATGAAAATACAAACAGCAAGAGAATCCAGTAAGGAAAAATATTCAGCTTCATAGTGTATCAGTGCTTTTATTTTCTTCCTTTTATTTTTTTGTATTAGTTTTTACAAAATTCACAACAGCTCCCTACTTTGAAAAGGGCTACATGGGAGCGTTGTGAAAATGTCTGACATACAAAAAATATAGAGAGCTTTTAGAAATACTCCCACTGATGGGGAAGAGGACAGGCATAGGGAGGGGGAAGGCGGTGAAAGTTTTGCATGCAGCTGTAGATGAGGGGAGAATTAACAGTTCAGGGTTTGGTTCCTTTAGTTCCTTTACCCTGCCTGGTGCCTGCCTGCCTCTCCATTTTCCTTTCTCCTCTGATTTCCTCCACCTTCCCCCTTTTTAATGGAGTACTACTGAAAACAAAGTTGTAATCAGTGATTCCTTGAATTTTTTTCTTCTGTTTCAGCATGTACATATCTAAGAGGGCATTAAGAAAACACTTTGATCCCCGCAAGTATCCACACGAGACATACCTACTCTGTGAGCTTCAGTGGCGTGGGAGTCACAAGTTTTGGCAACACTGGGTCAGAAATGATGATAGTAACGATTCCCATGCAGAACAGTACTTCCTGGAGGAAATCTTTGAGCCAAGAAGCTACAATATCTGTGACATGACCTGGTACCTGTCCTGGAGCCCCTGTGGGCAGTGCTGCAACATAATACAGGATTTCCTGGAGGAGCAGCCCAATGTGAACATAGACATACGCATAGCACGGCTCTACTACGTAGACTGTGCAAGCAACCGCAGAGGCCTGATGGAACTTGCCAACTCGCCGGGAGTAACCATTGAACTCATGGAAGCTGAAGGCAAGGTTTCCCATGCTTTGTGGGACTGGGGAGGGGTGAGCTGGTGAACTTTGTGCATGGGTGAATTGGGTATGGGCTTGCTTCTATGGTGCCCTGTGTCTGCTCAACTTCGTTGGGGGCACAGCCATCACCATGCAGTGAATGAGAGTCAGATCCCAAAAAAAGATGTTTAAGTAGTGCAGGAGAAGAGGGGCAGGACCCTCAGCATCCAGATCTGTATGAAAATTCTCCTTTGTTTAGAGATACTATCCTTATGTCACTCCTGAGTGAATGGGGGATATGGTCCTTCTCCCTTGTCCTAAATGTAGTTGCTGGGATAAGGCTGGCTGAAGAGCTCCTCTGCAGTTAAGGGAGGGAAAAAAATTGCCCAGAGTGAATGGCATTGGTTCCAAATACGGAGTGGACAGCATCCATCAGCTGTCTTATCCATGGCCAAGCTGTCTCTGTGATATGGACACAAGGAAGAGCTTAAGAAGTCTTGTTCCCTGAGCTTCTCTGGCATCTGAACAAACTCAGATTAATTATCTTGCTTTTATTTCTCCAGACTATAATTACTGTTGGGAGACCTTTATACAACCAGGTGTCGACTATCATTTCTCGCCCAGGAACTTTGAATCAGCGATAGAGAGGAATCGTTCACGGCTCGAAGATATCCTTCAGGTACACTCTGAGAGACAGACGGGATCACATGAAATGATTTGCAGTCTGGGGCAACTGAGCTGTAAAGAGCAGGAAAGAAGCCCTTGTTCACATGTAGTTCTAGTTGGACTTTAAAGAGCACTGCAGCAGGCTTTTGAGAAAAGTAATGTACTAAAATCATGGGAACTATCCTATCCCACTGGGAGAGAAGCACTGTGGATATTTTTCCATCATATTGATGCCATCCTGGTTTTTGCCTTTTTTTCTTTTAAATGTTCTCTGTATTCTTTGCCCATATATTTGGAGCTCTGTAGCCTATTATTGTATTCCAGCTAGTTTTCTCAGTATTTTTCTGTGCCCTTTCCCTAGGCAGGAAGACAAAACAAATTCCAGAGCTCCAAGACCCAGGGGCACAAGGCCTGTTTCCTATCTTGGTTCTTCCTGGGAACCAAGGTTGAGAACAAGGTCTTTGAGACATATTTTCATAAACAAATACAGCTAGTATCAGGGGAGGGCTCCAGAGAAGGAACTTGACCTGGGGGGGGGAGTTGCATTACCACTTGTCCTCCTAACTGGGTCTTTTTATCAATTATGCTAATTTCCTAAAACAAATCAAAACTATATTCACCTCATGTGGGGGGAATTTTGTGGACATTCTCCATAACTGCCCCTGGAGGCCTCCAAATAAAAATGCACTTTTATGTTACCTCCTATACTAAAATTATCTCAGGTTTAATTTTCAGGTTGAAAAAGGCAACAATATTATGAAGGAAAGCTATGAGTGCAGTTTTTCTCCTTTGGGATCCTGGGTGGGAAATTCCTTGATTTTTACCTGGAACTCCAGTCTCATCTCAGAAACCCTCCACCAGATTCCTTTTTAACCTGGATCCGAGCGGGGGTTTCAGTTTGCTAAATGGTGCTACTCAGCCTCTTTCTCTCAATGTCTGCAGTGGTCTGACACCCCCCAGTTACTGGGCCCCTGCATGTTCATTAAAGACCATTCCAAATTCCATTCAGTAACTTCTCTGACTGGTGGGAAGGGTACAGTTCCTGTGAGATGAGAAAAGCCATTCAAAACAGAATGTCTGTGCCCTGTGAAAATTCAGGCTTTGCTTTTGTTTTGTGCCAGACCTCCTGAAAGGCAGGAGAGAGAAAGGTGTGTTCAACAACAGTGCTGAAAGTTTGTGGCCCTGGAGCCAAGAGACTTTGCTTGGATGAATAGGTCCACCTCCTTGGCTGGGAAGGACTGTATTTTAAAAAATTCTAGCAGAACTAATATAAGTACTTCAGCATTTTGATTGCAATATATTAGAATTTTTTGACAAATTCTATTTTTAGTGAACGAGAGTGAAAGAAACCTATGGCTATGTGGGTCATTGTTTTTTTGGGAAATCCATTTTGTATTGCACATGTGGAAAAGTAACATCTTGGGCTACTACAAGTAATAGACTGCTTCTGCTATGTCCATTTCAAATCACAGCAGGTTCAAAGTGCAGTTGGAGATCTAGATGTCATACTTCTATTTCCATTTCAGGGTCTTCATTTGTAGAATCAAAGAATCACAGAATATCTCAAGTTGAAAGAGATGCAAAAGATCATCAAGTCCTTCTCCTTGCATGACTACCTAAAACTAAACAACATGACTAAAATCATCATCCATGTTATAAACAGTTATGTAGTAGTTGACTTTCACTATAATTTGTTTGGTTTAATTATAAAATAGTAATTGTTTTTAGATAATTAGTGTAAGTCTCAAATTGCTTTTAAGTGTGGTAAAATTTGTAATTGCTTGAGGGCCATGTAGAAGGGGAAATAAGGCTTTTACAAGATGTAAGTGGGCTTGTGAAAGGTGTATTTTAAGATATGATTATTATTGCAAAATATACATCCAAGATAGCATAAGTGAAGAGCAGAAGACCATAAAGGAAGAGTACCAAGCTTAAAATGGCATCAGAAGACCATCAGAAGACCACCCTAGACTGCCAATGTCTGCAACTATTGAATTGTGCAAATGCTGCAAAAATCTGCAGCAAGATTGTAGTCAACCAGCCCAGAATAAAACTGCAAAATTATCTGAGTAAGTAATACAACTGTAACACTATAAAAGACTGCAGACAGAAGAGGTGGCTGTGGCCATGCACCCAGCATATGCTGTAAGTTTTGCTTTATGATTATCTCCTATTATCATTTCTTAAAACTCTTACAAATTTTAGAGGAGTGGGCTTTATTTTTGACACCAGTGAAGAACCTTTTCCTAATGTCCAGGCTGAACATCCACTAATGCAGCTTCATTCCATTTACACCAATCATGTCACTGATCAGTGGTTTCAGGATTACATACATTTCAGGATTACCCGGTCCCAAGTGGAGAATCCAGCACTTGCTCTTGTAATATTTCATACAATTGGTGACTGCTCAGCTCTTCAGTATCCAGATCTCTCTGCAGGGCCTCTTTACCCTCAAGGGAATCCACAGATGCTCCTAGTTTGTCATTGGCAAGATTACTTAGTTTTGGTTCCTACATTTGATTCCCCCATAGAGATGATTTATAAGAACGTTTAAGATCGCTGGCTGTAAAAATGAGCCCCAAAGAACCGCAGTGGTGACAGGTCATTAGTCTGATGTAAACCCATTGGCTGTAACTTTTTGAGCCATCAGCCAGCTGCTCACCCAGAGCCCTGTGGACTTATCTCGCTGTGTGCTGGACATTTTATCCTGAAGGTGAAGTACTGAGGCCTGAACAAGGGGCCTTGAGCCTCACTAACAAAGTGTTGTTAGCAATATGACACATATATCCTTTCTTTGGTGAAACATGAAAACAAAATACCTTTCTGTATTTAGAATCTGGACAAGGTCAAGTCTGTTTTGTACTACCTCTATTTTTCTATCTTTCCTTCTTCCTTTCTGCCTCTGCTTAAAAGTTTAACTCACTGCTGCCACAGGCTGCCCAGGGATCACTGTTGCCACATGTTGTTCAGAAAGGTTAAATCTGCAGGCTGTTCAGAAAGGTTTACATTGTTGCTGCTACAGGCTGTTGAACTGATAATACCGTTGTAATTGCTGCAGCCCATAAATAAAACTTTCTAATTGATTGCTTGGTGTTGTTTTGCCTTAATTTAGCCCAAGGCTATTCCAAATGTTGGCTGCCTCAGAGTGGTCCAGGACATGCCTCTCAGGACCTGATAATTCTCTCTCAGAATAACCTTCTCCATAACTTTACCGGGCACTGAAGTGAGACTGGCAGGCCTGCAATTACTCGGGTCTTCCTTCTTACCATTCTTGAAATGTTGGAAAAACACTGTCATCTTCCACTTGATCTGGAACCTTCCCAGGCTCCCAAGACCATTGAAAAACAATGCAAGGTCCTGTGATGATATTGGTCAGCTCCTTCAGTGCCTTGGGATGAACCCTGTCAGGCCCCATAGATTTGTGTGCATCCATCTGGGGCAGCCGCTCTTGAACCAGTTCAAAGTTGACTCTGGGCTTATCATCCCCTCAGCTGTGGTCTTCCAACACGGGTCCTGGAGTCCCAGGGCCCATCATCTGGCAAGAGATGGGCAGGATGCCAAAAGGAACACCTCTGGAGACTTGCTGTCTTCTCAGATAGCCTTGTTTCCTACCTCATGATTCAAGAAGTGAACTTAAAACCACAGAAAATGCCCCATCAGGGCAGAAAGCACAGTCCAGACACTGGATCTAGCAGTGACAGAGGGGTTGTTTTCTACAGAGAGCAGACAATCCTGGTCACCAGCTGTGGTTTGTCATTATCTGTCCCACTGCCTCAATACCCACAATGACTCCATTTGGGAACGTTGCATCTCACCTTTAGGGTCCATATATGGACTTAGTTTCACCCTGTCCTGCCATCTGCGTCCACAGTTTACTGGAGCAGAAAATTCCAGAATCTTATAGTTAGCCATGTAAACAAGCACTTGTCTCTGTTTTAAACTGATCAACTAATCACAGTAAGTGTCAGTTCTTGCTGTAATAATGCCTCATCATTAATCACTGAAACACTAGCCTGCATTAGAAAGACTGTGCTAACCTAGAGGATTTTCCACTGTTTTAGTGGGAACTCTAACATGTAACCAACAGCAGCACTTGATTTTAAAACTCAGCTTCAAAAGTCCACAGATGCTCTGTTCAACAGAAGCAAATCCTCAGTCCACCAAGAGGTGTGTCTGTGGAATGATAATTACAGTACCCATGGTCATTGCATTTCAGCATCTCCTCTCTGATAGCTAAAACAAGTAAGTAATTATTTTTATTTGCAAGTCCATCCTGGAAGTGGGCCACTAGATGGAGACCCCTTGTGCTTTTAAGGTGTCTTTAGAGAGGCAGAGAAAACTGATCACAAAAGTTGTTATGGAGGGGTGGGAAAGAGAAACAGAGATTATGTGAAACTGCTGAACAAAATTTATAAAATGTACCAAGTGTTTCCCTTTCAGTCTCCAATCTAACTAGTTGTTGGCACAGGCTGCCAAACAAAGGATATCACAGTAAAACCTTCCCAGCAGCTGTGGGGGTGGTTGTTGATGCCATGCCTGTGCAAAGGTTAATTTTCCTTAGTTCTTGTTTACACTGTCCTGTTGATCTTGTCTTGCCATGCTCAGCCCTTTCGCATCACAACCAGCTTTTGTCCAAAGCAAGCTTATGACATTCCAAGGTCATGAGCAAGGAAGAACCCCAAATTGTTTTCACAATAAAAAAAGAACAAAACAAGACTGCCCTCACTTGTGGCTTCCACTGACACACTGCCCACAGACGGCCCAGGAACTGATATGTTTAGTATGGACTGCAATGAAGAAAATCAACTCCATCCTTGATGGTGCCCAATGGTTGTAATGCCTGGTCCTGGTAGATGTTTTCTGCTTTTGATGGAGGTTTTGCCTCCCATGACAGCTACCTTTTACAGGTGAATTTTGGAGAGAGTTTACCATATATTGTCATTGAGCAATCCCTGGGTACCTGGAAAAGAAAATCTCAGAGCTGCAAGTTCCTAGAGCTGTTCTGAACACTCTCCTTGGTACAACCTATAGAAAATCATTGCTTTCTCTCAAGTGAAGTCCACCTGGTTATGTGGTCCCTCTCATATTTAAAGCTCTGCTGGTTGTGTGATGACTGACACAGGCTCTCAAGCAGGGCTTGGACACTAATCCCCACAGGGTTTGGGGTACTTACTGCTCTGCTTCGTGCTTTGACAAAGTGTGTGCATTGAAACAAAGACACAGAAATGAAGCAAAATCAGAAAGATATATATATAGAACTTCTCTGACTCAAAGTAGTGTGAGAAGACTGTAGAAGGACTGCTTAGAGTAGAAAAACATTCCAAAATACAGATACTTTCACTTGCAGCTTTTTCTCTCCACACTGACTCCTCATGAAGTATCTTTAATGAGCTGGGAAATTCTTTGATTTCTACAACCTCACCAGTTAATATGAAAGAATTATATTACTAGGATATCAGGATGTTTTGTTACTGAAGTAAGCATGCAGATAAGTCCTTCCCACTAGCTAATTATTTTTCACTTTGCCTGGATCAGAGCTCTGCCTGCACATCCTTGTGGCTGGCTGCCATTCCACTTCACTGTTCAGAGTTAGCCTCATAAAATTCACCCAGTAGTGGCAGGGTGCCACCAGTTATCTTAATCTCTTGTGTTTCGGTTTCCACATATGGAGGCTGTGCAAATCTTGGTAAAGTATGGTGACGCTGTACGGTCTTCAGAGAAAATGAAAGCAAAGGTATTGGGAGAGATAAGAGTCATGGGTGGGTGTGCTTATCAGAGTTGCAAAGTAATATGCTAACAAGGAGGTGTATTTGTGTATCTACAAGCTTGTGTTTATATGCATTATTGCATTATTGTACATACACATATCCGTAAATATCTGCATGAGTGTGAATTCATACATAAAGGTTCATACATAAACACATTTTAGCCTTTTTTAAATGTGGAGGTCACAGAATAAATTTCAAAAGGCTCTGTGTGATTTTTCTTTCCATAAAAATATATAGATACCGACTGAGAAAACTCCATTAAATCCAAGTAAACACACAGTGGATTTTCCTTTTACTGTCAAATGTGTCAGCAGCGGAAGACTTGAACTAACACAGGATTTACCATTTCAAATTAAGTCCAGGAGGCAGCCTGTTAGTGGAGGCTGAGACTTAAACCTCTGTAGGATAAACCCCAGGCTTTTGTCACATTTAAATGTAACCTTTCTCTCTGCTTCCAGATTTCCACTGGGTGATTCTCACCTCTTTCCAATAGATTATCCAGCCAGAGAATAAAGAGCTCAGTACCTGTAAAACCTTCAGAGATTTGCAAACTAGGATCTTAGCTGATTCAAACCTTTTTATCTTCTTTGATGTCTGATTTAACTTTTCTTCTGTGCTCCTCTTTCTCCTCTAACCTGTCCATCTTCCCTAATTTCTTCCACATATTTCCATTTCTAGGACTCTGTCTCAGTCCACATTTGTTACCAGATGCATGCCTTGGGTTTCGAGTGTCAGATAAGCTAAAAGATGCTTGAGAAAAGGGAGTGGTACATCAGCAGACAACACCTCTGTAATAGTCATGCTGCAGACCTGTTTTCCTGCATTCTCTTTCCTGGGAGACATCTGAAGGGACCTAACTCCCTGATGCTCTGTCCACCTCTCTCTCACTCAGTATATATCCTGGAGGCCCTTCGTAAAATGTTCTGAAGAAATTGTGGCACTTTTAGATTATTTTCCCTGGTGAATCTGGTCATATGTACACAGCATGTCTCTACTACCACCAAAGGGAATATTCTCATGAAGGTCTAAGGAGCCTGGTGTTTAAAGGAGGCATGAGTAAGTGTCTCTCCACCATTCTATGTGCCCTTTGCTGTGTATGTCCCTCCAAAATGCATTCAGGTTCATGAGGCATACATATGAGAATGATGGTTATTTAAAAAAAATCCTTTTGCTGGAGTGGTTGACATATATTCAGGCGTTACCAACAGTTCAGCATCACAAACCACTTCCACATTTATATCTTACATTACTGTAAGCAGCTTCTGAAAGGGGATATAACTGACTGCATGAGAAGTAGAATAAAAATTTTTATCACAGTAAAAATACGACACTCCACCCATACAGATAACCCTTGCTACAGGCATGTAACAATTTAAAGGGATTACTACAGGTTGCTCATAAAAACCAAAGAACAGGTTTTCCACCTAGTTGTACCATCCTTCTGAAGGCCATCATCCTCCTCTTGACTCACTGAAGCCTGGTCCCCACAAACAGAACGTGCAAGTTCTTCTAGAAGTATGAAAATTCACTTGTGTGGCAACCTTGTCTTCCTGATTTTATTAGGGTTAAAGCAACTACTGAATTTGGAAGGTATTCATCTTCTCACATTAGGCTAACAGAGAAATATTTCAAAATTTTTTTTTTTTTTCATTTTGGCTTTCCATCATCTCATACAGCACAGTCACCTTCCTGGAGACACCTGAAAATGTTGCATTGCTGATTCCTTGCTTAGACATTTTTGTTTCTCCACTTTCTGTGGCACGTTGCTGGTTTTCTGTCAGGAACTACTTCTGCTAATCAAGTCATTCCTTGCAGATCAGACTAATAGCCTCTAAGCCTAATTCACACCTGCTTATTTGTAAATATGTACTGTAAGTTCAGGGCGGTGAAGGGAGTGCTACAGCACCAAAGCATTCCTCCTCTCACTGAGAATCATGCCCACGAACTCAAAACCATATTAGCCAATCATGTTTTTGCTTAATCATATTTTTGTTTCAACAATCTCTTGAGTGTTTGAGTTGCTCCCCTTCACTCTTCTATGGTAGGAAATAATGCAACCACCAGGGAACAATTCTGCGTTGAGAAGTGAGGCTTGACCTTTCAGCAGAAGAGGCCCCGAGGGCAAACTCTGTGTTGGCACTGCCTGATGACCTGCCACAACCAGTCTTCTCCTTGACAGCGAGTCCTGCCAGTGCCTGAATCCCTACTCCCTCTGAACTTCACCATTCATATACACTTCGGGGTTTTTTTCTGCCCTGGCAGAAAACTGAATACTTTTTGACAATAGAATACTGAGAGCTTGCTGCAGAGAATACAAATAAATCACTCCCTTAGCTTTAAAATCCCACATTGGGCTGGGCACCAAGGAAGGCAATCTCTACATCATGCATGAGGCCAAAAATAATTGTGTCACAAAACCAGAAAAAACCATGAGTAACAGAGACTGATTCTACCTAAGCCATGAGAAGAATTATTTTGTAATCCCTTTCCTCTGCAAGCCAGTTTTGAGTATGTCAGAGGAAAGCTTCTCACTAGAAACCAGCATTGTTTCAGTAATTTTTCAGATTAAATGGGAAGTATTTTTTTGCTGCATCTTGTGAGAATTACAGAACTGATCACAGTAAGGTGATGTCCAGTTCATAATGCTGAGCAGATTTCTCAGGGCACTGGAAAATGCCTGTTCTATTTGCATTAGTGAACTGATATAAGGAACAATAGCTTCTGCAGATACTCCACACATGGCTCAGGTCTTGCTCTCAGTGTCCACATGAGTACAGAGATCTTCTCAGCTGTGATATTCAAAAATATCTGGATGTTCCCTCACAACAAGGTGTCCACTGCCAAACTCTCCTGGATGGTGGGAAGCTTGCTTAGAGTCAGCCTGAGAGTGGCTGCCCAGTCACTGCCCACAGCTCAGTGGTCACACACATTGAGTCTCTTCCTTGATTAGGGGAGGACTCGGGCGCAAGGGGGTGTGAGTGGTCCTTGGAACTCCACAGGAGAAATCCCATGAAGGGAAATGGCAGTAACCACAATCCTGCTGGAGTTCCACAGACTCATGGGTTTTGCACATGATATCTTCTGTTTACCTCTTTCCACTGGGCGTGGAAACTTCCTTGTGGCATCTGGGTGTCAGAAAAGTGACATGCCATGCCAGAGCTATATGGCTTGATGCCATTTGTGTAGGTGCTTTTCTCTCTTGTGGCATTGGGGTGACTAGAGAAGATTTGCTTTTCTGTTCTGGAGCCAGA
Source organism: Vidua chalybeata (assembly GCF_026979565.1). Lineage (NCBI taxonomy): Eukaryota > Metazoa > Chordata > Aves > Passeriformes > Viduidae > Vidua > Vidua chalybeata. The sequence goes on from NC_071531.1 coordinate 74,548,087, forward strand.
GTTTAAAAAGAAATGTAATTTCTGTCTGCACTGCAAAAAGTGGCTCATCTTTTAATTCCAGCTTCTGGAAGGAAACCTTGTACTCAAGGCCAGATCAATTTCTGAGTGGGATCCCCCCCATTTGCAGTTCTTTGCTACCAGGGGCTTACTTTCAGCTTCAGCCAGCTGGATAGTGCACGTAAGTGTGAAGAAAGTCACGATAAGGAAATACTCAGCGAATCAGCAGCATTAATAAGGCCCAAAGATCAGTATTATGATTCGGGAATAGAAACTGAAACTAATGTAAGACTTATAAAGTCGCACCAGTCTCCCAGGAAGCAACACATAAATCCAGAAATACCCATGGCTGCTCTCTGTGCCAGAGGTAAGTACATTTATGTGAAAGGTAGGCCTATTTCTCCATAATCAAGATATTTACTGTAGTTGTATCTAAAGGACTGGAGTGTAAACACAAATGTGTTTTGTTGGCATGAGGATACACAGGAGACAGATGTGGATTTGTGTTTTATGCCTTTGAATACATTACTGTATCTTGAGTCTTGGGTCCAGCTTCAAAATATTAATATGATTTTGTTAACCTTGGTATGGCAGGAAGAATTCAAAATCCAAAAGAACTTTTATTGAGAAAAGATATCTCAAAGGCATTTAAGAATGGAACAACTTAGCTAGCTTATGTATTCATCTATTTTATTTTCATTGTGATAAATAAATAGAATATTCTTAAAGAATCAGGGCAATAAGGCTGTGCAAGTAGTTGATCTTGTCTCTGTTGATGTGGAAAACTATTTTCTTCATGTTAAAATGTAATTTTACTCTGTATAATTCAGAATTTCTCATCTGCAAGACCTAAGCTGCAGAAAAATGCCTTTAGTATCTTAATTCTAAGTAAATTTTAAGAGAAATCTTTAGTATATTATGTATAATTCATAAAAACAAAAAAGAAAAAGGAAATTAATTATTTTTATTTTATATACACTTAAAATTAAAAAAAAAATCAAATAAAATTACAGTTCCTAGCTCCTTAAATTTCCTATTGGTGGTTTTTTGCCACCATTTATTTATTTAAATAAGTAGCCTTGATCACCTGCAATTGTTTTCCTCTAGACCCTCAGCTGGGAAGGGATGAATAAGTCATGGGGTCAAAGTTGCTTGCCACCATAGAAGATAAAATGTGTATAATCAGGCAGGTCTGTGTTGCCACCCTGCATGTATTTCTTACCCTCCTTTCTGTACCAGTATTTTTTTCCTGATATTTTTTAGTTTTTTAGAAAGTTACAGATTAAGTAAAGATGGAAAGTCGGTTGTGGAAATGTTTTTGTCTAGATTGCCAAGATTCTCAGTACCAATGAGAAAATGGCTCAAGCTTTGCCTGTCTCATAGAAGTGGTTTGGAAGATTTAAAGGGATAAGACATTTGATTCTGCTCTTTGATTAGTCAGAGAAAAACAGATGCAGTACTGCTGAAATCAGGGAATTTAAACTTGAGAGTTCACACAATCAACCATAATGTGCTAAACTGAGCAAGGATTAGTGTACAAAATAGTTTAAACAACCATCAAGTTCAACTTCCAGGTGGGAGTCCACACGTCCTGCATCCAAGAGTGCCTATCCTGCTATGCAGTGATTACTTACTGACCCCTTTTAGAGAAAAGAGATTTGTCAGGGTGTGTACAGAACTGAAAGGGGTCTGGACAGAAAGGGGAGAGGAAATTTTGTTTTCTGACCTGCTATCCTTAGTGACTCACAAATCTTTTCTACACAGGTCCCTCATCCAGAGAGAACAACCAAGGGTAAGAGATGTAGCTCTGTCACTCACTGCTGCCTGAGCTACTTGGCAATTTCCAGAGACAGCCTTGTGCCTTTTTTTATTCTTACTATCCCTTTCCTCAGTCTTCCTTTTCCAGTTGCCTTACTGCTTTGACTGGTGCTGATCTCTGAGTGGCGATGAGGTTGCTTACCCACCCAACAGTTCTCAAGGAGGTGCTGGGGGTGTTCTGAAGTTTTCATCAAATTCCAGGTTTAGATCGCTAAATCGCAACATTCTTCAAGCTGCTCATTTCTGATGGGAAAAGCTGGGAGTGAGAGTCCAAATATCATTGAAGTGCTGGGATCACAGTACTGTTGGTACTCTTCTTCAGGTGGAAGATACCGCCAAGAGACTTCCAAAGAAATTATTCGCCTAGACAAAATGGACGGGTGGTGTACCTGCTGTATGAAATCAGGTGGAGAAGAGGTTCCGTCTGGAGGAACTGGTGCTCGAACAACCATGAACAACATGCTGAAGTCAACTTCCTGGAAAATCATTTCAATGACAGGCCACAAACTTCTTGCTCCATCACCTGGTTCCTTTCAACTAGTCCCTGTGGAAAGTGCTCCAGAAGGATTCTGGAGTTCCTGAGGTCACACCCAAATGTGACCTTGGTAATATATGCAGCCAAGCTGTTCCGGCACCACTATATTTGGAACCGACAAGGTCTCCGCAACCTGATAATGAATGGAGTCACTATACGTGTCATGAATCTTGAAGGTAACCCAGCTACTCTTTGTCTAAGTGATTGAAAGTTCTATGTGCACTCTTAGTTTGTAACAGAGGTGATGACTGGCTTTGGGGAGGACTGGTGAGTGCAAAAATGTCACTCTCTTCTGCCTTTTTTCTTCCTCAGTCCTGTACAGCAGTAGAACCAGCATGGTCATTTCCTCTTGCCAAATCTGAACATGGAGGGTTGGAGGTTTCTCTCGCTATCCATGCTTCCGTTATATGCAGTGTAAAACCCTGGGCAAGATAGAACCTGTCCCTCCTAGAATACACATGCAGATCAGCTTGCCAGCTGCATCAAATAATTGGTTTCCCTTGGTAGCTGGAAAAGAGAAGGAAACTTGTCTAAAGGACACTTTCAAATGATGCATCACAGAAGATGTGTCTTGCACATGTCTTGCCTTTTTGTGTGTGTATCTTGCTTGCCTGGTGATGTCTGGCTGTAGAAACAGTCCAGACAAGCAACTCACAAAAAGGAATGTAAGGAATGTACATTTGAAGAGATGAACCTCACGCACCTGTGTGGATACTGACCACTGGAATGTGGAGCTATGAAACCCATCAGATCAAATATAACCTTAAAGGACATTACTTGCACTGGGGGCGCTGTCTCTGGGATTATAGCACCAAAGCATTGACAGAAGCTCTGGCCATCCTATCAACACTAAGGTCAATATGAAACTGCTAAATGTTAGAGTGCTCACTCGAGGTTTTCCCTGATCATTGGGATAAGTCAGACAGATTCATGATTGAAGCAACTTGTCTTACCAAAGCTGTGTTTTCAAGCACAAGGTTGCCAAAAGGAGAGCCTGACCAGCTCTGACTGCATGTCCCACTTCCCTTTTCACTGCTGGCACTTGCTGATTCCTTCTCTCTTGACTTTAGGCCAGAGCATGCTATTTGTGATAAGGGTTGCCCAAGCCACCACAATGATCAATTTCTCTCTCTGGCAACTCATTTTTAGACATATTGCTACTCTGTAGAGTTTTGGTTCCCCTTTCCACTAACTTATTTGTGTAGTTATTTGTGTACCCCTTGTATGAGTACCTTTGTCCTTTACTGTATTCTTACTGAGAAACAAATGACTCACTGACATGTTAATGAAGAAAGAACTGGGCATCCTTTCATCAAGAGTGATTGGGTACCTCTCTTCTTAGATTACAGGTACTGCTGGAGAAATTTTGTTGCATATCAAAATGGAGAAGATTATTATTGGCCCCAGAACGTCATTGTATACTTCTTTCTGAATTGCACAGAACTCTTTCATATCTTTTTGGTAAGTAGACACCTGAAGAAAATAGCAAGAGCAAAAATAAATGCAAAAAATCCAAGGAAAAGGAGATTTGGATGATCCCAGCAATGGTGTTAGCTGCATAAGCAGAGAGCCAAGCAGGTAAGAGATTGCCAGAGGATGATGCTGCTACATTGTGCCTTTGTGGCCAGGAACAGAGAAGAGATTTAGCAGTACTCTCAGATTTTAACTAAGGAAATTATTTCTACCCTTTGCATGAATCAGCTACCAGTTCATTAGCTTGCAGCTTACCAGAGCTATTTGACCCCAAAAGCTCCTTCAGCTCTGTAATCATGATTCAAGTATTCTCTTTTTGCCTCAGGGCAGGGCCACGGATTTCAGTTAAGTTCTGAGCAAGTTCAAAAGCCCAGATGGGTGGATTTACCTTCAGGATCAGAGTTTACATATTAGAGTATAATATGACCAAGATCTGCTTTCCATTTTTCTTGCAATCCATACAAATGCAGGAGTTATTTGTACAGCCTGATATCCTACTCAGAAAGAGGAAGTGTTCTACTGAACAGAAGAGAAGACCAGGACTGGACTAAACTGCTGGGCTCAGCCACCCTTTGTGGGGCAAGCCAGTTCCTGCTTGAACTGATCCCTCTGTGCAGAATGGATGGCAGGAGATGGAGGAAGGGATGCACAAAACCGCTAGCAGGAATTTAGAGTGACAGACACAAAATGGTACAGACAGGAACTTAGAGACACAGACACAAACCTAACCTGTTTGTATGATGCTATGAATGGCTTGTTTTATTTCTGGCTGAGGAAAAGGTACACATTACACTTCATTTCCCCTCCATCCACCCCAAACATTACATAGGACTTTCAGTACCTCAAGACCTGACCTTTCCATTTCTTGTCTGAGTAAGACATTCAGATGACAGGATATACACACTCAGTAGTAATGTCCAGTCAATCAGCTGATCTAACAAAGTACTTTATGCAATGAAATGGTTTAGGAGACATTTTCCCCTTGGCTTTCAGCCTTTCTGAATCTCCTAATGCCTGAGATGATTAAATAATTTAGCAGCTTACGCACGATCAAGTGCATGGTGTGATGCTTGCCAGGAGCTGAGCAGAGCTGTCTGTGAAATGCTTGTGAGTGCTGACAAACTGCTGCTGACTCAGCACGGTTCCCTGTACAGAAGTACAAGGGGAATCTGCCCTTCAGGTCTTGGTTTTAAAGAACCAGCTAACAAATTGCCTGTCCCAGCCAGGCAACCTTGATGATTTCTGCAGAGTCCTGCTGGCTGGGAAGCCTGCTGGAAGTCAGGCACTTCCTCAACTGCTCTGCTGTCTCAGCTAAACACAAGTCACCCTTCAAATGAATGTGAACAGGTCCCATCATCAGTAGCTCTAACTACCAACCCTCCGCAGAAGGAATGGGAATGTCTGTGTGCTCAGCCCTTTTGAGCATCCTGACCCGTTGTACTAATTATGCAGAGGTGTGATGAGGTGAGTGAGTTCCAGGCACGTGCTCCAGAGAAATGCACACTGTTGCATCAAGCCCTGGCAGAAGAAAAACACTGAGGAACCAGAGGGGATTTGGTGGAGTGCCCCTGCAAAGGGCAGGGGACGGGGGCACTTGTCCTACCAGGAGAGGCTGAGTGAACAGGCTTTCCTTGACCTATAGAGAAGGTGGCTAAGTGGCATCTTAGTGCAAAACTGCAGTTTTCCACTACGTAAAGGCAGTAAAGACATAGCCAAACTCTCCTCAGTGATGCACAGAGAGAAAACAAGGTAACACACACAAGCTGCAATGAGGGAAAAAGTCTCGTCTCCCCTGACAATGGTGCTGTACTGGAACATGGAGAGGCTCCAGTCACCTCCATCCCAGGAGACACTGAGAACTTTCCTCTGAGCTGTCGGATCCAGCCTTGGAGTTAGCCATGCTGCAAACATGGTGTGGTACTACAAACCTCTTGGGGGGCCTTTCTAATGCCCTCAAAAATCTGCCTTTCCACAGGATCCAACTCCTCTTCCTCTGCATTCAGCCATGCAAGTTGCCACCTTTTAAATGTTTCTCTTTCTAAATGATCTGTATTTCTACAGACATTTCTGGCGTACGTGGCACAGTAAATTATGAGGTGCTACCCTGTTGTCTGGAAAAACGTATCTTGAGGGAGATTATTTAACACACTGAAGGAGGATCAGAGTGATCTCCTGGAGCAGACGCTTTATTTTCAAATTCTCTATCATGCTAAAGAGATGGCTTAAGCTTTTGGTATCTAATTTTTAACCTTTTTTTTTTTTTCTTCCTCCTAGGGGCTTCCTCCACTTCTGGCAAACTGAATGCTAACGAGCATCACCACCATGCTTTCAAGCTCAGTTTGTGCATCAATACAAGACGAGAAAAGCCAGTCCCTGTCAGTCTTTTCTTCTGCAACCTTGCTAAGTTTCTTGCTGCAACCAGAGAAGACTCCTATCACTGTCTGGGCATTGCTAAGTATTGAGCAGAAGGAGCACATGAGGAGCCATCAGGAAGCTCGGATGATGCTCTCATGATGTAAAGACCAGGACACTCTGGTCTTTACAGACCTTTTTGAGAGTCCGGTGGGGATGGAGACCATGCCCCATAATCAGGCCTTCCATGTCTGCAGATTCTGCAATCAGATTCTGCAAGTGTCCTCTTGAGATGCCAGCCTGTAACATTTTTCATGCTCTGATCTGTTCCAAAGAAGTAATCAGCTGTGCATTCTTGCTTTCAGAATTTCCTACGACGATCACTTTTATGGCTACATATGTATGTTTCAGAATATATTTAATATTATTAAAGTATTTATGCAATACTGTAGTAAGATTTCATTTTAAGGTTTTATTTATGAGTGTAAACTTTATTTATGACTGCAAAAACAGTGTAATAAAAGGGAAGATGTTAACACTGTAGAAACTTTGCTTTTCTTGTTCAGCTCCCTGGTAGACAATCTTCCTGTGTAATTCCACACTCTGGAGACATAGGTGTTCATTGCAAACTGGGGAAACAAAGTAAAAAGACTCTGCTTTACAGAGCAGAGAAACTGAAAACACAGTTGTGGAATGGTGAAGTAGGAGATATTGAAATCTCTGAGCTCTCTCTACTGGAAGAAAGCAAGAAGAAGATACAGGTGTGTTGGGTTTTGCAGCAGTTTTGAATTTGAACAGCAAATAACGTAGATCATCTGAATGAATCATGTGGGGAGCTCCATGTGTCACGATTCCCAGCTTCTTCAAGCAGGAGACCCACTGTGTGATCCCACTGGTGAATGTGCTGATGCTGGGATCCACAACATGCACAAATGATAACTTGAAGAACAAGGCAGGGGCTGGTGGGAACTGTGCCTATCTCTTTGAGTTTATTTATGCTTATAGCATCCTTTGGCAATGCCAAAATCTCCAGATGTTTAGCAGACTATTGAGACAGCCAGAAAAGCTGCAGGCTGAGGAAGCAGCTCCAGTCCCCACAGTGTGGGAGTGTATCTAAGGTTGAGCGCAGCTGGCTGGGGAGTGTCTCCTACGTTAGTAGAATAAAACAACTCCTGACAATGTATAGCGCAGCTAAAGTGTTCTTCTCCCTGTCCAGGGCCTCACACTGGATGTCACATGCTCTCTTTCTGGGCATTATAGTGTTTACTCCTTGTTTCCTTTGGAAGCAATCAAATCACTTGATCAACATGCAGCTTAGTACAGCAGGGTCCATAACCATTCATATCCAGGGCTCAGCCCTTTCCACTGAAGACAGGAGGACAAACTTTCTCTGTTCCGTTTGGAAGCTTGCCAGTTCCAAGTCAGACCAGTGAAGCTTTTCACACTAGTTTTATCTGCCAGAGTGGATTTGCAATCTGCTGTATGTCTGCTGTGTCCCTAATGGCCTATGAAGCCTAGAGGTGGATCTACCACACTGGTAGCCTTTAAAGGTAACCACAGAAGGCAGCTGGTCTGCTCTCATCTTCTTCTAGCCCTCTGGACTGGTAAAAACATTGTGCCAGCTTGTAGAGTCAGATAGTCCTTAAGTGTGAATTAATGACAAGGTTATAGTGAGGAGACATCAACACTGTTCCTGTGCTGGAATTTGGGTGCAACAGCAGCAGCAGCAGCAATGGAGTTTTAGCCATATCTGATGTGGGTTTGGAAGCCTCAGGAGAAACCTGCCTAAGACAGAAAGTGTATGAGAGGTTTAAAAGCCAAAGGCAGCCTTCAGAATACTTGCCACCCTTTAGTGCCTCGCCATTCGCTACGACCTCTGCTCTTGCAGCAACTCACTTTCTCCTTCCCCAGTAGGGTCTCTGCTCCTCATTGCTCATGTTGTCTGAATGAGGGGGTCTCTTCTCTGCCAAGTCCCTTCATGTTTCTTCTGTGAACCAAATCTGACTTCCATCACTGTGAATATTTTATACATATGTGATGAAATAATGACATTTCTGCTCAAAGGAACGCTAAAGGGTCAGCACCAGGGAGAGCTGAAAAACACACTCAAAGACAATGCTGGACACAAATACATCTAGGCTGAAAACTCCCTGAAGGAACAAGTAGCAAGGGAGATTTCATGACCCTGAAACCCCTTTCTATCCTGATTTCCAAGTACCAGCATGCAGGAGAGGAAGAGAAAGCAGGGAGGGAGAAGACATGCTTGTGTTTGCAAGGGTCTGGAGTGTGCCTTTGCATTGTTTAATGGTAATCTGTTTCTCATTATTGCAAAGTCCAAGGACACCGTGTACTGACCTGGAGTAATGCTGTGTGCAGCTGTGGGAATGATGTCAGTGTCCTGCTCTTCTGTGGACATGTTCTGGGAGTTGTTCAGAGACAGGCCTTGGGACCTGTTTGCAGCATGGATCAACATCCCACCAAGGCAACACCTTCAGCAGGGTGGCAGACACTTCTGGGCACCAGGAGAAGGCAGCCATGCCCAGTTGTCCACACCAGTTGCCATCCTGTTTGTCCTGTTTCCTCTCTTATCAAGGACCAATCCTCTACAGCTACCTGGATGTGCCTGTGTTCAGAGTTCATTGCTGCAAACCATGGAGTGTTGATCAAGTGAGACTGGGGTTTTCAGCGAGCACCAAGGCCCCTGGTCTGGCTGTTCCCCACAGTTTGGGGAGGAAATGTTCTCCCAGAAATCACAAGCCCCCATTTCCCACAGCTCAGCAGCTGGCACTGGAGGTATATTTGCCACAGTCTTCTGGAGAGCTTAGCTTTTGCCCAGGTGCATATAAAGGAGAGAGACACCTAGAATAGCACATCCACAATCTCCATAAGGCTGTAAAGATAAGTGGTTCTCAAAAATATATAATCAGTAGTGAAATGTTCACTATATAAACAGTCTCCAAAACAAGAAAAATATCTTGGGTTAATAAAGTAATGTTACTGCATAACAGTCACCCTCCAGGGAGTTACTCTTGGCAGAGACACCTAAAGTGTTTGAGGCTGAATTAATTTAGAAAGCCAAATTAAAGAGTATCTTGTAACAAACAATATGAATTGGTATTTGTGAACAGAAAAAGTGCAGTTAAAACAATCTTGTGAGCAAAAGAGCTAAATTCCTATAGCTGAATCACATGGATTAACTCTAGAGTCCACTCTGAATTTAATCAGATTTATCTTCAGAAGAATCTAAACATAGGATGTATTCTTACTATAGTTCATGATTCTTTGCATTTACTCATTACATTTTCTCTTCTCCTGTACAATGTCACCTGTTGTCATGTTTCAACAAGTATCTTCAACTTGGTGTCAGTCAGAATCTAAGCAAAAGCTGGTATCTCAACTCCATTTTAAGAAAATGCTTATTTTTTTAACAATTTCACTGAGAAGGACGATGCTGTTGTACAGGCCAATATCAAAAGCTGAAAGATGAAGAATCTTTATACATCTTTGCTTCTCTTCTTGTTTTGTGAAGCATATTGGGTCAGCCCTTTTGTGTCCAGTGTAGTCAATTATGAGTCATGGATGGGCACAATAGGCAGGCCAGCAATGAAAGAAGCATGTCAAATAATTTCAGAGATTTTTGGTAGCATGTCCAAAGTACCTGAACAATTTATCTGCCTTGATCTGCTGGGTGACATTATCAATAACTTCAAAGCTACAAGTAAAAGTATGAAGACATTTTAATATTTCCATGTTGTACCTCCAAAAATCAGAGAGAGATGACATGTCAATCATCTGTGTCTAATTTACCTCCTTCACCCACATGATACAAAAAAAAAATGACAAAACCAGATGCTTGTTTGTAAGACCTTTATTTATATAAATAACATGCACCATATGAAACAAATATACAACACCATGCTTGCAAATTAATGCTTTGCAAAGGACTGTCATTGCTATTCCTGGTCAAAATTCCTCAAGCTTGAGAGTGCCTCGGGAGCCTGAAGTTGTAGGAAGCTTGTGATGCACCTGGTCGTGACCTCTACTAGCAGGAGGAGGCCCTGTAGGAGCAGGGCTCTCTGCTGTCCTCCTGCAGCTGGCCCAGCACCAGAGGAGGTGTTCTGAGGAGCCTCCAGCCTTACCCAGAAAGAAGATGGAGCAGAGAACTTGCAGCCATCATGAAGGAAATGACAGAGCACACCCAGAGTGTGGGACACACTTAGCCTTGTCAAAGCCTCAAGAGGCTAGATTGGAGAGGGCAATCCAGCTGTAATTTAGGTGGTGGGAAGGTGGTGGTGAGCAGGCGCGTACTGTGAACCTGTATCTTCAGCTTGTAAAAACTGTGTCCACCAGATCAGGAGCTAATGAGGTCCCCTAGTGGAAACAGAGTGATTGCCAGGCAGGAGGATGGTTTGATTTTTGCTCTGAGAGAAGATATCTATTTGCAGGCCAAAGAGCTTCGTATGCCACGATTTTTTTTCCTGGCCAGCTCTTAGTACAGTCACCAACTAGACATTGCTGGCCATATTATGGTCAGTAAAAAACTTGGAAAAACAAAAGACTGTGGGACTGTAAAGGTGCCTCCAGCAGAGGCAGTTGGCTGGGGATGGAGCATATTGCATATCTGGTCTAGGGGGAAGTGCTCAGTGCATGAAGAGCACTCCACACAGTGAGAGCTGTGGTGCTCTGCACACAATCCACTTAGACAGACCTGCTGGCTTCATGTGAGGTTTTCAAGCTGAGCTACCTGGGCTGTCAAGGACTCACTTCAGCACTCTCAGCTGAGCTTTCCAGTAGATGGCCAACTTTGCTGTTGATACATAGGCTGTATCACTTCAGTCGCGATGGTTTTCAACTTCCTACCAACATTCAGTAGGACAAATAAACCATTTCACAGGGGAGGACACAGAGCAGTTGAGTGTAGTAGAGCTCTAAGAGCCAAAAAATGTGCTCCCTGAAGCCTTCATGAAATGTGCAGGTCAGTGCAGTGCCAGTGAGAACACAGTCACACAAACAGCTTTGCAGGCTGTCTGCTCCCACGTGGGTAAGGCTAAACCCAGAGCTCTGTTTAATGGATCACCTGTATTAGCTCTGCAGGGACTGAGGGGAGGCAAATCACTCTCTGGCAATGTCACTGCAGTCCTGGCTATTCCCAGTTAGCAATGGATAAGGTGTGAGCCTGGAGAAGGTGTCTTCACAAGATCAGCCTAATTCTCCTTGGAAATAAAAAGGATAGTCTTATCTCTAGACACAGGGCTGGAAGGAAGAGTGATGTAAGGAGAGAAGAGGAGAAAGATCTGTTGTAAGGGAGAGAGTTAGAAATCAAAGAGCAAGTGTTTGCAAAGTCTTCTGAGTGCTGATGACTTTCACTTCAAAGTCCCAGAATTTTAAAAGCATCTCGTAAATCATCTACTTCATACAGCGGCTGCAGGACAAAATATAAATGGTAGGTCAGTTGTCAAGTGAGCAGAAACCCATGAATATGAGGTAGGAATGGCAGGAGATGGGATGAGAGGTGGAAGAAGGGGAAGTGAAAAAGGAGAGAAGAGATGAAGAAAGTTGGGGCAAGAGGCATAAGGGATGTGGAAGACGAAGACATATGAGTGAATGAAATGGCAGGTGGCAGGGATGAGCAGCAAGAGCAAGAGAGGAATTAAAGTGAGGAAGAGAGGAATAAGCTGAGGGAAGAGGCACTGGAAGAAGGAGAATTGGCCCTTACCAGGAGGATTCGTCGAAGTTTCCTGGCAAGATGGACAGAGTTTTCATGCAGCCCTTCCCAGCCTTTGAATGTCTGTTCCCTGTTCTCCACAAATGTGTTCCAGCAGTAGAAGAAATCTGTGCAAGGTACAGGGGAGTTTCAGGGTGCTCAACAGGACACTGACCTCTCTCCTAGGATCACTAAATCATCACACTCTACATCATCTTCTCTGGCTCCTTGCCCTACCTTCTCCCCCTCTCCTGGGTCTCACCAACACCCCTTAGTTCTCCATCATCTCTTTCCTGCCTGCACAGCTCACCTTTGAAGGTCATGATGGCAATTTGTGCCCCGGCCTTGTGCAGGCGCCTCAGCCCCTCGGGTTCTGCCTTGCGGTCCTCGCAGAAGTAGAGGCGGGCCATGAAGATGCGGAGGGTCAGGTTGGGGTAGGAGCGCAGGAAGTTGGCGATGTGCTGGGCACAGTCGTAGCAGGGGCTCCAGGAGGTGAACCAGGTGATTCGGTAGCAGCGTCCCGGGTCCAGGTCCCAGGCTGCGATGTAGCGCAGGAAGAGCACCTCCACGTGGCAGCCCATCTTCGGGAAGCCGGGAGAGACAGGGGCGAGGCGTGAGGTACAGGGGCAGGGAGCAGGGTGTAAGAGGGGCCAGGAGGGAGGGCTGGCGTGGATGGGGTGTGAGGGAGGAGAAACAAGGTGCGGGGAGTGCTCTTGGGTCCGCACACACGGGGACAAAGCACGGTAGTACTTAAGGGCTAGAGAAGCACTGGCGGGCACTGGTGTGGAGGGATGTACAAACGGGATGGGCAGGAGCTAAGCAGGAAGGTAGGTAGACTGGAAAAGCAGCAGGGAGTGTGAATGTCTCGCTGGTAACTCGCCCCGGGGTAGCACAAAGTACGGCTTTACCCGGAGGCTGCGTCCCCCAAACAGCGTGTACCAGCACAGCACCCAGGTGTGCCTCCGTTTCTGTCACAGCCCTCTGCTCCCTGCTGCCCCAGGCAAACTGGAGCTGCAGGCGCCTCAGAACACGATGGCAAGGTGTTCCCTTACCTGGTTGCGCAGGTATCCAAAGTCCAGGGAGCACGAGGTAGCACTGTCCCGGCGCTTTACCACATAGCAGAGGTAAGTTTCACGCCGGCCCTTGGCCTTGCGCAGGTTCCTGAAGTTGTACAGGAAGAGTCTCCTTTGCATGAGGATGCTGCAGGAGAAAACAAGAGAGAATTTACATTTACTACAGCCAGCAGTTTACCATGTCTCTGTTGAGGGCTCAGCACCAAAAATATCCTCTTCACATCCAAGCCTCTCTGTATGAGAGAAGTGTTGGTAATTTGCATGAAATGTTCTAGGGAAAGGATGCAGACGTGACTCTGGGGATGAAGCAGGTGACCTTGTGAGTGGAAATGGTATGTGAATTAATAGTGATTAGTCAAACAGCAACTATGGCTGGGCAGAGTGTGAAAATATCTGAAAATACCCAGAACATGGACACCAATGAAGGAGAAGGATGAAGGCATCGGAGAAGACCTGTGAAGGTGAGAGGGTGTGGAGTTCAGCCATCAAGAGATGTTATTTTTGCTATATGAAACCCAGAAAATCCACTGGGGCAAGGGATGGATCAAATTAGAATCTCTCCAGAGAAGACTGGACTGAATGTCTTCCAAGCACTGCCTAAAAGGGGAGCAGAGTTGAGAGTGTGCAGGACCAGGGAAAGACGCCATACAGTAGCTGATGGATTATATAAAGGGTAGGCATGCTGACACCTCTCCAGACACAAGTACAGACATCAAGACTGGCATGGGCCTGCTCCCGTGCCCAGGGATCATGCTGGGGAGAGGCAGCAGGAGCACAGGGAGGGTGTAAGGTAGTCATGAGCCATATCTAACAGCCTTACTGCCAAGTGGAGGGACACAGGCAGCTGGGTTCATTGAGGTGAGATACTCACCTCCCCCGCAGCAATGCAAAACAGAAGTGAATAGGTTAAAAATAATCACGTCCTTTGTCATCTTTTCCCACTGTTAGGCTGATGTTCCGCACAAAGATGGGGTAAGTTTAAGAGATACTGAGCTGTGTTTTCCGGAGGATCTCCAGTGAAGTGTAGAAAAGGGGAACTTGGGTTTGTTAGGAATTTAAATCCCTCTAGGCACATGTATACACCCTTCATCTGTTTGCTAATGTCACCATAAAGCTTGAGCACTGCAGAGCACTTAATGACCAGCTAATAGGTGTCCTCTCTGCCCCTCCAGGAGCTTCTGTCCCTTGTGCACCCTGACACATGGCCACTGCATCACAGGTACTCATTCATACAGTCATGCACATCCTCTTGCCTTTTGCTACCTAGTGACGTGCTTTGAGGTTGTGTGTCACTCCCTACTGCTCCTCACCTGCATCACAGACATTCTCTCTCAGGCAGCCTTGCTGCCCTGATTGTCCCACAGACAGGAAAAAGACTCTCCTGTCCTGTCTCCCTCAGCCTGCAGTGCAAAAATACCTGTCCTGCTCACACAGAAAGAAGAAGCACACACATACTCTGTTATGCCAGGCTGACAGGCTCCTGTAGAAGCACATCACATTCAAACATGTCTTCTGTTAGAAGAAACTCCACAGAGAAGACTGCACACACTCAGGAGGGTAAAGCATCCCCATTAAGTATCTCATCAAGCCCAACAAGAGTCTGAGGTTGTTCTTGGAGGTCTGTCCCATAACCACTGTTGCAGTCCTGCTCTGTTGGGCTTGCAGGCTGTGTCAGGAGTAGGGCACAGGCTGATCCCACTGCATTTCATCTTCCCTTTCTCTGGCTGTTCATGTTGTGTGCATGTTTCCCATACCCACTGTATGTTCTTCTTCATCTTTCTCATACTTAGAGCTGACTCACTCCCTACCACCTTAGAGTCCTTTCCCTGCCTTTTTACAAACACTTACAAATGAACACCTGTGTGTATTCCTAACACACACACTCACACACACATTGGTCTCCCATAAAATTATCAACCAGTGGTTTACTGCAGGTTTCTAAGTCTTTGATGTGCTATTGCAGGGATATGGAAAGGACTGTGCCCTATAACAGAGATGCTGGAGAGGGGATCTGTTCTGTGGAGACAGATCCTCAGATTGTCCAGAAAGGATAACCCAGAAAATTGCTCAGGTGTGATAGGCCAGAGGCTTGCAAAGCACTTACCTGCAGTGTGCCACAACTGCAGAAAACAGAGCAGAGCCTTGTGCACAAGGCAATTGCTTGCTGAAGAAACATATAAGCCAGATGAAAAGCAATTACAATTGTGTTGATGTTTCATTAAAACCCATATGGAAAAATGCTTTTTATCACATCAAAAACATAAAGGAAAACAGACTTTCCCTTTTCTATTTTTTTTTAATTTTGGGCAAAACCATTTGATTTCAAATTGTTTCTGATTCTTCTTATAATTGTCCCTTTTCTGATCTCATTAAATTTTTTCTCTATTCAGTGTTTTTGACCCTGCAGAGTTGCATGTGGATGCAAATAAGAGCGAAGAACAAGAAATGACCCCAAACCACAGAAAAATAAAACTGCGATCACTTAGATTATTTTTCAGTTTCAGAACAAATTGAAGACGATTTGAATCACAGAAGACATTTGTTCAACTACAAATGTTCATTAACATCAGCACTTTTTCTCCCTTTCCTCTGGAGTTCACAGTCCCAGGGTTTCTTTTCCCAGGGAGGATTTCAGAATATAGATGGTGCAAACAGAATAATGAATGAACAGATGTTGTGTGGAGCAACTGAGCAGATGTCTGGCTAGGTGTAAACTGCTGGATACACATGCAACTCCTATGGCTGGAGCATAGCTCAAGGGAAAGCAGCAAGGACACAGGAGCTGTGATTACACCTGGCCACTGAAGAAGCAGCCTGAACAGAGATCTTCTCCTCAAATAAAGATTAATGAAATCAGAGTGAAGCCCCCTGAGTGTGCGCATAGTATGCAATTGTGGGGAGTGATTAGTCATAATAAGCTCACAGACAAATTACAGTAGAGGATTGAGGGGCTTAAGCGGCAGATAGCATCTGACTGTTCATCCTTCTGTTATCATCCTTTGTTTCTAGAAAAGAAAAACAATGAAAGGAACAGAGAATAGCCACAAGAAAGAAATGACAGAAAGGGAAAAGAGTACAGGCGGCAGATAGTCAAAGAGAAAGAACAACAGAGACATAGAGATGCAAGTTGCGAGAGCAGGACAGGCAGGGAGTTAGATCAGTGAGTCACATGGGGAAAGGAAAAGGGATGGTCAACACCAGAGGGAAAGCAAGTTAATTCTGACAGAAAGACTCTCATTTCTCATAGGAGAAAAAAACTAGAGGCACTCATTTTACCTGTCCATGACTCTCAGGGTCTCTCTCAGGTGATGGGATTACAGGGAGGTTATCTTGCAGACTCTGTGCAGCCCTCTGACCTGATGTACAGAAATCTGGACTGGGCTGTGTGTCCCCCCCCCCCCTTCACCCCTATCTACTGCCTGCTGGCTTTCATCGGGGTGTGGTTGAGGGAGGAGTTAGAAGGGTCTCTGGAGCTGCAGGAGCTGAAGAGAAAAGTGTTGAGATGCAAAGGGGCACCAGTTCTGAAAGATGCTCAGCACCCATTGGTCATCACCCCCCCTTGCACTGCCTACCAGCCCCCCCACCTGCAAAATTATTCTGAAATAATATCAATAGCATAACAAGGCAGGAAACATTGTCTAGTGGTTAGAGGGGGGCCTGAGAGCTTGTGTACCACTAGTGTGAATGTGGGCAAAACCACACCATCCCTCCGGGCTTCGCATCACGCAGCTGTGCAGGGATGGTGGTGACCATGCCCTGCTCCACCACAGAGGCAGCTCTGTGCAGCAACCTGGAGCCACCCTGCTGGAAGGAGCTCAGGGAGCACCAGCTTGTGGGCAGACTTTCCCCACACCTCTGTGATCCCCTGAACAGCCTGGCAGTTGCATGGAGCAGCACTGAAGCTGAAGACGAGAGTGAGAGGGATTCAGCTCCCAGGGTTCAGTGAGAAGTGGCTGGCCTCACCTTGGCACCTGAACATTGCCTGGGTGTCTGAGCCCTGTCAACATGCCAGGAGTGGTGGCAGACCTGCACTGCAAAGCTGCACACAAAGCACCAGTGGGGAGTGACTCTGGGCCTGATCCTGCTGTTCCAGGTGGTATGGCACCAGCACCTCTGGCTCCAGCTGGCACCAGCTCTTCCAGCGGCAGGGTGACAGTCAGGGCTCCCTGCCTTAGGTCTGCGCTGTCACAGCCGGGCTGGCACTCAGGATGCACACACTTTACTCTGCCAGCACTGCTCTGGGCTGCCTAGGCTCTGCTCCTGCCCTGGCACCCATCCCCTGTGCAGGGCTGAAGGACAGCCAAGTGCTGGGGCAGCGCCTTGTGCTGGCCAGGGTGCCGAGGAAGCAGCCAGGGGACATTCTGCTCTGTATCTGCCCCAAGTGGGGCATGGCTGCTTTTGTTTACCTCACGCTACGGTAGTTCTTCATTTTTTTCTCTGCTTGATTTACTTTCCTTATTAATTTTACTGGTTTTCAGAATGCTAAGGCTTTGTGAAACCAGTATATGCAAAAACAGGCAAAGGAGAGATGAGTTGCCAGAACAGAGCAGACTCTCTAGCCCTGCAGTTGGAGAGGACTTGTTTTTGAGAGCAGAGACCATGGCATACTTCAGGAAATGGAGAAGCACTCCAGCAAAGCCCAGGCATGGGCTATCCTACTCCTGAGGGAAATGCCTGGGTAGGACACATGCTCAATGAACACACATTTTGGCAGCTGCATTGGTCTCAAGAGCTGTGGCAATTATCCTCCTTGAGGATCTAGCTCCTAGTGTTTGACCAAAGCTAGAAGAGACTGAAATCCTCGAGAATCCCTATCCTACTTAACAGAGCCTAAGAGAGCACTCTGGCTAATGAAACAGCTGCCTCCTTTCAGCCTTGCTCTAGTAGCACCTTGTGACAAATCTCCTAGATCAGATCAACACATCACACTATAATATACTAGATTTTTCTTTTAATAATTCAAAAAGCACATTTGTTAAACAGGACACCAAAAAAAGAGAAAAGCACAAACAAAAACCAAAACAGGAATCTGCTTCTTAGAGATCACAACTGTTTGTGTTTCATTCAATAAATCAAAGTAAATTCACCTTTATTCTTGTGCTGGTTCTCAATTTTCATAGCCAAAAGATTGCAGAAAATTTATATAAATTTTCTACTTTGAAAGGAATCAAGAAATTTCTCCAAGGCCAGCCTGGTCTTTCCCATAAATTTAATTGGTGCAAAATTATTTTCTCAAAGGTTTTACATGTCAAGTCCCATAAAATGTATAACTAAATCCTTTGGTCCTGCCTGTAAGTGGAATTCATCCTTCCATGTTTAAAACATACTCTTTCCCCTAAATGTTGAGAATTTCTTTGCTCTACACAGAGATAAAAAAGAAAGAATGGATGAACAATCAGATGAACTATAATTAATGGCAAGGCTCTCAAGTCTAAGCACTGCTGTAGGCTTTTTAATGCCCTTCATTTAGACTGATAACTTCCTTCACAGTGCAAGTGCACAAAGTCAGTGGTAGAGATTCCTCTGCCTCTATTTCTAATCCCCAGAGCAGAAACCTGCTGGTGTGGATGTGCTTTAGTCTTGTAGCAAGTCTAGGGGACATTTCAAGAGGGACCTTCAGTTCCTATGCAGTTCTGCCTAAAACAGGAGCTGCACTCTCTTGCCACAGCAAGATTTTGCTCATTAGCAGATGTCACCCCTGCTCTGGTTAAAAAAAAAAAAAAAAAAAAAAGTAGTTTGGAAAACCATGGAAAGATCACTGATCCTGATCTGGTTGCTTTTCCAACTTTCTCCCTGGTTGTAAATTGCCAAATCTGTTACATCTGCCAAGCATACGATGGGAGCTAAGACACAAGGGGATATGCTGACTACTTCAGTTTTCTGTCCTTTCTGCTCAATGAAAACCTATTTGGAGATGGGAGAGGAAAATACTGAATATGTCTCCATCACTGTTTCTGATCAAAGCCTGGCCCAGTTAAAGGCTGGTGGGGAAGGCTGGAGAGGGTCCCTGTACTACTGTGTTTGGAGTGTTATCTAGCAAGAGGCACTGCTCCAGCTTTTCGGGATCATGGAAGAATGTTCTAGCATCCCTTCAGGTTTCTTGTGCTCAGGGCTTTATTTTCTGTCTTGGAGTGAAAACAGAGAAATAACTGCTGGCTGAAGAGCAGTGGTCAGGTGTAAGGTGTGGTGAGAGTAGGAATGCCACCATTACTTTTACAAAAGATTCAGAAAGCAAATTACCAAGAATTAGACAGCAAAAATACAGTGAATAATTTAAATTATCTAGCCTCAAAGCAGAGGAGAGGTTGCTTGTTTAGTCAACAGGAAGTCATGTGTTGGTGCATACCATTATAAATATATATTTATTTTTTCCATTCACCTTTTGCTCAGAAATCGCCTTTTGAAAGTAGTGCCTCTGGCACCAGTTGGTTGGTTTTATACTGAACACAAGAAACACAGACACCTGCTTCCCCTGGCCTCAAGAGAAAACCTCAAACAGAAAAACTTTCTCTGCTCCACAAGTGCTGATGCACCACAGCCACTGACTTGCACAAAGATGCTGAGCAGGGGAATGGTGGAGCTCCTTGCAGTTAGTCACTGGCAGATAAATAAGCTGTTATGCTTATTTATTATAAGCACACAGAATATGCTCACTTAATATGAGCATATAGCTGACACTATGTATCAAAATGCTTATTTATTCCACACACATTGCACTCTGTTCACTCCACAAAGATTCCTCACCCTGTTTAGAATGACAGGCCCAACATAAAGGTAGTGCACTTGCTCAGACACCTCTGCTGGAAGCACGACTCCCATTACTCCAGTTCTGGGTGCAAAAAACCCCTCCACACTAGATGTAGAGCAGCTTGCTGTTAGGACAAGGGGCAGAGAGCCTTGTCCCTAGGGCTGCCAACTCATCCTGTGATGCAGAAGTGGATGCCGTGCCTGGGGAGAAGGTTTCAGCCATTGCTTTACAAAGCAGTGATTTTTGTGGAATGTGCAGCACCACAGAGATATATAAAAGCTGTGAGGATGTGTGTGAGGTCTGCCTGGGGTGGACTTCACCAGAGAGGGATGGTGTGGTGGTGGGGTTTTAAGCACTGTGGGGTGAGTGTCACGAAGGCTGCATCTAAATTAGACAAGAGCAGGGATTCCAGGTTGTGAGAGGGAAGGGGGAAGTAAAAAAGGCAGGAGTTCAGGATGTGTGGGAGGGCGAGTTTACAAAACTTGCATTGCTGCATGCTGCAGGATTGTCAATGCTGCCACTGATGAAGAATTGAGGGCATCTGGTTGCTGGGTGTGCACTAAGGTTATATGCTATTGCATGTTTTACTAGTAATTCAGCTTTCCAGGCTTGCACTGCAAAATCTTTACCTGGAGACTTGACTACAGTTTATTTTTGTTTCACTGTTGAGCTTGTTTTGGTGCTGGAGGACGAGGCAAATTAGGGTGAAACTATTGAATTGAGTATACATTTTTTAACCGCAGCCCTGTGAGTGCTTCTCATTCCTGCCCTGCAGCTCTCTGCCAGCCCAGCCCAGGGCTTCTTACAGGAACTAATAATCCTTAATTCTGGCCCTGTGGCCCCACAATTATTTTCTCTCCCTGCCTGTATTAGTACCCCCCACTATGTCTCTAGGCCACAGCACTTCCAGCCCTTGCTACCAGAGACTGACACCTTTTGGGATCACCAGCAGGAAGGCAGAAAAGGGGCTAGATTGTGTTGAGGAGTTTGAGACCTAGTGAATGGCTTCCCCATCATGAATGCAGATAAAAAATGTGACCAAAATCCACATACTTATGCTAAATGTCTTCTAGCGTGTTCTCTGGCTTGAGGCCATGACATAGTTGGGAGTTTACCTCATTTATGCTAAGAGAAACAGACCCTGTGATGAAAACAGAACTGCCCTCCCCATGTTGAGAGCTGGGGGACCAAGTACCTACCAGAGCTGCTGGCACCCTGCTGCTTCCCATTGCAGTGCCTGCAACTTCAGCCTCCAGCATGCCCTGCCCATCTCACTTCGCTCCTGACTCTGTGCTGACCTGGAGAGCACCCTCTGTATGCTCAGGGATCTGCAGGCTCTGTTCCAGTGTTACTGCACTCTCCTACAGCTCAGCCCCCTGGTCTGGGCACCCCACACCCTGTTTCAAATCAGATTTTCCCCCTCCTCAATGGAAGTCACTGGCTCCATATCTCTGCAATCATCTGCTAGCCACAGGGAGAAACTCGGTTTTGTACTGCTGTTTTTCACAATGAGGCTCACCTTCTAGCTGTGGTTATGGTTTTGCAAACCAGTGTTGCCTGTGATTAGCTCGTGTTTGTGCAGTTCTGCAGCTCGTGCTACTCAGTGCAAAAGGAGCTTGCACCTGGGGCCTGGGTGGTAAATCCTGATTTTAACTTCCCTGTTGTCTTTGGAGAAGTACTTTGTTGGAGAGACTGAGACAGAAGTCTTGGGAGTTCAGTAAGAAATCGCGTGTTGGATGTTCCTTGGCTGTCAGTCGTGTGCTGAGTACCTTGCAGCTGTACAAGGTTTCCTTGTCTGGAAGTCCTCATGAGCATCTCTTGATCTTGCACTCACATACGCAGCCAGGGAATTTCATTTTGCCCAGTCTGTGCTCAACATGGGGACATCAGATCCACTTCTCTCTTCTATAATTTTTGTGCAGGTACAGGTAAGGCACAGGCAAATTTACTTAAGGGTGGCTAACTTGGTCTTGTTCCAATTTGGAAAACAGGGAACAAGCAAACCTTTTAGATTGGAGAGGCAAAAATCTACTGTGAAGCAGTGCCCCTGGGGACTTTCAGGGAACAGAAATGGCAAAGAGGTTTGCAGAGACTACGAGGAGTTCAGACGCCTTTCCTAAGCTGAACCGATGAGTGACTACAAAGAGAGCAGCTGATGGACAGTGGAACCAAAAGAGACAGTGTGTGATGACAGTGCTGGGCTCAAGCAGGGCTAATGAGAAATTAACCACAGCACGGAGAATCTCAGGAGCAACTACACTCACTGCACGAGGCGGAAAAGAAACACTTTTGAAGGTGCCAAGAAAGGCAGCAAAGGCCAAAACCCACCTGGCTCTTGACTGGCGCTGCCAAGGAGCCCTGATTAGCTCTGGCTGTGAAGAAAGTCCCAAGGAAAGTCAAGATGGCCAAGAAATAGCTACAGGATATGAAAACTGACAGATCAAAAGAGGCAAAGATCCAGCTAAGGGCAAAACAGTGAGACCCAAGGCTACCAAACCCAAGGCAGAGAAATTGAAAGTGACCTCAGAGTGAGAAGGTGGTGCACAATAAGTAGATGCTGTGTGAGCATAGAAAAAGTGGTCTGCTGCAGGGACACAGCCTGCAAATCCTTTAATTGAACCACTGATTTTTTTGGTCATGTTTTGCATTTTTTAACACAATTACCCCAAAGGAAGAGAATATATTTCAATTGTTTTAATGCCTTGTTTTGCAATAAAAGTTGTGCTTCATATTAATTAAAAGTTTCTTCTTGTTATTTTCTTCAGTTGACTGCAGCAATATTGTAGGGGAGACAGAGTTTGCTCAGAGATGCACAGCAAACAGAACAGACGCAGCAGATGAAAGATGCAATAAAGGAATTTCTGATTTGACATCAGGAAACTCTTCTCCATCTTAAGCATGGTACAATATGAGAACAAGTTGCAGATTCTCCATTCCCTGCTGAATTTTTCAAAATTCACTTGGACAAGGCTCTGAGCAATCTGAGAAGCTTTGAAGTTAGCTCTACACGTTGACTTTCAATGTAATTTTATCTGTGATCTTAAGTGAGAACATATACTATATCAATATGCACATTTATTTTAAAAATGCACAGCTTAACCTACATTTATTCTTATATTTAAGCATGTGAGATCTGACATGTCTTATTAATTAGACACATTGAATCACATATGCTTCTCTATCACACCTTTTTGCTAATTTGTGACTAGCTGCATTTGTGTGGAAATTACAACCTTAGTAAAATGGCCCAAACTGCATTCTGATAGATAATTTATTCATCAAATGAATAGAATGCTTTTCACAATTCACTTTTTAAATATACTTCAGCATACTAGCAACAAGCACATGCTGTTTGTATTTTAACTGATCTAATTCACATTATTGAACATGTTTTTATTTGAAAGAATAATTTACATTAGTAGCAAAACTAGACAATCAAATATCTTTGTGGTATTCCCCACACATTTTTAACTAACTTTTTTAATGGACTAAAATCCAGCTTTCTATTTTGTGGGAGTTTATTCCAGCTTGCTTCATTACAGGTTCTAAGGATGGCAGGAACAGAGATAAAAAAAGCAATGTGCTAAAGATCAGAGAGCAGGAGGTGAAGAGATTCAGAACTGGAATTCAGATTTCCTGTGCCCCAGTCAAGGAGCTGCACACAATTGGATAAATGTACACTGTCAAACAATGTCACCATGTGGTGTCATGGGTCAATACTACAGGACTGTGTACTTCTATACCTCTGGAAAAAAAAATACCCAAACAATTTTTTTTTTTAAATTAAAGCTAAAATCCCTTTTGGTGTCAACCCAGCTATTCCTTGTCAAGTAGAGGAGCTCTTTTTGGGTAGGTGGCAAGGACCAGTCCCCTCTGTGAAGGACAAGCCCACAGGGCAGCCAGCAGTACATCCCTGAGGGATCCTTCCAGGCTGAGATGCCCAATGTCAACGCTCTTTGATCATGCTGGGGTTCTTGCAGACAGGATTCAGGCAACAACTTTCAGGAGCTTCTAGATGACGTGTCAGCTGCTTCAACAGCCTTCCTGTGCTTGTTAGCTCCACATGCCCAGCAGTGAGGCACTGCTTCACTGGCAAGCAGACATCAGAGCACTGGCTTTAACCAGCAGCCTTCAAACTGGACACACAGATGGGTACCGGGGAGCTGTGACAGCAAGAGGAGAAGGAACAGCCATTGTGGAGGAAGTGACTGCAGGGCATCTAACTCCTGCTCCAGGTCAGGAGAGGTTGTGAAAATCAGCCACAAATGCAGAATCATGCTTCTAAAAACAGGTCTCTGTCAGCTTTCTTTGTGGCTAGCCCAACTGTACGAGCAGCACACCTACTTGGAGGTGTGTTTAAAACCACTTCCCTGGCTTGCAAGAGAAAGTGATGTCCAGATATCATGGCAATTTAGGTTGGAGTGGCAGGGGAGATAAATCTGGGTATGGGACAAGTGCCAATGAAGTGTGGGCTGACTCTAGTGTAAGGGAAAAGGAAGAATAAGCTGAATTACAAACAGCTGATGGCATATGTTGTGCTTGGCTCACACAGCCAGGGGAAAGTGCCAGTGCAGGAGCACTGCAAAGGCTGAGTTTATGAGACAGAGCAGGGTCTGACCTGTGCAGGTGGGGGCAGTGCTTCCAGCCACTGGGGCTGAGGCTGTACGCATTACAGCAGTCCGAGATCAGCACACCACAGCTTCAGCAGGAAGGGAAGTAGAGGAGAGTGTCGTGCAATAACCTGCATTGTGTGGTTTAGTCCTGAAGATCTATGGAGCACTCTCAGAGGCAGCTTAATGGGTAATTTGGCCCACAGCCACTTTTGTTCTAGAAATACCATCTAAATGCAGACTTGACTGCTTGCACATGAAGACACGGCTCAGAGTCCCAGAGTCCCCCATGTCTTAGTGCTTCATCTTTTCAACCAAAATATGATGTACAGCCAATGCCTGATGAAACTATGAAAAAATCAGAAAATCAATGAAAAGGACATTGTCCTAATCCTTTTGACCTAGATATGTAATTTTTAATGTGGTGTCTCAGTTATTCCCATTATTGAGTTAAATGGTTGCAGTGAACAAGTTCTTCTCTACTGATGTGATATTTATTACATCTTTTCTCTTACTTCAGTCATCTTGCCATTTTATTTGGAGATGTTAATTCTCCACCAGAAAGTCATGGCATGTGCACAGTAAAAAGATGTGTCCTCAGCACAAATTTCATGTGCTGGGAGGAGTTATCCCTGTGTTTAGCAGCTACCAATTGTCAGAAAAATCTAGCACAGCTATCCAAGGTAAAAAAAATGCTGGAGAAAATATTATGTTTCTCTAGGAAAAAAAAAGAGTTCCCAGGAAGACCTGTGATTCATGAGTGAGAGGAGGGTGGGAGGGTGACAGCAGAGAACTAGGCTAGCAGGGAGTAAAAGGTTTTAAATGATAGATTCAATATGCAATCAAGTCTCCCCTCAAATCTGGAGGAAATACAGCAAGAGACAAATAAACACAAACACATGAGAGTTGCCAAGAATAACAGGAAATAAATTTTCTTTTAATATGGATTATATAGACTCTAGCATTAAATCAGTGTTCTCCTGGACAGGAGCACCTCTTCCTGTCCCTGCTGAAAGCAAGCAACAGAAAGGTTTCTAACCACTTCCCAACCTGTATGAAAGTTAAATTTCTATATGCTGTACAGTAGCTACATTACCCAGTTACGTATCTATAGCGATGAATATTCACCTCTAAATACAGAGAACAGACTTGACCTAGTCCAATTTCCAAGATCCATCTCCATCCTACCTTCCTCCACACAGGCAATTTTCACAGGTGCCCTGTGGCATGGAAGCCAGTGGCTGCCAATGGCTTGAATGTCTTTGAGATCAAGTTCTCAGTACCCTCCTCTCTACAGAAATGTGCACCCGCTCAGTACAAAGAAATCCCTCCTTCATACTCATGAGCCTGGAGTACTCGAGAGGAGCATCATCCTCTGAGTAGCAGTGCAGTGCTCCTATATGTAGGACAAAATTCTAGTCACTGTGTGATTTGGAATTCTTTCTCCTGTATAGTGGATAACTATAGAAAGATTTAGCCCATCTAGGGCTAATTTTGACCTCATATGGAATCTGTCTGCACAGGGTGTCTTCCCCTACACAGAAGATGTAACCAGCTTCTTGCTGCATACAGCAGAAATGCAGGTCCTGGTGAGATGGTCCTACACTAGTTGGTTTGCTCTTTTTCTGAGACATCTGCCTCTGTGCAGCAAACTGTCCCCAGCACTGTGTGACCCTGGCTTGGTGCAACAGGGCAGTGCTCTTGCAAGACTGAATGGCTCAGCAGATGATGTGAGGGGAGTGAATGCCAAATCTAGCAAACTGGCTTCCAGTTACTCGGGAACAACACAGAGATCCTAGAGACAGGGTCTTGCTGATCCTCTGGTGCCCCACAGAATCATGCCACTAAGAGTCACATGGAGTGATTAATACAATTCAGACTGCTCTTCCCCACTTACCCTACCTGGTCTCATAATGAAAACTGCCCATATAGCTGGAAATGTTCTCCATATATCTATAAGTCCTTGAGCAGACCAGACATCCAGTGCTGCCACAGTGAATTCTTCTGCCCAGGCTGGCCTGTATAAGCACTTATACCTGCAGATATGTTTACCTTCCCCATCAGCACCTGGCTCTGTGCACATCAGCACAGTCAGAGATTCTGCAGGAAAATTCCAGGTCCCAGGTAAACAGCAATCCCAGATAATGATTCTGCTCTCACATCCAATTCAAATTTGCAACACCTTTCTGCTTTGTGCAGGAGCTTCCAGGTCAGGAGGTAGGAACTCAACTGAAGATTGAAAGCAGACACAGCAACTGGAGAGTGTGGAGGTAGCCAGACCAAGACAAGGCACCAAGACAGGATAATTCATTGCAAGGTCTCAGTAATGTCAGGTCACACAGGTTCTTCATGGGCTTTCTTTGGCTTAGGAGTGGAGGCAGCTGTAATTACTGCTCCCTGAAACTTGCCTGGAATGGGCATCAAGAGATGTCTTCAGTGGGAAGGGAGGGACAAGAACAAGGGGGAGGAGAGGAGAGGAGAGGAGAGGAGAGGAGAGGAGAGGAGAGGAGAGGAGAGGAGAGGAGAGGAGAGGAGAGGAGAGGAGAGGAGAGGAGAGGAGAGGAGAGGAGAGGAGAGGAGAGGAGAGGAGAGGAGAGGAGAGGAGAGAGGAGAGGAGAGGAGAGGAGAGGAGAGGAGAGGAGAGGAGAGGAGAGGAGAGGAGAGGAGAGGAGAGGAGAGGAGAGGAGAGGAGAGGAGAGGAGAGGAGAGGAGAGGAGAGGAGAGGAGAGGAGAGGAGAGGAGAGGAGAGGAGAGAGGAGAGGAGAGGAGAGGAGAGGAGAGGAGAGGAGAGGAGAGGAGAGGAGGAGTAGAAGAGGCAGCACTCTGATCCAACATAATATTTTTGAGAAAAATATAATGCCATACTAAATCCGTAATTTTTCCTTTTGGTAGGAGATGTCTGTGAAGGAGGCAATGGGCTTGAGACAAAAACTTCCCAGAGGTAGTTATAAATTATCTATTTCCATCAAGGGAGAGGTGCCTTGGCTTCAGGACAGCTCATCTCCCAGTTCTGTCGCTTCCCTGAGGCCAGCAGGCACAAGGAGGAGAACATGCTATCACACAACAAACTCAGTGGCTCGGGAGAATCAGAGAAGCTCAGGCTGACCAACCACATCTGAGCTCATGCTGATGCCAGGCAAAAAATCTAGGACAGGAGTCCTAGGGCATGAAGGTGAGATGAGATGCAGCTTAGGACACCTCTACCATTGGGGAGTCCTTCATCCTGTCCCCATTTCTGGCTCTCTCCAGGGGCAAAACAAGAGAAGGTGCAGCACATTTATAAGGATCTCTGGGAAATGAGCAGCTCACAGCCTGCCAGGCAGAGTATGAGAGAAAAGAGGGGAGAGTCCTCTATCCCCAGCAATAGATTATAAAGATGACAACAGCTACCATGACAGATTGGCAGAGAGGGTAGTCTGGGCCCTGAAGCACCTGAAGAAGAAGATGTAGAAGAAGGCATAGAAGCAAGGAAATAATGGGGGAATCACAAACAAGAAGCACTTGTCTTGGACTGTAGGTAGTGGATGATGACTTCTCTCTCTTCCTTTTCCTCTCCTACTGTTGGTAGCTCACAGAGCATCAGGCCTGCGCTGTTGCTCCAGGAGCTGTCTGCAAGGGAGAGGCAGGGGCTGCCCGGATCGGCGGAGACGTCGAGGAGGAAGGCCAGCCAGCTGGCGACAGATCTCATCTGAAGACAAGCAGACACACACAGGCTGACAGATAATCAAAGTTTCCTTCAAATTCTTCTCCAGCAGAATAGTGAGAGGTACATCGTTCACTACATCTACAGAAACTCTTGAAACTGCTCAATCCTCATATATATGAGGCAAGCAAAGCAAGTCCTTAGGCTTTTATGAATTTCCTTCTGGCTTTATGCATGTACATTACATATTAAAACCACCTGTATTTTGCATAAAAAATCCAGACTGGATCCTGCTTCTATTCATGAACAGAAATACTGAGATTTACTCTTTAACCTCAAAGGAGTACAACTTTGAGTAAGGGTGTGTCTGGGACTACTAGACCATGATCAAGATCGAGGAATAGAGAGCTATCATATTTTTTAGTAGCACAATATCTACTTCCCAGCTTTTTTTTTTATCATGGCATGTGTATTATGTCCAAGACTGCATTGTATCAGAGCTCTTTCAAAGTCCAGGGAAGCTACTGCATGTGGATCAGGGTCTAAGCCAACTAGTTAGCTTGGAGACTCTATCAGATGGCTGCAGCTATCCTTCTAGGCTAGCCTGTGATACCGCTCACCTTGCATGACCTCATTCTCCTTGCAGACAATGCGAGTGCACACCTCCTTGTTTATTACGTACATGCGACGCACGCTGTGGGATCACCGGGATCAGCAGTGGAAGGCACAGGGACACAAAGAAACAAAAAAGGGGAACAGGGAATAAACATGTATATTCACTAGTGAGCAGGCAAATCCTAATTTTTTATGATTTCTTAGCCAAGAATAAGGCTTCTCAATAGCAAAGTAATCTTCGTAAAGACTTCATGAAATCTTAGAATCCTAGAAAGGCTTGGGTTGGAAAGGACCTTGAAGATCACCTCCAAACTCACTTCCTTGGGCAGGAACGTCACCCATTGGATCCGGTTGCTCAAGGCCCCACATCAGACCTTGCCTTGAACACTCCCAAAGATAGGGCATTGAGAACTTCCCTGGGAAATCTGTGCCAGTGCCTCATCGCCCTCTGAGTAAAGAATTTCTTCCTGACAACAAATCTAAATCTCTCTTCTTTCAGTTTAAAACCATTCCCCCTTGTCTTATCACTATTTACCCGTGTAAAATGTTGCTCTCTGTCTGTTTAATAAGCCCCCTTTAGGTACTGCAGGCTGCAGTGAGTTCTCCCTGAAGCCTTATCTTCTCCAAGCTGAATAATCCCAGCTCTCTCTGCCTGTCTGTAGGAGAGGTGCTCCATACCTCTGATCATTTTCATGGCCCTATAAATGACCAAATACCTTAAATAAGGATTACAATATAGGGCACATTACAGCTCCTTAGTGCTGCACAGACTGTAGCCATTGTGCTGTTTTAAATAATGACCCTAAAAGGACGCTCTGGGGATAGGATTTATCTCACCAAGAGGTTCCCAGAGAAAACCTCTAGTCTTCAAAGGGAACAATTGCTGAACTGGACATACCATTTCTGGGCAGTTTCTAGTGCTTTTCTTAGGGACTGCTGGTTTCTTACCTTGTAACACAGAGGTAGCTGATACACTGCTTTACCGGCTTGTGAACAGAGTACAGGCGCGTGCAAGGGAACTTTTCCTCACGGCAGTCTGAGAACACACACACAAACATGGAGGTGCAATCCAGCATCATGGCCAGGTGCACTCATTCAGGCACAGATATAACCTAATCACTAGTCCTCCAGCCTTCTAGGGAAGACCCCAGCCTCTATTGTCGCTCTCATGTGAGAGATGGAGCTGGTTTAGAGAAGAGGAAAATAGTGCAGCCATTCCTGATCCCCTTGCTTTGCAAGACAAAAGGAAGGGAAAGTTAAGTGAAATGCAAACCAAGCCCACTGGACACCCAGAATACAGAAGGCACACGTTGTAAAGGGGACAGACACATATAAACAAAATTTAAATTTTAGTTGCATATTTAAGACATGGGTTTCTAATAGATGTGCAATTACCACATTTCAGGACACAAATCTAGTTCCTAGTTTTCTGAACAATCAACCCTATAACTAACTACAATGTATTTTCTTGCATGTCGTTCTGAAATGCCAGGTCTTGGCCACTGACACTGACACAATATTGACCCACTGTATCTGGTCTGCTGATCTGCCAGCTCCTCCCTTCCCAGGCATGCCACCCAGGAGAAGGCTTCAGCTTCCACTACCACCATCATTCTCTGTTACTTCTAACTCAAAATACAATTTAAAGCAATTTTCCAGGAGACAGAGCTCTGTGCCCAGTCAGAACCTCTCTGGAGAGCTAACAGGGTGGGTGAAAGTGGGTCTGGGAGAGGGTGCAGGCAGCTAACTTAAAACACACCTGATGAAGACGTTGTCGTTTCGCTGTCAGACTGAACTGGAACACAAAGGGTAGCAAAGTTAGTTAGTTACCATGATTCCTTCCTAGAAATCAGCTTAATCAAAACAAATATCTGGAAAATTCTTTCAAGAGCTTTCCATTGTAACTTCTAAGGTGGAAAAAGATTTCATTGTTACTGACATGAAACCATAAGGTACAAATCCAATATGAGTCTAGTGCCAGCTATGCAGTCAACAATGCTAAAAATTTGCCTAAAAATTTCCCATAAGGCATTACCACTACTGTTCAAAATTACACTGTAAGGACATTCTGACTTAAAAGGTCAGGTAAATTTCTTTAGCTGCTGTAATTACCCTTTATTGAGTCAAGAGGTGAAAGACTTTGTGACTGCCCTTCATAAGAACAGTGACACACACCTTTAAGAAACAGCATCTCAACACCGCTGGTTCTTTAATGTCCATGACAAGGGGTCAGAAAGAGGTTGGTTTGTTATTCCCTCTGATAAAGTAAACCATCTGTACCACAGCAAACCAGTACATTTTATAATCTACCTAGTAACGAACTGGAAAGGAATTCAGAGAACTGACTGCCAGGTGCAAGTTCTTATGAGCAATTACAGAGAACTTCTGCTTCTGCTCAGGTGCCATAGTGTTAGCCAGAAGCATAGACAAAACATATGTGTTAAAGAGAATGAATCCTTCTTGTAGTGTAGGGCTTAGGAGCAGTCAGAGAAGGCAGGATTCCAGGTGTGTAAGGGACTGTGTGAGGAGAGGGAAGGAAGGTCCACAACATGCGGCTGCAGACTGAGAATAAACTCACCAGGAGGAAGAAGCACGGGTGGTGTGGCAGCTGTACCTGGAAAAAGAGATGTACTGAAAGATCTCAGTTTGAGCTTACAGTCTCTCTCCTCCTGCCAGTGTGTTCTGCTGATGGCTTACCAGTCCAGACTAGTAGCCATCTCACATCTGGTTCATAGGCAATGTTGGTCATGGTGTTGTTATTATCTGATTTGTCAGAGTACCCGCAGGCTTTCCCTGCAAATATGTTGGTTGTGCTAGAGCTGATAGGATGCTGCAGAGCAAGGATGGGTCCCAATGGCACATCCTTTGTGAAGAGTTTTGCTTAATCCCTCAATAGTAAGCATTTTGAAGCCCAAATTTGCTGTAAAGGCTTCACTTTTAGTCTTAACCTTTAGATGTAGGTCAGTCACCACCAGTTTGGTCTGGACACCAAGTCCTATCTACCTTCCTACAGACTGTCAGGCCTCATTTGCTGAACACAGTTGCTTTCACCTGCCATCCCAACCACAAAGATCATGCATCTTGTAGAAACAATATTGTGCTTCTGCTTTCCTCTTCCAGTGTTGTCTTGAAGCACGGACAAACTCTTCAACTAATTGAAGTTGAAAAGAAGGGTGTTTATTACATGCAGAATAATTTCTAAATGTATGTGTGAGGAGTCAAGGAGTTGCAGACTCCTGCTCTCTATTTATCTAAGAAAGGTTTTACATATTTAAGTGGGTCTTAAACATCTATGGATGTTTAATACATAATCATTACCTGCCCACTTTGTATTATAATTCGTATTATAATTAGCTGAATATCCATTATGGCTGGGCAATTGTATCCTCTTAATTGGGTCGGTGGGATTTTGAAATAAGGGAGTGGGCGTATGGGAGGAAGAAAGCCGTCTTCCACACAGTGAACTCTTCACCTATATCCAGTTGGCAGGACTTTTTGACCTGCTGGTCATGATCCAAGCCTCTCTTGTTCGATTATTCTTAGAGGCCGGTTAGTTTTATGGTTTCTGCCCTTCTACAATACTCTATCCTCTGTCACTCCTACCTTTACTTCCTGATATCTTTGTCACACTTAACTAGAGTACATGATTCTTGCTAGCCACATTTCTAACTTAACTCTTTAACTTATTTAAGATCTTAACTAAAATATGCAGTCTTTTACTGTCTTAATTATATTCCTAGCTGGCCCCTCGACTCATCTGCAGTTTTCAATTATCCTAATTACATTTCCAGCTGGCCTCTTGACTCAGTCTCATGGCAGTCTGACCCACAACAAATACTGTGGCCAGCTGATGAGCAGAGTCAGGGCAGAGGACAAACTGTGGAGCTGATGTTCTAGACAACAAGACATCACTCTCAGATGAGTTCCCATACACTCAGAGCACACTTCCCAGAAACAGCCATGCATAGCTGCCTCTCTCTGACCCATAGCATTGACCACATGTGTTTTGCCACTCCCTGCCCTGCCTGGTCTTCATCACCTCAGAGGGATGTGTTTGAGAGACTGCTCCAGCAGAGAGAGAAACCATCCCCAAGGCCAGTAGCAACAGATTTGAACTCAGAGTGGGGTTGGAAAAAATGGGGAGGCTCCTTGAGCTTCTCTTTTCCTCCACTGCCCATTACTGGAATTGCCTACACTCCCATCAGCTCTGTGTCCTTCTCCTGCACTCTCTAAGCACTGTGTGCTCTAAGTGCTTATCTTCCAAGTCCTCCATCTACCCTTCCTTTTGCAGACATTTTACTGCCCCCCTGTGACACAGCCGCAGGCACAGTGGGACAGACAGTATTGAAAAAACAGAATTTCCACTTCCCCACTCCAACAATGCTCAGGGTTTGCTCTACTACTTTCAGGGGATTTTTGGCACCTCTGTCTCCTGAGAACTGAAGCACATCTGCTACTGGTCAGCAGACATGCACACACAGCCTATGTCCCAGTTTGAACCTGTCCAATTTCTCACCCTCATCATTTAGTCTGTTTGTTCCTGACACCTTCTCTGGAAGCCAAGGATGTGTGAGATTTACATTTCATGGCTTCCTGCAGTAGAAACCTCTTCAGGGAGCCCTGGTACTTTAAGTGAGATTGGCATTTCCTTGGAGAACAGACCATTAAGTCACCCTAAATTCATCTCCCTGCGTGGAGCACAAAAAGGAGTCCTAGACAGCCATAAGTGCTGGAAGAACGCTGCTGCGCATCAAAAGTGGGACAAAGACTTTCTGGGCATAATGGGTAATTTCTGCAACTGTGTAGGCAGTAGTGGTGAAAAGGGAAAAAGAAGCATGAAGGTGCCAAGAGACTGGAGCTTACCAGAGCTGCTGTCGGGGGTAACTCCATCTGGAAAAGAGAATGTCCTTGAAAAATCTTTTCTTTACTTTATGGTCCCCTACACAGCCAGCCAGAGCCAACTTGAATTGCCTCTCCTGCCATCACAGGCTCATGAGACAGTGGGATCCACCCCAGCAAATACATGATCAGACACTACCCCCAACCTGCCCGTATCCACTCCCTCTTTCTGGTGGCTGGCCTGGGACTGGATTTCTTAGTGCACATGTTGTATCAGCCCTCAGGGTATTTTGGAGGCATATCTTAACTTCTCAGATATGGCCGCTGTTGGCTTCTTGATGGGAAAGAAAGACTTCTGAAATGAAGGTGCTGAGGGGTCTGGCAGCACTAGGGACAGACAACTGAGGGCACGCATGGCAGAGGAGGAGGGAGGCAACTCCAAAACCTAGCCTTGACTGCAGAAATTCATCAGTGGATTAGTTTCTTTGGAAAGCAATTGATGGCAAAGCTGGGGGAGTGGAAGAGAGGTAAAGCATGAAGGAAAGGATGCTTGGAGGGCATGTTTTGGGCTGGCTTCTGAATAGTTTTCTGGGAAACTGCAGATATTACATATCATAGGGTAATAGCTGAGAGATGTCTGTAGGCTTAGCCAGGGGCTTCAGGTTTGAAGAAAAGGCAAGCTCTTGTGGTCCTTTTGGGTGCTGAAGCATGATGTAAATGTACATTCACTTTATCTTACCATGTAGCAAAAATGGATTAAGGCCCAGAGGGATAAATCAATTCACCCCCAACAATACAGCCAGTAAGAAGATCAGTCAATATCCTTTCCCAATGGCCTCACTACTAAAGCACCATGCCATTTGTGCACTATTTTCCTTAGGATTTTTCTGAGCAGCAGTAGAGTTCCTCAAGCATCTTGTGGTTGAAGATGTACCAGCTTTTGTGGACCTCCTACAACATTTGACTGTGAACATAACTTTGTACCCTTCAGAAAAGTGTTTGGGACCCCTTCACTAGAGAATTATTTGTAAAGAGCATGTTAACACTTAGCAGGTTGTCTTGGAGGGCTTGTTTAATCTTCACTGAAAGGTAAGCTCACAATGTCAGAGGCAAAGAAACAAAGAACAGTATTTTCTAATAAACAGGCTGTAACTCCACAGGACAACTGGGTCACATGAGCAATCTTCAGCACATTTGCATGCCTGTAATACTTACCAGTTGCACTTTCCAGTTCTTGCCCATTGACCATCCATGGAAACCAGTCTGCAAAAGAAGAGACGGGCATGACGAAAGACAGATTTTTATAGTTTGCAGGCTTTGGAAAATTTTAATGTTTATCTATCCGGGAGACACCACTGCCCTCTGCTGAAGGGAGAAATGCTCTCTACTCAGCCTCAGCCTCCACTGCTGGCTGCATTTGCTGTTTAAAGGCTCGTGGATACAGCGGGTCCTGATCCTATCCCTGTTGCTTCCACCAGGGGCAATGGCTAGGCACAGGACAAGTTAGTAAATACCTCCAGATCTGCTACCAGACTTTGCACTTCTGAAACCTCTTTTGATGCATTTTGGAAAAAAAAAAATCCATGTGGCCTCCCTGCTCTGGAGGCTGAGCAAAATCCCTATCTCTATTTTATAAAAGAGGAAACTGAGTCATGGAAATTATTCACTTAGGGGCACAGATTGAGTCATTGGTACAGTAAAAAGCAGACTGCAGGTTTTATAGCTCCTTAGGCAAATCATCCAGCCTGGGTATGGAGCACAGAGCAGATAATCTTTCCCCTCTCAGCCTCTGGGTAAACTGGAGAAGGGGAATGATGAAGGCTTGGCTGTGCATGCCACATGGAAGAAATTGAAGCTGGGCTAGACTGTTTGTTTGTTTAAATATAAAGGGTGACAGAGCAGCTTCCTTACAGCAGCCAGGAATAGGAAAATATTTCCTGTAGCCACAGACGAGGGAAATGTCTGCATAACTGGGGTGGGATGAAGGAAGGAGTTGGCAGGAAAAAGCCAGTGATCTGGGGCACTGCAGGGATGTGTGCATGACCAGCCCAAAAATCAGTACATCCCGCTACGTCCTGTGACCTGATCCTGCAGCTTTCTGCTTTTAGTGGGAGCACTGTGTGGGTAAAAAACTATCAGGTCTGGAGTTTTTGTCATAGCTCTTCCACATTCCAAGGGCAGTTACTTGCAGGCCGCAGAGGGTCTCTTGGGACCCTCACACAATCCTGGTTTACAGCATTACAGGAGTTGCTGGACCCTGATCTTCTGTTCCCCACCCAGCTATCTGGTGATTAACCCAGGGAGGGCCACCCATGCATAATAACTTAAGTACACAATTTAATACAGCCCAAAACTTCCCCTGTTCTGGCTAATCTCTTAATTTTAACAAGTAGGGAAGAAAATGGTGCGAAACACTTTCTCATTTGTTACTGATGCAAAAGGAAGAATGAAAATCCTGAAACTACTGCAGAAGCGAGCAGTGCTGGATTTGAAGAGACATATAGAAAAGACAGGGTGGCTCCTCCCCATTTTCTAACTTTGAAAAGTCAGCTATTACGAATCTTGTTTTCCCCTAGGGGTTGAATAGAAAACCATTTCAATTGTAAAACAAAAGGACATAAGTGAAGTGAAATCTCTGCATACGAGGCAAGGACACAAAGAGGGTGATTTTCTTATCCAACCTTCAATCCCTTCAATTCATAATTACTATGGTACCCAATAAATAAGCCTTATAAACAACTGGACTTTCTTATCCAAGCTGCAGTAAATTCATCCTTGAGATCGAGAACTGCAACCTTAACTCACCAAACATGTAGCTTACCCAAAATCAAAAGAAACAATGAGAGACCAGATGGTGATTCCTGTTATTTTCCAAGTTAAAAAAACCCAAAGAGAAGTGCTAAAACAAAATACTCAAAAGTAAGAAATATTCCTTTCAGGCTTCCTTCATGTACAATAAAAACCACAACCTTTTTTTTTTTTTTTCCTCTTTCAAATTGTAGTCCACCTATAAGCTCATCTCTTGGATGCCTCACCTCTCTGCTTCACAGTCATAACATGACATTGTTTATTGTGCACCTTTAAAGGCAAAAGTGCTGTTTGGAGCAGAATCAGGTTTCAGCATGAGGGGAGGATCAAGGAGGGTATTAGAATAACCTAGTTTAAAAGTGATAGGTAGTCATCTCTTTCCTACATACAGTCTTTCCTGGACAAAGCTTTGTCCATTCACTGAAATTAATCTTTCACATCTGTCCTGAGTCTTCTGACTATAATGTCTGATGCTGCCCTCTTGTTTTATTCTTTTTTGTCGTTGTTGTGCTTTTTTAAAAAAAAACAAATTCGATCTGAATTTTTGCCAAAGTATCTCCAAGCAAACAAAGTAATGGAGACACAAAACAGAATAACAACCACCACCACCACCAAAAGCAGAAAATGGTCTGAACTATAGAGGTGAGGTTTCTCAAAACAGCTGTACTAATACTACAAAACCTCCCAGCAGTTGCATGGCTTGGAATGAGGTCATTCGAGCAGGAACTGCTAGTGACAGCAAACGTGTCACAACTGTGACAGAACAAATTTTGCAGAGCACTGAGAAATGCCCTGCAGATCATGCATACACAAGTGGTACAGCAGTAAGCACAAAGCATACCTAACCCTCCTTCTCAGCTTGATCTGGATGTTTTGCTTACTAAAACATACCTGCAGTAGAAGCTGTGGACCTCTGTCTCTTGTGACTCCCAGTACTTACTGGAGAGTGTCACAGATGGGAAACTGTTTCCAGTTCCTAATTTTCTCCTTACAATCCTATATCCACCTTGCCTTTCCTGTTCGGTCCTTCCCCCTTCACTACCCCTCTACATATCTTTGTCTTTGTCCTTAGATCATTGCACATTATTCTGCGTAGGAAACTCCACAGGGCCCAGATGGGGAAGAAATCCTTCCCCTGGGCGTAAGGACTCACCAACTGGGGACAAGAAGAGTGTTAAGACACAAAACAGTATACAGGTTCCAGAGGTCTTCATCCCTGTGGAGTGGAGGAGAGAACAGAGGAAAGCTAAGGCAGGAACTGGTATACCCTCCCCTACACCTCAGAAACTTTGCTTGTTTTACCCATTTTTCTCTCAAGACCATTTGGTCTTCCCAGCCTCCCTCCTGTCTCCCTCCTCATGTGGTCAGTTTTCCAAGTATTTCTGAAACATTCTGGACTGAACTTATAACACCACCTGCTTTGTTCCTCTTTTCCATCTCCTTTCTCCAGTCCCCATCTCTTTTCCCATTTAGATGGTTAAGCCCTGCTCCACACACACCCTCAGCATGCAATGAAAAGTTTCCCCCACGTTCTCTCCCTCTATTCTCTTCTACTTTTCAGTTATTTCGAGGAGCACTGAAAGAAAAGATAGGGTCCCCATCACTTACTGCAGCCCTCAGCTTCCAGTCCCTTCAGCAGCAGACGCTCTGCTTTTCCCCTTCGGCGCCCCCCCACTTTGGCTATTGGGTAAATAACATGCAGCCACACCCAGAACACGTTCTCCTTTTGGTTGTCTTAAAAATACAATTTCTGGGAAAAGAGAAAAAAAGAGAAAAACCCCAAGAAGCCAGCGAGATGGAGGGATATGGTATCATCATGCATGTGGAATGAGGGGGGGGGGAGCGAGGAGCAGCAGCCCACACCCTCATTCCAGAGTTTATTGTCCTCCGAAGGGGCTCCTCCCATTCCCCCAGGATGGCCCAGAACCAGGGATGGATTCTTGGGTCTGCATTACGCCCTGGTGTCCCGTTTCGTCCTGCCCTTCTATGCAGCCCGGCTTCTCCTCAGGCCGCTACCTCTAGCCACGTTTCCCGACTCGGCTGCCGCCAGTCCCCACCCCAGCGCTCCGGTCCTCTTCCCCGTTTCCCTGGCTGCCTGTGGCACAGGGACACTGCGGAGCCCGCATCCCGTTCTCCCGCAGGACGCGCCCGGATGCTGCCCGCGGCATCGAGCGGGGCCGGTGGCGGGGCCGGGGCCGGCGGGCAGACGGGCTGGCAGGAGGACATCGGCGGGCCGCGACAGCGGTGACACCCCGCTGCCTCGGTGGCGCTTCCCGGCGGGATAGAGGGACTGGGCTTCCCACTGGACCACTGGACCAGGCTCGTGGCGGGCAGGGAGCACAAGGAACGGGAACAGGTACTGGCCATGGGGCCCGTCCTGCAGCGCCGCTGCCGTTCTGGCCTGAGAAAGGCAGGCAATAAAAAAAAAAAAAAAAAAAAAAAAAAAAAAGGTAGGAAAATGAGAGACACAAACCGAGAAGGAAGACGACGAATGAGACCGGACCCTCACTGCCATCCTCCTGACTCCTCTGTACCTCCAAGCACGGTGCATTTTATGATTGACGGAGGTGCAAGCCCCACAAGTCCCACTGGAATAGCCACTTTCCCCTAGCTCTTCCTTCAACAGCTCCTGGATCCAACCTCCTCCTGTTGCTTTCACTGCCTCCTTTTCCCTTTACTGCTTCTGTAACAACTCTGCTGGGTTTGGGGAGGCACTGGATGAGCTTCAAGACACAATCTCAGTCCTAGAGCCAAGGAGAAGGCTAGGAAATGACCCCAACTCCCTACCTCATACAGCAATGAAAGAGAGAAACCTGGTAAGGGAAAGCGGTATCCCCTAAGGCTCATCCTGGTAGCTTGGTAACTCTCATTTGTTCTCAACTAATTGCAAACTGAAAATAAAATCCTATAATGCCTTATACGCAGTTACTAAGGAAATGCTCGCTATGTCCTCCCTGCCACGCGAGACCCATGTTGCCCACACATGATGTAACTGAAGCCAACATTTCTTACCTGAGAGTTGGCTGAACATTGTTTTTGGCAGTGCTTAAGAGGAAAACAACTGTTCCTTCTTATCTGTGGTCCTCTCAAGATTTCTGGAGGATGCACTAGTGGTGGACCACACCAGAAGAGGTGCACAGGGGTTGGGGGAAGCCAAGCATTTACCTGCTCACCAGGATGGCCCTCTGAACGCAAACACCATTCCTGTCCTTCACTGGAGCAAGACACCACGATTTCCACTTTCAAGGACTGGCTAAAACTCAGTCCATTGGAAAAGCTCAAGAGGTCATTAAACAAACAGAAGGATATGATGGAAGTTATAACCACACATCAATTTGAGAAATCGTCTCATATCCTTGGCTTTTTCTGGAAGTCCACATAACAGTATGTTTGGACAACTTTCCACACACCTTGGTTTGGCTTTTGTTTTTCTCTGTGCCTCTGTGTTGCCATTTGAGCTGTTACTGCTTAACAGGCTGACTAAAACATCCTGAAGACCTTGTGAGTTTTCAACACATTTATTTGGAAATTTTCATTGATGCCAAATGTTTTTGTCTACCAGTGTGTTGATGTACCACCATCTCCCACAGAGCACAGGATCCACAGCCAGTACTGGGTGAGGTTTCTGCTGATTGCTTTTGAGTTTTAAATTTTTCTTTCAAACTGGAAGACATTCTCCCTCAGCTGCTTGGTGCGGGTAGATCCCTTGTGCTAGCAAAACCCCTCAATTTGGAGAGCTTGGTGAGGATGGGGGCGATGCTGCTGGTGATGGAACTGCTGGCTGGGAAGCTGTTCAGTGTTTTACATACCAGAGAAGCCGCAGAGAAATAGCTGGAGGTGTTCTGCTGCTCTTGCTCGCGGTGGACACCGGAGGGAGCCGCAGCACACCGGCATGCGAGCGCCCCTTTTTTCTCTTGCAGTCCAAGGCCATTCTCCAAGAGATGTGGCGCTGCATCTGCAGGCCTATCCGGTATGAAGCATCTCCTCTTAGCTCTCCTGTTTTTCTGCCTACTGCATTAGCAACTGTTCAGCTTGTTTTTCTGTGAAATATAATCTTGATTTCCTCCTCCCCCTCCCCCCACACCCCCCAGCTCATGACATTGACAAAGATTACTGGATGCCCTTCATGGCCAGCAGAGATGAATACTTCATATACTTCTGCATGTTCCCTTCTCACTCACGTTGCTGTTTTCTGCTTTGCATGCTGCTGTCCTCCATCACAGGGTATCTCGGGGGACATCTACAGCTGATGACTCAAGGTAAAGCACTCTCTTTTCTAAAAGTTTAAAAGGTATCAGTGCCACAGTATGGTGGGAAGAACTGTTCAAAAAAGATCTGTTTGCCACAGTAAATGGCGTGGGTGACTCACAGAGTAAACACTTCCATATACATATTCCCTCAAGTGCTGACCCAAGGGCTGCAGGTGTTTACCTAAGATCAGATGCAGCGACAGTGATTCAGCAAAAACTTATCTTCTTTCCAGTTGGTACTGATCCCATTATGTTTATCTGGGATGCTGTAGTGATGGTAGCATATTTTGGATGAGATACAAAATCAGCCTTCCTGGAAATTAAATTCTCCCGGTGCATTTCATCCTGTAGAGTACTGCATCTGAACACACAGTTAAGTGATCCTGGGGCATGCTATTTGCAAAGGTCTTGGAGACTTTTACCTCTCCTCTTTGTTTCCCTGGCCTTCACATATCCTCATGGTAACAGGGCATTAAGTTACATCCAAATTATAAGAAATTAATGAACTGCTGTGAGATCTGTGAATGCATGTGTCAATAATGCAGCTCTAGCAGTCATGTGAATTGGGGCTGAAAGGAGTTTTCTTGGGACCCCACTGCTGATGGGCTCCTTTAATCCCTGAGGTCTGATACCATCCTGCAGTTGCTCCACTGGTGTTGCTGAGGTCATCAGTGGGAAGGGACATGAGTTAAAGGCCAGATCCATCTATCCCCAATTTGTGAGCTTCACATGTTCATCACATTGTAGAAGAGTGAACGCTGACAAGTACAGGAGCCTAGACATACAGTTTGTCTCTTTTTTACTTATAGTCATATTTTCTGTTATCCCATCTACAAAAATAAGGAATTCTTCCCCCCTTTATTTCCAAATCAACAAGGCAGTGCTTAGAGGGCAGGCAGTCTTGCAGTCACAAAATACACTAAGGTAGTCCATGAAACTCTAATAAATACTGGCTCAGCTCCTTCATATCCATTCACCATTGTGAAGAGCTGAGCACAAGAAGAGGAAATCAGTGAGCTCTTTGCTCTTTGGTTGGTTGATTTGGCCCTGTGCTTCAGGCTTCTCATGGCCAAGGTGGTTATGGTGAGTTGTCAGGGCCTTCCTTCTTCACTGGTTGTGCTTTGGGGTTTCCTTCTCTGCTCTTTCTGTAGTTCTTACTATCACAAAGATCCTTCCTTTCTGATCCTTTGAACTGTCAGGGTTGATTCTTCCTGGCTGTTTTACCTTTCCTCCACCCTCTCCTTTCTCCAAGGAGCTGAGCTCAAATATGGCTTTTCTCAGGGAACTTTTTCCAAAACTGTTCTCTCAGGGGATGCATAACACTCTAAGCTTAACAAACATATAAATCCCTCCTTCAGGCTCACTTATGTGTGTCCATACAGACTCTGGAGCACATAGAAACACCATATTTAACTCAACTGGTGCAATTTTATATACAGAAGAGGCTGCAGACACAAGAAAATGATAGCAAGGACATGATGGATTCCCTCTCCCCTTCTCCCATCTCTTCTGGACATCACAAACCCTGGAGCAAAGCCAGCAGGATTAATCCTCCTGTTGCAGCACAGCAATTGTGCCCTGGAGCAGTAACCAGAGCTGGCTGAAGAAGTCACTGCTGGGAAGTAGAGCTGTGTCTTACACCGACACAGACAGGTTCAGAGAGCTGCTCTGGCACAGATCAAGTCACAGCTGAGCCTTCCAAACAATACAGTATCTGTCTTACTTAAAGTCCAGACTCTTACATCATTTTATTGTCTTTTAGTAGTCCTGCATGGTGGAACAGATTTTAGTGGTTTTGTCTACCCTAACAGTCCAAAGTCAGCAAAACTATATTAATTATATTTAAAAATAGGATACCCTGTAAGCTGTCAAACATCGTTGGTGAAGGGGGCAAAGCTGGCAACTTTAAAAGCCATTTGCTTTAAATTCTATAACCTTTATAAAAAATCTATTGTCAAAGACTTTTTTAAACTGGCCACATCCAAAATATTCAAACTGTTGAAGTCCTTCTCTGTGTCAGCATTGACAGCACTCACCCTGCTTCTGAAAGGATTTAAGAAAGAAGAACAAGTTGTACTGAGTAGAAGAAATGCAAATTATGTTATATGTTAGCAGACAGATTGATGAGAGTTTACACTGTGGGGAAATTAGGAAGCACCACTTTCAGGTTTGCATCCCTCCATTTCCTATACCTTCACAGAGACTGTAAAGTCTGACTTAAATATTCATTTATGTTTTATTCTACAGTGGACATTATAGGAATCTGAACAAAGATTTTGGGCATTACTGCAACCACATTCTATAAATCACTGTGTTTCCTGTAGGTACTTCTGACTTCAGCCAGGTCACCTGAATTTTCCTGTGACCTTCCCCAGGTGTAGTCACTATTCTATTCAATGGCAGACTGAAGTCAAGGCAAGCAATGTTAATGAAAATCTGTCCTAATGTGAAATGTGTACATGTAAAAGGCCTGCACTGCTTTAGCTCACCTCAGCTTTAAAGAGATGGCAACAGCAACAAATATAGATTATTCTGTATCAATATCAACAGCACCTTCACAACATACCTGTAAAAGGTCAACACTGGTAGCTGAAAAATCAACTTTGGTACTATTCTAATAATTTCTTGACTCTGTCCATTGATGCAGCTGCCCTGATACATATCTTCTTATGAAAAAACCTTTGACTATTTACACATTATGTTATTTTTCTTAGAATAAAAAAAACCCCTCACATTTTATTTGCATGCAGCTGTATAGAATATTTGCATTCAAATCAAAGCCCACTGTGTTTGTTTGATAAAATATAAATGTTATTTAATAATATCAATATAACCTTTTTAGCAGGCTCCTCTGGCTATTTATTGTTTACTCCTTGAGTTTTCTTGCCATGTCTGCCATCTCAGGTTTCTCTCCAATTTCATTATTGGGTTTTTTTTGCTATGTTTTCTTTTTCCTGCATCTAATATTTTTCCCCTATTCCTGCATTTATTTGTTTGTTTCTGTATATGCCTCTTTCTTTCTTTCTTTCTTTCTTTCTTTCTTTCTTTCTTTCTTTCTTTCTTCTTTCTTTCTTTCTTTCTTTCTTTCTTTCTTTCTTTCTTTCTTTCTTTCTTTCTTTTCTTTCTTTCTTTCTTTCTTTCTTTCTTTCTTTCTTTCTTTCTTTCTTTCTTTCTTTCTTTCTTTTCTTTCTTTCTTTCTTTCTTTCTTTCTTTCTTCTTTCTTTCTTTCTTTCTTTCTTTCTTTCTTTCTTTCTTTCTTTCTTTCTCTCTTTCTTTCTTTCTCTCTTTCTTTCTTTCTCTCTTTCTTTCTCTCTCTTTCTTTCTCTCTTTCTTCTCTCTTTCTTTCTCTCTTTCTTTCTCTCTTTCTCTCTTTCTCTCTTTCTCTCTTTCTCTCTTTCTTCCTCTCTTTCTTCCTCTCT
Source organism: Vidua chalybeata (assembly GCF_026979565.1). Lineage (NCBI taxonomy): Eukaryota > Metazoa > Chordata > Aves > Passeriformes > Viduidae > Vidua > Vidua chalybeata. Next base: position 74,591,971 of record NC_071531.1, read on the forward strand.
TTCTTCCTCTCTTTCTTCCTCTCTTTCTTCCTCTCTTCCTCTCTTCCTTTCTTTTCTTCTCTCTCCTCTTTCTTCTTTTTCCCTTCCCCCTCAATGCTGTCTCCCAGTTCTTCTATCTGAACAAGCTTTTCTGACTCTGGCGTTCTCTCTGTCTCCTTGGTTTCCTTTCAGTCACCCTCACTGGAATGTTGGCAGAAACATATTTTTCTTTGAAAACAAAGAGACTAAATAAGTAAATGAATAAATAAAATAGCTCAAAGCAGATGGGAGGTCTCAGTTCCAGAAGGGTCTGTATTCTGCGAGCTTTTCTCACTTCCTAGCAAAGGAGGAGGTAGTTGCACTCCCTGCCCACCCACCCCTAGCCTCACAGGGAGCCAAGCTTCCCCCTCCCCTGGTGTGAGGACCTTGCTGGGAGTGATGGATTGCACTGCAGCGAGGGCTGGGAAGAGCTGCAGGGAGAGGAGAGGGAGGGATGAGGAAGGAAGGGAAGGAGAGAGGGAGGGAAGGAGGGAGGAGACACGCTGCCAGCGTCAGGCTAGGAAGGATGTAACGGGGCTGATTAGGAGAGAGGAAGGGGGGATTGGAAAACGAGGATGGGGAGGGCATGGCTGGGAGAGCGTGCGTTTCTGCAGGCAGCACGGCTCCGATCAGATTGGTGAGCCCAGGAATGATGGAGGCACCAGGCAGTGGGGGCAAGGCTGGCACTGGGCAGCAGGGGAGACGGGCGGGGAAAATGGAAACGACATAGGGAAAGGGAGGAAGAGAGAAAGTCGGAGCTAGAGAAAAGAAGGCTTTGGTTGTACAGCAACGACAAAAGGACACAACTTTGGCAATCTGGATTTCTTTGGAGCTGTAACAGAGGAGGCAGTGTAGATGTAGAAACACTCAAAAGGTCAAACAAAGCATGCTGCAAACTGTACTGAAATGGGCTTTCATTGCACTCCGAAGGGTGGTAACAGGATGACCTCTGGGCGGTAGCGAGGTACATCTGAGCGGTCGAAGCTACTGGTGATGGAGCTTGCAGCGTCTGGCTGCAGCATTGCCCTGTGGATTTTGGCAAGGGGGATGCGTCCTTTTGCCTGGGCACTGTGAGGAATGCAGATGACCTCCTCCCCACTGAACCAATTGCAAGTGCTGCTGAAACATGAGTTGTCATTTTTTGTTGCCTTTCACGCTTCTCTTCTCTCTCTCTCTCTCTTTTTTTTAATATACATTTCTCCATCTGTTCCTCATTCATTGCCCAGATTTTTCCTCCATCTCTCCGTTTCCAGCATTACCTTCTTCCCTCCCTTCCTCTCCCTCTCCCCTGCCCACTCGCAGGCGCAGAGCTGGGAAGGGAAGGGGCTCGGCGGGCGCCCGGCGGCGGGAACCGGGGCTGGGGAGGATGGGGAGCGGGGCGGGGGTGCTGGCAGGCATGCGAGCAGCCCGGAGAACGCTGTCCCGCCCTACAACTTCGAGGAGAGACCCTTCCCCCTCCCGCCATCCACTCATCCTCCTCTCGCCATCCACTCATCCCCCTCTGGCTACAGCTGGCTCTCCGCCCCCATCGCAGTGCACCAGCTGCGGTTTCCAGCTACACTGACCTAGTTTTGGCCTCCCTGCGAGGCACCTCTGTCCCCCTGCTCCCTTAGCACCTGGCGCAGGAGAAGGGAAGGGGAAGGGTCTCCTGGCACCGCAGGGAGCCTCCTGAGCACTGCTCCCATCATGGCGCTGGACCCTGCGAGGGGAGACCAGAATTGGAGATGCAGGCGCCCGCCCCCTAATCAGCTCCATCGGCTCAAGGCAGGCAAGCGGAGCGGGGTGTGTAAGCACCCTTGCTAGCTGCGAGAGGGGGCATCAGTTAGATGAAGAAAAAGAAGAAACCGCTCCCCACGAATGAGAGAAAAAAACCCCAAGATTGCCAGCTCTCATCAGCTCCGGCGACAGAGCTGCCGAACACAAAAGGAAAACACTAACACGACTGGGATAAACTCGAGGACATTTAACCTGCTGCCTGAAGCTCTTTAGCTCGGAGGGCAGATGTTTATCAGACTTAATGCAGCAAAGTGCCTATGAGATATAGCCATCCTGTGGTTGCATCAGATCCTTCCCAACAGGCACTGAAATCCAAAGTCATCGCTGCAACAGCATTCATCAAAAGACAATGGAGAAGGAGACAGAAAAGGGCAAAACAGGAGTCAAAAAGAGGTAAAGGAGCAGGAAACAAAGGCAGGCAGGCAGGAACTTTCTCAAGATGGTAAAGGAGAAATGCAGACAGAGAAATAGCTGGAGAAGAGAGATACAGACAGTGTTTTCCTTTCAAATGAGTGTTTCCATCGAAAGCGCATTCATCCTTCTGTCCAACTCCTCGGTGCCGTTCTCTGTTTCCCTGCAGCAGAACTGCAACTTAATTGGGAGAAATGCACTCCTGTCTTGTGGAACTGGGAGCTGCTGGTTATATATACCAGTCTTTGAAACTTACCAGCTGCTATTCATCCATTCCTTTGTTTCTGTCTGCAACTCTGCCCGCCTGGGCTTCTTTGTGTCTCTCAGTCCTCAAACTGTGCCCAGAATAAGGATAACAGAAGCCTCTGACCTTCTCCAAAGTTACCTATTCAATGAGATGCATGCACTCCTCCCTTATGTCCCCAAACGGTTGCTGTCTGTCAGGAAAGGTCTCTCAATGCCCCTGCAAGCCCTTTTCTTCTGTCAGGATTGTACCCTGAGCCTGAGACTCGTCTCAAATTCTGGGAAGAAGGGGGTTCCCATTCCTTCTATTCCACCACATGAACATGACACTGTTATTTTGTCCCAGTATTTTCAGCAAAAGAATTTTTTCCCCTGCAGTAGCCTGCTGGCTCCCTTCCCACTGCTTGGCATAGGAAACGGGCAGTCGCGCCCCCCCCCCCCCACCAGTGTGTTCGGCACCGGCCGCCCCTCCAGCCCACGACCGCTCTCCATCCCAGCACCCGCGCTGCCCCAGCCCCTCTGCCCCCACGCCGCTCCCCCACGCCGGGGCACTCCCGAGCCCGGCCCGCGCTGCCGCTGGCGGGACGGCGGCGCTGGCAGCCAGCCCGGCGGCAGAGACCTCACCGTCGCCGCCGGTCGCAGCCGGCTGCCGCGGGCAAGGCTGGGCTCCTCGGCACCGCCGCCACCAGCGCCGCCACCGCTGCCCGCAGCGCCCCGCCCGCCCGCGCCCGCACACGGGCAAAGAGGATGCGGATGCGCGCTCGGGTGCGGGTGGGCAGCGGAGGCGAGGCTGGGGCTGGACCCTCCCGCGCTGGACCCGCAGCCTCCCCACCACGACCCCTTTGCTGCCGCTCGGTGTGTTCGTCCTGGCAGCAGCGGCGGGCAGTCCCCCCGGGCTGGTCCCCACCCTAACGCGGGGGCAGAGGAGCAGCTCGGCACTCGGTGCCGGGGGCAGCAGGGCATGGAGCTGTACGTGGGGAGCAGGGCCGCCTCTGGCATGGGAAGCCCGTGTGTGTAGGACAATGGACCATGTTTATGGAGAGACATGGGCACGATGACCCCCTTGGACTCAGGCACACGGGCGACAGACCCACCTGCAAGCTGGGGTGTCAATTCTGGAGGGCATGGTATGGGACTGAGTCAGTGAAACCTGGAACTTTCTGCAGACCCCCTTAGCTGGGAGTCCTTTGTGTTAGCAGTAGTTTCTCCATTTTCTGCTATCTTACACTAGTTAATTCAGAACAGGAATTTGTGTAACAGCAGAACCAATGAGAAGCTGGGGTTGTATGAAATTAAAGATTATTTTGCACCATTTGGCATAGTCTCATTTTACATGGTATGAAACAAGAATGATATGGCCATTTTCCTGTTGAAACACAGGCCAGAAGTTGTTTCCCTTCATTGGACCATCTGTGTTCATATGTGAACCCAAGCATTCATGTGTGAACACAGGCCTATACCTTGCTTTATACATTTTTTTTTTTTTTTACCATTCAGTCATTCAAGCGGGAAGCAGAAACATCGCTATGAGACTTAGCTGACCAAATGAGTAGCTACTGAAGACACAGGGGAGCACACAGTCAGCACACAGGAAAATGAGTATAAATAATTAGGCTTAGCAACATTTTCAGGCTGGACTTTCCATCATTGTTGCATCACAAGGTCATACACCCAACCAGAGACAGTATATGAAACTTTACAATGTGAATAATGGGATAATATCCTGCAGGCTTTGGCTTCAGGACTAAACAGCTGGTTTGCAGTTGTAGTGAACTCAGTGACAAAAGATGTTTCATGGAATCAACCGTGAAATCAGATTTTGCATACATTAAGGCTTTGGACCAGTCCTTACATTGTGCATTACAGAGTGCATGGGAAAAATCTCAAAAGAAAGGTGCCAGGATTTGTTAGTGTTCAGAGGCATCCATTCCTTGTTGATACTACGAATATAATTCTTCCCTAAAGGGTGAAGCTTGATATTCTGGACCACTGACACTGAGGGCACTGTCCAATATCGTTCTTGTGCTATAAAATAGTATGAATTTTGTCCTGAGAATAGATTTATGGATAACAGGAGAGACCGTGCCCTCACTGGCAAAAAAACAAACAAACAAACAAACAAACAAAACTATAACATCTATATGCAACTCAGTTGCAGTGACAACTCTTAAAAAAAAGGGACTCAAAAGCTACTGCAGCAGTAGACACATCCTAGGTGGGTACATTTTAAGTAATAAATTGACCCTTTCTTCCATTCTACCTCTCCAAGAAAGGGCAAATAACTCTCAAGACTCTTTCCAAACCCACTTGATTTTCTAGATGATGGGAAATTGTTCTAGAGATACAGGGTATCCAACCTTGACAAAGCTCAACTACTACAATTCCAGCAGCTCAACAAACAGTAATAAAAAGGATACAGGGCTACATTTTTGCATGAGAGAGAGAGCTATGAAGGTAAGTGGTAGTTGGCAGATTAAATTGTTACTGATAATTGTAAGACCCAGCTGAAGTATCCCAAATGGTTTGAGATCAAATATCTTACTGTTAGCATGACGAGTGTTTTTCCTGTACTAGTAGAATGACTTCCTCTCAGATGTCTTATAACCAAACATGCATTTGTATGGCCAAAAATCTACATTCCTGAATTCCCCAGCTGTGCAATTCTCCTCTTTCCACAAACTGCTAACCATGTTTGAGCAGCAGAGGCACCTGCCTTACCACTTGCCTGCTTATTGAAATATAAAAGAAAAAAATCTGCTATTATTGTGTCACTATAGTTATATAAATCCTAATGCAAGCATTTTTCTTTGCTTTATGCTGTCTTAAAACCGGCATGCAATTTTTACTCTGAAATACATGTGCATGCTGGCAATGTGCAGTTGTTGCACAATCTTCAGCAGAGCAGTGATACCACAGTAACTCTTTGTTAGCAAATTCCCTGTGTAAACAAACCCCGTGTTCCTCACAGCCTGAAATTACAACTTTTCAAAGTGTGAACTTTGTGCACATGGGAACTCTGTTCTAGAAGGCTCAGTGTGTAGTAATTCTGTCAAATAAAGTAGTATTTTGCTACTGTCAAAACAACAAAAATGCTGTCTAGCATTTTAGTGTTGTATATCTATCTATATCTATATCTATATCTATATCTATATCTATATCTAGTTTTTAGATATTCTAGTAATAGCTATCTATATTACTAGTTTACACTGCTGGTACTAGCCTATGATTGCCTCCTGCTCTCAAGTTGTACTTTCAAGTTGGCTTTGGAGTGGGTGATAGTGTATTTTTCCTTATACTTTTGTACAGAGTTAGAAGGAGGGGCACCTGAATTTGGAAGTGGTCTCTGGCTTGCAGCCGTGAGAAGCCAGAAGTCTTGGCAAGCAACTCAAGCAGACAGGAGAGCATTGGATGATGTCTAGTAAATAGGGATTTTGGCCTCTGACATCATCTGTGAGGTAGTCTTGCCTCATACTCATTAAGCAAATAGTTTTCAGAAGAGCTGCCTGAATCACATGTGAGGTCTGGGGAGTGGGACCCAGATGTTTGCAGAACAAAATGAACAAACTGTCTGTTGTTCAGGTGAGAGAATTAAGATGGGTAGGACAGCACTGCCACATGCTGAAGAGGTAGAAGAAGGCAGGTTGAATGGGAAGATTCATGGTAGGATGGGTGTTTGGGAATGACCAGTGGCTGTATCCCATATTTGCAAAGCTGGGAGTGCAACACAGGTTATTGAGGAACACACATGTTGTTCCCCTGGTGTGCAGTGTGGGTGTTGTGTCTAGAGGTTCTGAAAGTTGAGTGAAGAAAAAGTTCATGCAAGAAAATGTGAAATATACAGCTGATACAATACAGTGAATGAAAAGGGTGTGGTACCGAGGAAACTGAGTAGGTGTGCCACAGATACACACAGAGGTGTGTGTTAGTTGATAAAGGGGATGTGTCATATTAGTTTGCTGCCAGCAGTTACTATTTTAGAGAAGTGACAGCAGCAAGGGATGGTGCAGCCCTGGCTACATGCTGGGTATGTCAGGCACATGATGCTGTATGATGTGTGGCATAGGGGACATGTCACAGGATATAAGATGAGAGGACATAGGCTTAAGCTGTGCCAGGGGAGGTTTATGCTGGACATTAGGAAGAATTTCTTCACTGAAAGTGTGATTTAGATATTTGAAAGATCTGCCCAGGGAGGTGGCAGAGTCACTGCTTCTGGAGGTATTTAAGGAAAGACTGAATGTGGCACTCAGTGTCATGATCTACTGCCATGGTAGTGTTCGGTCACAGGTTGGACTCGGTGATCTCAGAGGTCTTTTCCAACCAAATTGATTCTGTGGCTCTGTCACACCTTTACCTGTCACATGAAGTGCAAGGGTTCTGGCTTTGCACACCACATGCCAACAGCAGCAGCAGCAGTGACAAGCACAACAGGTATTCTATGTTTGCTGCATTGCCAGACAGCGCAGCTGCCTGGGCTGTGCTGGGGCCGGTCACCTGTGGCGGTGGCCTGGTGTCTGCACCCTGGAGTGGGCAATCAGGGGTGGAAGGTGGGGCTGCAGGAGAAGCTGGGTGGGCATGGCAGGACCTGGGCTGGGGTCTGCAGGGCAGTAGGGGCTGGACTGAAGCCCAGTCTGGGGCGGGGGAGAAGGGCAGGAGTGGGTGTGAGGAAGAGCATGAGGAAGAGTTTTGTCAGCAGGCTATGGGATGTGATTCTGCCCCTCTACTTGGCCTTAGTGAGGCTGCATCTGAAGTGCAGCATCCAGTCTGGATTCCTCAGTAAGGAGAGACATGAAGCTTCTGGAGCAGGTCCTGAGGCGGGGGAACGAGGATGATGTGGGGACTAGAGCAGCTCTCTTGCAAGTAAAGGATGAGAGAGTGGGGCCTGTTCAACCTTGAGAAGAGAGGGGGACTTTAGCAATTTCTATAAGCAATTAAAGGGGGGGGGGTTCCAAGGGGATGGAGCTAGGCTCTGCTTGATGGTTCCAACCATTAGGACACGAGGCAATGGGCAGAAACTGATGCTCTGTATGTTCCACCTGAATATGAGGAAGAACTTCTTTTCTGTGCAGGTAACCAAGCACTGGAACAGACTGCTCAGAAAGGTTGTGGAGTCTCCCTCACTGGAGATATTTGAGAACTGTCTGGACACAATCCTGTGCCATGGGCTCTGGGATGGCTGGCTGGAGCAGGCAGATTGGACCAGACGATCACTGTGGTCCCTTCCAATCTGACCCATTCTGTGGGAGGCCTCAGCCCTTCGACAGGAGTGGCCTCAGCCACCTCAGCGGTGGTGCCGCCGCTCACGAGTTCAGTTCGGTTCGGTCCGATCCGGCTCGGGCCGATCCGGTTCGGCTCGGTCCGGTCCGAGGCATCCCGGCGCCGCCGCCCTCGCGCTCCCCCGCGCCCGCCCCGCGCGTGCCAAGCGCGGCCCGGCCGTTACGGCACCGCCGCCGCTTGGCTGTGAGGCGGCGGGAGCGAGCGCGGGAGGCGGCGGCGGGCGGGGGACTCGGTGCAGGGAACAGCCGCGGCCTCCTCGCCTCCTCCAGCCGCGGGGAGGAGGGACACCGAGGAGGGGGGAAGGCGGGGTGGTGGTGGGGGGGACGAGCAGAGCGTCGCGTCGCGTCGCTCGCTTCCCTCTAGGACCGCGCCGCCGGCGGGGAGGAAGGGGCGCGTCTCCCCGGAGCCTTCGTCGCCCCGCGCCCTCCTTCCCAGGCCCGGTGCCGGAGGGGGTGGGGGTGGGCGCCCCGCGGGTCCCCTCAGGCTCGGCGGTGCCCGGGGCGGGTGAGATGTCGGGCTGAGCGGGCGCGAGCCCGCGGGGGTGGGGTCCGCCGTGCCCGGGGAGGGGGCGGGCGGGGGGTGGTTGGGACCGTCCCCTCACAGCCGTCCCGCCCCGCTGCGCTGCGCCCATGGTGATTGTGCTGCATCCCCCGCGCGCGGAGCGGGGCGAGCTGCCCGCGCCTCCCCGCCGCGCCCGCCGGGGCGCCCAGGTGGGTGGCGGAGGGGGAGCGGCGGCGGCGGCCGCTCGTTGTGCGAGGGGAGAGGGGCGGGAGGGGCGGGGGGGGGCCGCGCCCCCGGCCCGGGACCCGCGTTCCGCGGGCGGGTCGGTCGCGCTGCGAGCGCGGGGTGGGGGCCGCCGCCCCGCGGGCTCGCTCGGCGGCCGCGTCTCCGCACGGGTCCGTGAGGATCGGCCGTGGCTATGGGGGCTGATCTTCACGTGATGGAGCTAGGGGGGTGTGTGACTGGCGTTGGGTCTGGCAGCAAGATCTTCCCAACTAGGTTTCCTCTCCCCTTTTGTTTTCCGGTGTTTAAAAAAGAGCTGGTGGCACATCGGTGTCTTAACTGCCTGAGATTTCACCAGGGGCTCCGTATTCCAAGCGTGCCACTGTTAATCTTGGATTGATTCCATCATTTAAGCAAGCATCCTCTAGACATGTTATTTTGGTTGTGGTGTTTTTTTTTTTTTTTTTTTTTTTTGTCACCGTTTATAAACCGCTGTTTATTTTCTGTGGCAGCGTGGGTTGTAATGCACGGGAGTACATGCTCCTAATGCATGGGAATACACGCTTCTGAACTGAAACGTACTTTTCTCCAGTCTTATCTGAATCCTAAGGGTTATTCTGGGGGAGAGGTTTAAAGGATCACAAATAAATAGGAATAGTTTTTGTCGGTTTAGAAACTTAATTTCCTCATATGTTCCCCTGTAGGTATGGATTTATCTATCCATTGAACGCACATTCTTAAGTAAAAGAACAAACTGCTTAGCTTTGTGGGTTTTTTCCCCTTAAAATTGGTTTGTGTGATAGTATATTTGTGTAAAATACTTAAAGTTGCACATTTCGCCTAATTATGTTCATCATTTTCTTTTGGCTTTGCTTACTGTTTTGAATAGCACCTTTTCTTCCTTTGGGATTTAGTTTATTTCATACCTTTGTATGTTTATGTCTAATAGGAATGTTTCTTCTTTTTTCTTTTTCCTCCCTAGGTGTTGGTGACTTCAGTCATTTAGGGGTTTAGTTCTGAGGAAGTAGAGACACAAGGATTGAGTTTTTTTTACATAGAAAGCTACAGCTCTTCACCAGTACTCTTTTTACTCCTTCCCATTCTTCCTTGCTCCGTAGGGGAGAACTATTTGGGAATTATTTCAAACATTGATTTACTCCCCCTTCCCTCCCTCAGAAATCTACCCTGGTCCCAGAGGCATCCACTAGACAGTGCCTGACAGGACCAGGAGAACGTTATCATTGCTTGCTTGCTTTGGGAGCTTCAGCAGTACCCTTCCCTCCTTTGGGGTGTAGTGCAGGGAGGCACCCAGAAGACTTCCGTGTCACCCTTTTTGGTTAGTAGAGGATCCAGGAAAAGGGGTACCTAGCAAGACACGTGACCTCCTTAAGGGAGCCAGAACTGAAGCAGCACTTGGCACGCTGAAGGAAACACCCATCTTTAGTGTCTTTTTCGTCTTCCACTCCTGCCTCACCAAATTTCTGGTAAGTCTCTTCAGCCCATTCATTCACGCAGTGCATGTTTCCCTTCCCCCACTCCAGGCGCTGGGAGAGGCATGCACAGAGACTGTGGGGTGGGGGAAGGGAGGAGGGAAAACTGGCTGTGTACACACGGATCGGGGAGGAGAGGGGGAATTTTTACCACACTGTGGGGGAACCTGGCACAGGTGGAAAAGCAGCTGATGTGGGAGGGGATGGTGTGTTTTATTTGCACACGGTTGTGCGTGTGTGCGCACACAGGGACAGTGGAGGGGCATGAAAAAGATGAGAGCCTGTTGTTGGAAAAAAACCACCAAGACCAAAGTAGAAGGATGGCTGATACTGACCAGTATTGGGCTCATGTTGCGGGGAGGAGAGAATGGATTATTCAGTGGTGATTGGGAAGTGGGGTGTGTGAATGAGGAATCTTGCCTTCTACTTGCAAGCATGAACACAGAGGAGGAAAGATGGGGGGTGTGGATGTCCGCCTTTCAGAGGCAGCTGTGCCTGGGAGGATTGCTGCTAGCATCTTGAACATCACTCAGTGCAAAGGTGGAGACAAGGAGATGAAAGCCATCATGGGGAGTGCAGTTGCCCGTCTGCAGGGGTGGGAATGAATGGGAACAATTAATATATTCCCATATCCTTTGGCTGTTGCAGTCTACAAATCTCAAAGGGAAAAGGAGGTGAATACTGTGATGTGCTTTCAAAGAGGTCTGCTTGGGGTTCACCTGCCTGCAGAGACTTTCAATTCTCCGATGCATGTGTAGAGGGTGGATGATAATGCAGCAGCAGTGGACAGATTGTGCTGCAGCTTTTCAATATATTATATAAAATGCATCTAAATAAATATTTAAATTTTTCAGATTCTTCAGCTTTTAAAAATGTGTTCTTTCCAAAGATTCTCAAACAGTTATGTGACAGTCTTAGGAAAACTAGTTTCTGGTATATCAAAAGGAATTTTTCTTGATGTTGGCCTTAAGCGTCACCATGAAGCCGCATTGTCAGGAACGAGTTGACTTACCTTGGATTTATTTTTCTAAAGATGTCAGTTCTTTTCTCTGTTACCATGTGATATATTCATCATCCATACATATTTCGTAACATTTTCTTGAGATGGTCATCATTCTGGTATCTTTGTGTGGAAAAAAATCGCTTTATGCTCAAAACAGCTGTGAACTGTTTTCAGACCTGCTCTCCCTGTGACATAGGAAGTCCTATTTCTGGGATGTTTCAAATACTGCTCTCTTCTCATTAAGATGAGACAGAGACTTCCATGACAGTGTATGATGGATTACATGCTGGGTCATGTGCTGGACAACTGTTCATTAGCTGTTTAACTGGTCTGCTATCTAAGGTTGACTTTATAATTCAGATCTGCCTTGAGGTGTCTCCTGAAGGAGATAATTTGCAAGCATCTGCCAACCATTCTTAGGTCTTCACTGTCTTGAAATGCATCCTTCCAGCCAATCTAGAAACTGCTGTAATGGTAGAGATGATTGGTTTATTGGAAATGTGTACTCAGTTTCAAGCCTTAGCTAATTTATGATGAAAAGGAAGTCAAAATGTCTTTTCCAGATTGAATAGCACTGTTCTGAAAGTGAGTATTAAGGGATAAACAGTAACGGTGTTGTTAATATTACTCGTAGTGAGGCGAGTGCTTGGAGCAGTGTTTCTCCTAGTTCTCCATTTCCCATGGCGGTTGTGACTGTCAGTCTCTTGCTCATTCCTTCTCACTTCCCTGAGATTTTTATTGTCAGTAGCTCAGCTGTAGGGATTAAACATGCCTAGAGATATGCTAAAACTAAGGTTTGGTTTTACCTCTCTATTAAACACTGAAATCTGTGGAGTTTGTGTTATCTGCACAGTGCTGTAACTGAGTCTGTGCCAAGCTCTAAAAAAGGTGCGAGTCTGGGAGGGGCTGCTGGTAATAACTGTTCCACTAAGGTGTTTCCCAGATCCCACTGTAGGCAGTGGGAGTGTGCTGCAACATCAGATCACAGGTTGAGCAGGTGGAATAGCTACATTGCGTTGATCCTTGATACTATAAACATTTGGGTTTCCATTCATCATCCCATAGGGAAGACACAACCTAGACTTTTTAATTTACAAAAGCATTGAGTAGTTGCATCCTGAACAAAAAGAATACTGAACTTTTTTTTTTTTTTTGGATACTAGATACCTTGTATCTTACACATTTATCAATAATACATAAATTAATCACAATCTCCTAAAAATGTGTTTCTTGTTTCATGTTAAGGGAAACACATAATGTTGAAAAGGAACTAGTTTATTTTTCTCCTATTTTTGAGTGTTGAAGACAGGAGTAAATGAGCCATGGAGACCAGTCTCCCATTCCTGGAGGGAGAGGGAGGTCTCTAATCTTCTCTGTGAAGAGAACACCCCCTTCAAGGCAAAAAAAAAAAAAGTGGTCTTCAGAGAAGATTTCCAGATATTTCTAGACAGCTGATCTGATTGGCTGAATTTTCTGTTATTTCAATAAAACATATTCATGTATGATGTAAAGTCAAAAAGGAGCAGTGAGTGCTTTTGTTAAAACAGCTGCTTGAGGTGTACTGCAGATTGAAGGAATGTGGGAGTAAATAGGTTTGCATGTGCTGGAGAGGGAAGGAAGCTGCTGTGTGATTGCTGGAGTAAGGCCTGGCTTAAGCAGGATAAGGGTGACAGCTGAAAGTTGAGGTGAGTGTTCATTCCCTCAATAAATTGCAAGGATAAATTGCAGGAATGCATGCAGTGCATTCCTGAAGCAGTTGTGGCAGTGTCTGCTTGGCTGGTGTGACACACAGTTTGATTTTTATCACAGACCTTTTTCTTTGATACCACCCTTTTTCCCTCTCCCAGTCTGTTAAATGCAGTTAAGTTTATGATTATTTTTTGCCTTTGAATTTCATAAATCTGTGAAGTAGTTATTGAAAGATTGTACTTACTTTGACTGTAGTAGATTTGAGTGAAAAGTGCACTTGAAGTGATCATCTTAAAGTTATTTAAACATCCGATTTTCCCCTTACATATACCATAGTTACTTTGCAGTAGATGCTCTCATGGATTAGGAAGTATTCTCTCTGCACACCCAGCATTGTCTGAGGCTGTGTCTTTTAGATTGAAATGGGTGGAGTTGGTTTTCAGGGAAGAATTCTGGCAGTAATGTACAACTTCAGAGCATAATGCTTTTGTGCTAACTGCAAAGCCAGCTTTCCTCCTACAAACCATTTTCTTGAGAATGTGCAAGGGATTTTTAAGATGTTTGGGTTACTAGGGTAAATTGCAAGTTTTGTTATGTGAGATTTCTTATACAATCAAAATAGATTATAAGGTGAGACTGAAACTGATGAATATATTCTGGCTTTAGGAGCAGAATGTTAGAAAAAGAAATTCTTTTGGGTAGAAAAAAAAATATGGTACTGGGTTGGAGGTGAAGGATCCAAGATTTAGGACTGCTAGTTTCTGTCTCTGCTGCTGGCTTGTAGCTTATTCTAAAGTGAGCTTCTCAGTCTTTACTTGCAGATTTGAGATTGTTGCCTGCCTTTCTTGCGATAAGATGGGAGCTTTTGTATATACATTAAGATTTTGAGCAAATGAGATGTAGTATTAGGAGAGAGATGAATAGCCATACCTAAGGCATTTTTATACACCTGCTGGTTTAATATCCTCATTGATAGATATGGGTGGCCCTTCTTGACAGTGTTGTAACTTCTTTCAAAAGTAGAAAATGGAGGAAAGAGAAGGATATACCTTTTTTTTCTTTCTTCTTCAATCCTTTGCTGGTTTTTAAGAAATTAAGTGCTGAAATGACAGTCAGAGACGTGATGGTGTATTTCAAGGTGTGGAGATGGGGCCACGTAGTGAAGAGATTTGAGAAAAATTGAAGCAGATTGGCAAAGAAAAATGGGGAGAAAATACTTGGTTCTTGTGTTAGCGTTAGAACCAGTACTGAGGGAGAAAAAAACCTCAAACCACAAAAACCCAAACTAAAACCCCAAGCAGGCAGAAAATTCATGATGGTTTCTGATTTATGTTTGTTTTGTTTTTTTTAACGCTGAGAAAGTGTGTGTGGTGTGTTTTTCCATGCCCTCGGCGTTCTCCCGCTGTTCTGTGGGACGCGCCCGTGCGGGCCGGGGGCGGAGCGGCGCTGCCCGGCAGGGGCGGCAGGTGGCGCTGCTGGGCCTCGCCAGCCCCTCTGCAAATGGCAGCGCTGAGGGCACTGCCCGCGGCCTCCGGCTGGGCCTGCAGCGGGGGCATTCCTGCGAAACACAGTGTCCCGCTGCCCAGCACAGGATGTTGTTCCAGGAAGTTCCGTGTAAACTACCGTGTCCAGACATGCATTGTTAAGGGAGACACAAGTGGGGCAGGGTCTGATAGATGTCAGCCATTGCCAGCCCAAACCTCATCTTGGCCTTTTCACTTCGAGCTACTTTGAAGAACAAAGAGGTTCTTGGAGAGATCAAAAGATACTCCTTATAACTTCCCACACCCATTTTTTTCTGCAGGGAGCAAACACTCTTTTTCCTGCTTTACCTTGAACATCTTGACTGCATTGAAGGGCTGGTCTGGATCTGTGATTGTCTTTCCATAGCTTCTGCCTTTTTCCAGTCTGGTACTATGAAGAACTGTAGTCCTTGGCTTTATTGTTGCATCTCATTTACCAAATCAATGGAAAAAAACCTCACAGTCTTTGTGTGTTGTTACTGTGGTTCTCAGTACCAGGAATAAAAATGTCCACTTATTTTCTTATTAAGAAAAAGCTGTTGTGGTAGAAAAAAAATAGTTTTTTAATTCTAGAAAAACCTGGCTGATTCTTATGGTTGTAACTAAACAATCCTTTTGTCCCAAGACCTGCTGTAGAAACTAAAATTCTTTGTAATACCAAGTGATAGCAATTATATACTAAAAGTGATTTTGTATTTACCTTGTCTGCTTGCAGCAGTCATTATGACTACCAGGCAAAACTCCTGTTTCTATCTCAGAATTCAGTTCTGCTAGGTGCTTATGTCAGTTATACAGGTGAAAATTATGATTTTTGCATCTTTATTTTAATAGGAAAGTTTAAAGGTGGCACAAAAAACTTCTGCTTTTTTCCAGAATTCCTATTCCATACACCATGCTTTCTTGAACATAGAGAAGTAGTCAATTAATGTACCTGTAACTGGTTTACAGCTTTTAAAATATTTCAGTAAAAATATATTCAGTCAAAAATAGCCCATATCCTCTGTATTCAAAGCAAAAGGAGCAGTACTTCAGTACCTTGCTGTTATCAGTTCTAAGTCTATTGAAATTCTTCAATTTAAATTATGTTTTTTGTTCTTGGTCCTGAATTCATTAGTGCTGTTTATGTATAAAGGTGGTTTTAAACAATTGATTTGAAGCAAGAAAGGGCTACTACTGACACTCTGGCCTTGACTTTGCTTTATTTTACATGTGTTAATGTTCTGTGTTCCTGACATTTTGTTGGTGCTCCTTGTTCTATTGTTTTTTCTATTATTATGTGTTCTGGATACTACTTAATATATTTCTAAGTATGTCTCACAGCAGATGTGAAATATTTGTGAGAGCAAAACAGTCCTAAATAGTTACCTGGAAGATTCTGTGGTAATGAATTTCTGTTCTTCTGGTCTGCTTTTTTAACATAAAGGGTTTGTCACACTCTACTCTTCCATATGTGGTGGAAAGAGACAAATCAAGTCTGTCACTGGGTATTTTAGCAGTGCTTAGGAGAAGGGCGGAGTTATTTCACTAGAAGGAATTTTCCTAATCATGAAGTTGAAATTCTGGCCTTCTGATGTGGCCATTCAAATTGTTTTCAGTTTCATCTTCATGTAGTTCTTGAGGAGAAAGCTGGGATGAGGATCAAGACCTAATTTCTAGCATTTAACATTCATGGAATATAAACAGATTTGTTCCTGTTGTTGGTACTTTTGGTTGCAGAGTAGGTGTAGACATTATTTTGCTTCTTGGAGGTTCGATGTTGCAGTCTGTTGAAACGGACTGACTTGTGCAGAGGAAGTGGGACTTAGTACAGCAGGAATCATGAATATAAGAGCCTGTGTACTCTAACAGAGTCTCATCTTCTCCACTGTCTAGCAGTTCCATTGGAAGGAGACCTTGAAGGTTGCAAGACAAGTCCAAGATGTGCAGTTCAGTTGCTCCCAGGCTGTGGTTCTTAACAGACCGCCGCATCAGAGAAGATTACCCTCAGCAAGAGATCCTGAGAGCACTGAAGGCCAAGTGCTGTGAAGAGGAGCTGGATTTCCGGGCCTTGGTGATGGATGAAGTGGTGCTGACCATTGAGGATGGAAATCTTGGTGAGAATGAGCTAGGGCTGGGAGTGTGCTGAAGGGGTGCTTGGAAAAAGATTGTAAAATGGAGCATTGGTACTATTTAATAATAAATTCCATGTATGCCAGACTACCTACCATTTATCATCTAAATCATGTAGATGTACATCATAAAGTCTTTTTTAGACTGTATTATGTTAATCAAATAGAATTGTTCAGTTTGCTAATTTGCATTAGAGCCACTTTCACCTCCCCGCTGCAGAAAAAAGAGGAGGATTGTTTCATTTTGGTGAGTCCAGGATAAGGACTACAGGACTCCTGAATTAATAAGGAATCATGGAGCTTAATTTGTGCTTCAGTACTTGAACTTTGTGGGTCACATTAAAGAGTTTCAGAGGGACTTTTTTCTTCTGTTTGTGTTCTGGCTCCAAAATAGAAAACACTGGAAATAATCTAAAAGGAATTTTCAATGAGAAGTGCAAAGTGTCATGGAACTAGATGTTATAATGTGATGTAACTAAAGCACGCTGCTGTACAGATGTGGAGTTATGTGAATTCCAAAAAGGAACAGTGCTGATAAAGTATGTTCATCAAATAATTTGAGCTATTACTGCAATTTACAGTGTTTAAAACTAAATGGTAAGATTTCTGTTCTCTTTTCCTACTAGCTTTTTTTTTCTTCTGGTGATTAAAAAGAGAAAGTAAAATGTTAAGTTGCATTAGAAATGTTAAGTAAAAGGATTATTACTTACTATCTATTACTGTAGATAGTAAGCTTATGTGATGGGAAGATACTAATACCACCAATGTCAAGCTTTGTAACACTTAAAATTTATTTTTGTTTCAACATTTTTTAATTTGGATTTCCTAAAGCAAGGAGATTGCAGTGTTTTTTTTTTTATCTTTAACTCTTTCATTCCTCTTCCCCATTTATCAGTTAAAAAAAAAATGTATTGCTTGAGACCCGGGGAAGAATTACATTTCTGAAAGTTGTATTAGAGTAATTTTGTGAGGGAAGAAAATATGAACGTACCCTCAGCCGTGAAGAAGAGGCTGCCATGTATATCTTGTTCCTCTTTGGGAAATCATATGTGGGAAGGAAATCATAAAACTGACTCTGGGGAAGAACACTGGTCAGAATTTATACCCTATTTTGGCATGAATCAATCAAGTATAAAACACATGCATGGTAAATACAGTATTTTTTTATTCTGGTATTTCTAAACTTCTGTTTATCTATTTTTTCTTTTAATCTGAGGAGTCTTATGATTTTTATCACAGATTGAAATTCTGTAGGATGTCTTCAAATCAAAGTAACTTCTTGCTAGAAAGTCTGAGCTCTGAGCATGCTTTCCTTTGGACAGAGTGTAATGGGAACACAGCCATCCTGGAGTGTAGCTGCAGTCTCTGAGATGCACAATTAGTCCTTCAGCATTTCAGTACTGTTTTTTATTTCTTAGTGATTTCTTCTTTTTTGTCTTCTGCCTATTTCTGGGGAATTAAATAGGGCAAGTGTAAATTGTGGACCTTTCTGTTCTCTTCTGTCTGATGTCTCCTAGCGCTGTGTCTATTGCAAGGAAAAAGATAAAAGTAATGCAAGTTGGAAAACTACAAGAACAAGAAAAATTAAGAACATTACTAGAACAAAATGCAAGAAAAGGGTAATTATTCTCATACAAAGTGTTCATTCAATATGATGCGAATAACTGACCATTTGAAAAGAAGTGACATATAAGTGCTGAAAGATTGCGGATAGAATTTTTTTTATAAGTAGTCTGGTCTGTCTAATTGTGTTTTTTTTTTTTTTTTTTTCCTGAGGGGTGGTAATTGTCTTTTATCAAACAATTATTTCTCTTGGAGAGCAATGAATAATCTTCCCTCTTAATTTTCCAGTTGTTTTTTTACTAGAGCTATTGCATGTGCTTTGATAAAGATTTCTGCTGGAGGACACAAGCAAAACCTTTGTGTTTCATTTTCCTTTTTAAAGACCTCAGTTGGCCTAGGAAAAGATGTCCTGGAACAAAATCCAGGAGGTAGTGCATTCTGTACCCTTTTGGTTATCTACTGTTGTGTGGGGGGTCCAGGTTGAGTAAAATTTTCTGTGACATAGAGGAGTTGATGAAGAGAATGTATCTTCAGTGGATAATTATGTGCTTTTGCTTCCTTTTCTATTATTTGTCTTGAAAGCTTGGCAATTCAAGGCTCAAACTATGAAGGTAATACATGATACTGGAGGAAGTAATAGCTGGGTTTTTTCCATATATTCACACTTTGATTGGAGCTTTTTTTCTCCTTTAAAACCAAGACAATTTCTTAAGTAAAGTGTTAGAAGAATGTTAAATTTACACAGTCAAGTTGGATATTACAGGGCGCTATTTAAAACCTCAAAAATGTGGTACTTCTTTAGATGATAGTCAACAACCCTTCTTGTGGGCTTGCTGTCAGGAACATGGCTGGAGACTTCAGAGAGCAAAAATTCGGCATAAGATATTAAAAAGCTTAAAATTATTTACTTCACAGGAGTAGAGTGGAAAAGACACTTCTAAATTTAGGAAAATTGAGCAGAACCGTGGGGATACGTACACGTGAAAATCGTCCCTACCACAAACCACACGGCTTATACCTTAACAGGTACCCATGCAGGTATCACTGATGCCCAGGCCAAAGTCAGATTCGTAAAGCTTTTGTGATGCTGAGATTTACAAAATTTGTGTCCGTCAGAAATGATAAGATTTGTCATGGCCAAAGGGAAAGGGGGAGGAGGGGGGGGGTTGTTTCACTCAGTGGATTTTGCAGCAGCCACTCCTTGGGGCAGGTCTCTGCTGTACTGCAGAGCTGGATGGGAAGTATGGCTGGATTCCCAAAGCAAACACACAGTGTAGGCCCAGCAATCCCTGCTGGTTCCTTTTCTTTCACACCTGAAACTCAGGATGACCCAAAATCCCAAGCACCCTATACAGTCCCTGTATCCCTGATCACATGATGAACCTGTATGCAGCTCAAGATCCACATTAAATACCTCAACACAGCATGAGTCCAGAAGTGATTGTAAATGCAAGTTAAAAGATGTAGAATTAAAGTTTTTCTTTTTTAGTCTAAAAGGAAATTCTTAAACTGATTTATGCTGAAATGGTTTTGGAAATAAGTTCAAACAAGTATTTTTTGAAATTAACTATGGTTTATGCCTTACTTGAATAGGTGTCTGCTTACCCATGCCATGCACTCCTTTATCTTTTCCACAGTAGCAGTAGTACTCTGTAGATTTACCAGGCAAAAGCTGAGAAAAAATAAGTGGAAGAGTAGAGCTGTATAAATTAATTTTTTCTGCTTGTATGGTGGGTTGAGTGTGCTGAGATGGTTACTGAATCAGACATGCACAACATTGTTGCACAGGAATGGACAAGAATGCATGTGTGGAAAAAAGTGGAGGGTGATAACTGGGCTGGTTTGATTTAAACTTGAGCTGTGTAGCTGTAGCCTAAGTTTCTTAAGAGCTAAATTCTTGAAATTAAACCAGTCTAGGACAATCTACTGCCAAGTAGAGCAGCCGTGTTCCTCTTGTCTCTTTCCAGCTTTGCTGTTGCTGCTTGCCTTGTAAAGGACTTCATGTCTCTGTTGGCTTGCTTTCATGTTGTACCTCAGCTAATTAAAAAAAAAGGTTTACCAAATTGTCTGCTACTTTGCAGGATCTGGCATTTGTGTGAGCTGAGTTGGCCAACCCAATGGAAGACTAACTCCACCAAATAATTAACAGTTTTCTGTTGGAATAGATTGCTGCACCAACCCTTTTTGTGGTCACACAATTCCTAGCTCTGGTACACAGGCTAGGATGGGGTTCTTCTTTCAGAGAATGGCTTGTATTTATGTTGATTTAGTTATAGATCCAGAAATATTTCAAACCAGGAATTTTCTTGTGGTTGGGATGTCTGATAGAGTCAGGTTTAGGATTATTTTGATTGTGCATGGCATCTGGTATTTACCAGATGTAAGGATTACAAACTCAAATGTCTAGTTTTCTAATCTAGTTTGGCAATTCCTATATTTATTTGAAATACATAGCAAGTAATGCAACAAAACTCTGCAGGACATTTTTTAGACATCTCTCTGAAGTCTTAGCAGTGAGTCCTGTCAAAATGCGGACTTTTAAACTATATGTCTAAGCTTGCTAATGCAGTGATGTAACAGGCTTGAGGAATTTACAGCTAAACAAATTAAAGCTTGTGAGCAGGAATGTGTGGTGTGGGATAAGGTGGAGGTGGAGGAAGCTGGTAGGAAAATCCCACCCTATAGAGGGGACTCGATGGACAAGAGACAAAACATACCATGGGTTGTCTCCTCATTCTGAATATTCTTTCTTCCCTGTGTCTAGGACTGAGTAGTACCTTTCCCCATAGACTCCACACCTTACCTTTAGGGCAGCACAGTTCAAGAGCTATTTTTTGGTGAAGAAAATGCTAGGGAAATTTGGATCCTTCCCTCATTAAAATGATACACAGTAATACCTTCATTAATTTTTTTTTTGCTACCAGAACAGCAGAAATTGGAATTCACTGACTCAGCAATTTACCAATACCTTTATTGTAGATTTATGGAATCTCCATGTTTTCTGATACTGTCCTGTGAAGGAAAATAGTTTTAAGGAAAGTAGCTTTGATGAACTTCGAACTGTTGAAGATGCTGGAGTGACTTAAGTATAAAACAAAGTATTAACTTTTCCTAAGACTTTCTTGGCTTTTTCTTTGGGAATGTGAAGCCAAATGGTTTCACATTCAGCTTAGGTGAGGAATTAAAAGGGCATAATGGTTATGTATTCTAAAACAGTAATACATTGTGCACAGTCAGCTGACGTTTCTTAAGTCAGATGGGTAGCATCTGGAAACAGATCTCTTACCTTCATTTTTTCTGCAGAGGAAGTACTTAGAAGATAGATTATTTTAATTTGGTAAAGGTTGGTGTGCTGATTTAGGCATCTGGATTTCCAGTGTGGGCCTGAACTTTGCAGCAGAAGGCAGTGTTGTGTTTAAGTCTTTAATCTTGCAAGATGTGCTTTTGTTTTGTATGATCTGTCCTTCAATTCTTATTTAGTTTGAACTGGTAATGAGTAGTTGTGATCTTTGATTTTGTTTTCACACACTGGATTAGACATAATTTGAAATAAACATGAAGGAATTGGCATAATTGGAAGATTTCTGTAAAATATGGAAAGCTGGAGGAAAAAAGGTAAGGGTGGATTACAAATTCTTGTCTTTTCATGTAATGGTAAGAAAAACGCTTTGAATCAGCTAGATCCATGGTAAGAGAGGGCTTTTACATATATGAAATGGTTTCCATATCAAAACACCAAAACTCTTAATATTTTTGTAAGTCACCTAAAGACTGTCATCTATCACACAACAGGGAACATAGTCACGCCCTCTTCCTTCTGGCTGTTTCAATAGTCCCCTGGCACTTGTTAGTCCAGCAGTGCACCTTAATGTGAGAGCTTTTCCTGCAGCATGCAGCAGTGGCTTTGGGAGTGATGGAATAGAGGCAGGCAGCCTTGGCAAGGTGCCTTTTTGAGCACTGCAGAGTTGGCCTGTTTCCTGCTATTAACTACAGCCAGAGCAGCCATTACTTCCTCTGCAGAGTTGGGAAATTGGTTTGTGACTCAAGTGAGAGCAGGAGAAGGAACTGCATTGTGTGCAAAGGACTGGAATGTGGTTAGACATGAAGTGGATTTTGTGCTGTGGAAAGTGCTGGGCTTAGAATCACTTGAAACTGTTTCTGATGTTTTTTCACTGTGGAAATTGATCACTTCTAGTCTGATTGATGTTAAAACCATAAGCATTACTGTTAGGCAACTATGGACTATATAGAGGAGATTTTGGAATGGTAGCTGTGTTTAGAGGTGGGTGTAATCTAGTATGTGACGCCCCAGATACCAAGACAAATACATCTCTAATAGAGAAAACTTAACATTTGCTTTATTACTGTATTTTAATAACAGTGACTTTGAACAGCTGCCACATATGTTAAGAAGAATTGGTGTTTTTTTTTTTTTTTTTTTTTTCAGAACTATGACACCAAAGACAACCTTCTTATAATGCATATAGAAAGAAAGGATTTATACTCTGTAACCATCCTGGGTGTTCTCGCAGTTTTCTTCCTTCCTGTCAGGGATTTCTATTCTTATGTGAGTGATTGTCATCTTAAACTGATGCTAAAATAACAAAGGCTAACAGTGAATTTGATCTTCTCAAAATTGTTCTGTTTCTTCATTATGTCACCAGTTGTAGATACAGGCTCAGTCCAAAGCCACCTTGGCAAGGAGGGGGAGTAGGAATGTTTCTGCATGGAAATATTTTATTATGTTAATTGCAGAGGGCTGTGTTAAGGTCTGAAGTTTTTCATTTGCATGTGTTCTAGAACAGCCAGCCAGGAAAATCAGACTTGTAGGGCACGTCATCTTGAACATACGTGCATGTCATCATATCTGAAAATGCCAGAAAGCATTGCCAGATTTTTAATTGTTGTAAGAATTCTCAGGAGTGACCATCTGGATGATAAACAATGTAAAAAGGGACAAAAGCAAGATGAAAGAAGTGTTTCCATACATCCTAGTCAAGAAATGAAAATTAGCCTAACATTTCACAAGACAGTCTTCAACTGGCTGGGGGTTTCTGTGTCACTTTTCCAGCAATCCCTGTTCCAATGCTGTGTCACATAAGCAAGTTTTGCTGGCACATTTGTCTGAGCAGTTGTATTGTGAACTGGGTTTGCATACTGATGTAGTTTTAAACCAGTGTGTTCTTGGTGGCAGGTGTTTTTTTTAGATTTCATAAGTCCTTCGAGTCAGGGAACAGCGTGGCTGCACAAACAGTTCTTCAGCACTTAAATCAGAAGGGCAAACTGTATGTTGGAGTGGGAGAGATTAGAAGATAGCACAAGTATTGATGTGAAAAACTTTATTTTATGAAATTGACGGCTATGCTTGCTTTTCCAGATTTATGATCAGAGAAGTACTCTTATCACTTGTTCTTTAAGCAATAACAGCTTTGACTTTGTCCACCTTTTCTCAAGTCCGGTGGTTGTCCATTTGTGAATGATGGGCAGTTGACTCTCAGTGACTGTGAATGTGAGACAGACTGGTACTGCTGAACCTCGACCTGTATTGAGATGGCCTTCCAGTGTGCAGACCTGTGTTTAGACTAATACGGACTTCTAGGAATACCAGCATCCACTTTATTTTATTTTTATAAACTCTCATGTAAATTTTGGTGAAATACTGGTTTTAAGAATTACAGTTTCCTTTTATATCTGCCCTTTACTGCATAGAAAGAGTGGAATGAAGAGCAGAACAACAACAAAAAGAATGCCACTACTGAAATGATCATTTTTTCCCCTTGTATTGTAAATAATTAATATTTACAATGTCATAAAAATCTGTGATGGTGTCCTTATAATGATTATGCTTTGAATGGTAGAGCTTACATGATTTCCATCTCCCTAAAGATCTAGTCCATTTTAAGATTAAAAGTGTCATAAAATGCCTTTTTATTTGTCAAAAGTTAAGCAAGTTGATGCAGAATGTGTTACAGGTACCCTGACAACTTGAGTAGAATACCTGATAGCAAAGGTGTTCTGCTTATGTTGTCAGAGAAACCCTGCTTGAATTACACCAATTGTGTTAACTTATAGGAAACCTTTCTTATTATACAGAAAGGTTTTCTTGCTCTGTACTTCAATATAGGGCAGGTATTGAGCTGGGGACTGTCTTGCTGTGCTTGTTACCCATCTTGACACATCTGTGAGTAAAGCATGGAAGAACAGATATTGGAAGAGACACACTACTGATTTGACCCATTTTGTCCAGGTGTGAAGTAAAAAGACTAGGTATACCAGTGCTCTTGATTTTTTTAGCTGAGATGAAGGTTGGACTGCACTGACACAGTTATTAGGGTCAAAGATTTTGTTCACCATAATAGTTGTAATGTAAAACCCATTAAATAATATGCTCAAAATCCATGCTATCAAATCCTGTTTCTTGGCAGTTTCTGTCTAAAGAATAATTAGATCTGGTAGGGAAACACAGCAGTCAGAAGATCAATAAATATTTCCCTTGAGTTCTAAGAACTTGATTTGAAAGTATCCTCTAGGTGTCATGTCAGTTGTCTTGTATTGGTACAATGCTGGGGAACTTTGAGGGGGATGATTTACTTTTAATTTTAAGTTTTTTCAAAGAAGAAAAAATCGTTTGTAAAAAGCTGTATGTTCTCTTTAGCTGCTCAAAATATACAGCTATGAATTGTATGACAAGCAATTTAGAGATAGAGCACAGACAGAGCTGTTGGAGTACAATGCATTGGTGATTCTCATTACAGGTCCTTTTGATATGCTCATCATCACAACACTGGGCATTCCCAGTCCCTGGGAAGGCATAAAGGGGTTTAAGTTAACTCAAGACTATTCTCTCTTCAAAACTCTTTTGGCTAATCATTCTGTTTTTATCCTTTAGGTTGGGCTGAGCCCTGGATACACTCCCCCATGCTGTCTAGTTACTTTGGGAAGGCATTCAGGCTCTTGCTGCTTTCCTGGACAAACATTTACACATGCAATTAATTCACTCAGCTGAGAGTCAAACAATCTCCTAACTGTTCCAAACCTTTATCTTAAAAGCCATCTTTTGGTCTCTTTTGTCATAGAATGGTTTGAGTCAGAAGGGACCTTAAAGATCATCTCATTTCACCCTAGCTGCTGTAGACAGGGACACCTTCTGCTAGACCAAGCTTCTAAAAACCCTGTCCAACCTGCCCTTAAACACTTCAGGGATGGGGCAACCACAAATTCTCTAGGCAACCTGTGCCAGTGCTTCAGCACCTCATAATCAAGAATTTCCTCCTAATATTTAAAGTAAACCTACCCTCTTTCAGTTTAAAGTCCTTTCCCCTTATCCTGTCACTACGTGCTGTTGTAAATACTCACCATCTTTCTTGTAGTCTCCTTTCAGGTACTAAAAGACTGCAATTAGGTCACCTGAAAGTCTTCTCTGGGCTGAACATTCCCAATTGTCTCAGCCTTTCCTTATGGGAGGAGTGCTCCACCCCTCTAGTCATCGTATGATAAGGTCAGCTTTCTTAGCCTTTTCCCAGAGCTTCACAGGCACGTCGCGTTTGCTCATCTCTGCTGAGCCTTCCCAGGAGTTTACTGATCCATCACATGGAGAAAAGAGCTGTGAGTACATAGAGTCTGGAGTTTGGGGTATTTGCATCAATGTTAGACTTGTTTAGCATCTGTCTTTGCTTGAAGTAGTAAGTACAAGTATAATTCTTCCCAGGTTCGTGCCCTGACCTTAGAGATGGAATATTTTCATCTTTGATGTGCTAGATGTATGCTTTATGTAACACAGAGTGACATGATACAGAGAGAGATCAGCTTAGGAAGACTCTGTCATCTGATGACTGTGTCAGTATTTGGATTCCATATCCAAGTAACTGTCCTTGAATGTTGAGGTAAAAGGGTATCTTCACTACCAGTTTGGCTTACTGTGAAAAGTGCCAAAATCCTTTTGTGAATCTAGTGTGAAAAGTCAAGCTACTTCTTCCAAGTTTTTTGTTATACTCCAGATAGTACTTTCAAAGTCTTGAACTTATGAATGGACTCCTTTGGTTTCCCCACCCCCAATAAAAGTTACTTGCTTTCACATCTGAATGGTTGACCTAACTGCTGAAATTGCTGATGTCCTGACATTATGCTTACTTCCTGGTAAAGACAGGATTTATTTAAAAGTATAATTTGAGACACTCAAGATGGTAAATGGATGACAGGTCCTAATTTATAATGCCTTCTTCCTTGCTTTCCAGTAAGAAGAGCATATTGTTTTGCTTTCTGTCTTATATATGAAACAAAAACATGGTTTCATCTGTTGGCCAGACAGGTGACACTGGTACAAAACTATTACTTTGCCTAGTTTGGGCAAGGAAATGTTGAGTTTTACTACTGATCATATTTTAAGTGATGTGTTTATATCTGATAAAACATTGAATGAAGGTTTTTTGACATTACAGATGCATCTCACATCACCCATCTTAACAGTGGGCTAAACCTTTGCATCAGATTTTTATTGCTTAGAATTTGTCCTTCCTTATTAATAATACATCTGACTCTTAAATGACTCTTTGAGGCTGTCTTGTGAATCTTTTGCCAAGTCCTGCAGTGGAAGGAGGACACTTAAAGGAAAAAAGAATGTTTTACCCCAAATCTGTAAGCATCTTTTTGGAAGGACAAGCTTGGAACAAGAACTCAATTTGACAGAAGTGGCTTTTGCTAGTGAAAGTAGACATAAATTTTTCCTAAATCATTACCATTTCAAGAAATAATCTGTTCAGCATCTTAGAGACTTGTTTAAGCTTCACAGCTAAAACATTTGAAATATAGCTGTGTATTATGAAAAAGAAAGAATCTCTGGTGTTGTGGCCTTCTGTCTGCTGTGGGATGGAAGATACAGTTTGGTCTGAGCACACAATTTAAAGTAGGGATCTTCTTTCATATTGGTTATACCTCTTCCCTTTGACATAAAGACTTGAATGGCCCATTCAAATATAATGGGGACAAGATAATTGAAATTGGTTTGGGATTGGAGGCTGAAGTGCCGGTGAAGAAAAATGTGGTGTGAAGGCAGTGTGCTAGGCAAACATGCTGGAACAAGAAACAGTAACAGGAAGTGATTGCAGACAAACTCTTGCTAGATAAGGAGTTGCTTCCCTCATGAAGGAAACTGGAGATTGAAATTGGTGGGAGCACAGGTTTTGTGTTGAAACTTGCAAACTGAACAAGGAGACTCAAATGGGGAACAAGTTTGAAGGCAAGGCAGGCAAGTGAGCAGTTACAGCAGTATTCAAAGTTGCAGGCAGAGAAACTACATGATAGTAGGAGAAATCCGTGTTTTGGAAACTAACTGGAATGTCTAGGGGGATCAGTGTTATGGGGGTGTGAGTGGGGAGTGAGAATCTGGGGCAAAGCAAGCTAGTCTCACCCTCACATGCTATTCCACCATGTCAGGTATTACTTAGGTGTCAAGGGATGAAGTTTGCTTTTGATTATCTGCAAGTATGAACATAAAATTCTGTTATGAATAGCAGCAGCAAATAACCTAAACTTAGAAATTGGCAAAATTATATTTGGAATTTTGTCTTCTTTGTTGTGTATTTGTTTTCAGCTGCTACATTTTAAATTACTTAATTACTTGCTACTTTTTCATTAGCCTCCTTAATATACATGGTGTTCTGCTCTGGAAATGTAACTTGCAGTATGGTGGAGAGGACAATTTGTAGGATGCCTTTTTTGTGATTACAGAAATTTGTGACAATTGAAGCAGAACATTGCTGGAAGAAAATATGTTAGTCTGTGATTTAAATTGAACTGCTCAGAAATTGTCTTTAATTGCATGTTTTTGCATTTTCTGAGTGCACAGACTTTGGGTGCTAGGATCAGCTTTGTGAAAGAGCTGAATACTTAGATCCACAAATGAAGTCAATCAGGACAGCATGAGCAACTGAGAAATCATGGTGTCCCAAATGTGGCATCTAGAATTCCTTTGTCAACACTTATCTCTGGGTTTCCCTCCCTCTATGGGAGATTAGTAGAATATTCACTAATTTCCCGTGGTGTTAACAAAATTAATTATGATTGTGAAGGACTTAGATATTACTGTGATAAGCACAATACATAAAACTCAAGAAGAAATTAACAGTGGTGTGTTTTAAGCAAGGATTTCAGTATACCAGTCCATGGATTACACACTAAACAATGTAAAAGAAAATACAGTCTTCAGTCACTACTTGTTAAATGAGTGCTGTACCTTCTGTGCACATTAGGTATCTGCTGTGGGGAAAAATAAAGTTTGTTTCTGTAATTGAAGACAGTATGTGTGTGGGGTAGTAGATCAGTGCTACAGACATCCTTAGTTGTGACTTTTTCTAACCTTTGGGTGCTTGACTTTGTGGCTGCAATAGTTTTCTCTTAATGTAGCTTTTGAATGTAATACTGAATGCCTACATTCTTTGTAAATAAACGATGTGCACATAAGGACTGTGCTGGATGCATCAACACTGTTTACTATCCAGGTTTTGAAAAATGTAGATGTAGGGGAAACCAGGAGTGCTGGAATGCTCACTAATTACTTGGGTGACCTAATACTTTTGTCTTTGAATAGTAGTCCATGGATAAATTTACCTTGAAGATAATATGTATTCTGTTAGTGAGACTGAGGAATTTTACCTAAATACCTGGGGGAGTTTCTCTGGTACCTTGTTCTTTCTCCCTTATACTTGTTTCATGAAACATTGTTATTGTACTCATCTACTCTGGAAATTGGCTTACTCCATTCTTGGAATTCAGTTTGTGTTCTTTTGACAGCACTGCTTTCGGTGTTCATATTTCATATTTTATGAGGTGCCTTGCAGGCTGTTTTTCATGGTTAAGGATATCTTCATATATATAAAAATAATAAATTACTTTTGGACATCAACATGAAGTGTTGAGCCTTCTCTTCCTGCATGAGGAACATCACAGGATGAACTGCATTCTTGGTTCTGTGGTCAGGCAGGATGCCCTGCTTTGAGTTGAGATTTTTCTTAATATGAAGTAGGAGGGGAGCACTAGTGAGCCTGGCTGAGCCTGCCGTGGCAGAGGCAGCTGGTTCTTACGATAATGAAATTTTTTTTTGTGAGCTTCAGATTCCCTCCACCAACCACACTGTTCTATAAAGCAGAGCCATGCAAATCTTGCCTCTCTGTGTTGTGGGGCAGCTTTCTTTCCTATGTCATGCCTTTCTCTTCAATCAAGGTGGTTATTAATAACAGAAGAGGCAGTACCAAGTTCTCCTGCTAGTGTTACTATGTCTCCTTGTTCCCCTGACTCAGACAACATTCAGGAATATCCTGTAGACTCAGAGTAAAGGTTTAAGTCTCTTTTGTCTGGAGTGCAGTCCATCTCTGCTTATTCCCAGTGAAACAGAGTTTTGGTTAGTGTATCTTAAAAATCCTTTTAAGGTTTGAAGTAGCTTTTGTTCCACAAAACTAGATTCAAACTCAACTCAGGATCTAAAGGGGACTACCCTTTGTGTCCCTGACAGTTTTCTGCACCTGCATCTTTCTGTGAAGGCCTGTCTTGTTGGATGACTGCATCCACCAGGAAAATGAAATGTGATGCATGAGGCCAGTTTTCAGTTGTTTCTTTAGAACTTAACAATAAAAGCTTAAAACTTCTTTCCCCACTTTGTTACATTGCTTTCCAGACAGGATTTGCCTTTACCATATATTGAATTTCTTCTTTGATCTCTTCCCAAGTTTCCTTGTGGTCAGGCCTTGGGTCCTGTCTCTCCTGCAACTGTCAAACCTATAAAAGTACTTTCCACTTCTAGCATGAAGAACTTGATCTTTAATTTTTTGATGACTGTAAGAACTTGTTAGATGGTCTTGATAATGCAAAATAAAGACAGGATGTTACCTAGTGAACCCACATACCTAGTTTGAGATATGAAACTTAGGGCATTGTGGAGCAAGCATCCTACTGTTACAGCTGGGCATAACAATAAGTAACTTAAGAGCCCAGGCATACTGCAGGAGAAGGCCCCAGAGAATCACAGGGATAATAGAGTTTGAAAGGGAACTTTAAAAGCTGTCTGGACCAACCTTCTAGTAACAGCAGCCAACTTGAAAGCTGGAGCCAGCTCTGAAGTTAGATCAGGTTGCTTAGGGTGTATGAAGTCAGGTTTTGAATATCTCCAAGGATGAATCTGTCACAGCCTCTCAGTCTGTCACCAAGTTAGACCACCCTCATGGAGTGGGTGGTCCAAATATATGGTCACAATGTGTTAGCATGCTGTATCAGTTGCTGGGCTCTTGTCTAGCTCTGTGCACTCCAAAGCAGAGCTGTATGCATGTGATCTGCTCCTTTGTGTGAGGCACAAACCCTTCTCATATTCACAGCCTGTCCTTCTAAAGGAGCCTTTATCCATTCACCACAGTACCTCAGGCATGCAAACTATCCAGCTGCCAATTGAGGAGAGATTATGGGATGAAGTCATGGTAAGTGCAGATAGAAAGGTAGAAAGAACTTAGTATTGACTGGAAATTTTTGAAATGTGCATGTTCATATCCTGCTTCCTTTTGTTTTTCTGTCAATCTTCCCAGGATCATTCTGGCCTAAGACTGAAATGGTTCTTTGTGCACTCCTCCTTACATACTTGGGACTAAAGGTGAGGCAGGATTCTGAAAGTGCATGGCCTTTGTGGATGCTTTGAGTTGAATAAGTTCAGTGGTTGCAGGCAGAAAGGATTCTGTACATGTAAACTGCATGTCTTATTGCTTGTAATTGTTAGTCCTGCTTGAACAACTCTGGCAACTGGACATTTGTAGCAGTTTTGCTGCAAATTTTTCTTAACCTGAGGGAGTGGAAGCCACTGGAGAATGTATTACCTGCATAGGACAGGAGTTGGAGAAACAGAAATCAGTCCGATTGGTTTGGTTTTACAAAGTTGGAGGCTGGGCTAGCATAGTGACCATCAAGTTGTAAATGCAGAAAGAATACCCACCTCACTATGGAGAATTCTAGTCTCAGAGCAGCACTATCTTGACTATTTAAACTGTTCAGATCCTTGCTGTCCTTGCTGTGATCCAGTTTTCTCTGTTGCAGTTGACACCTGGATTAATCAGATCCTGCAGTGAGCTTGTTCAGCTTGCAACACCTGCAAGAAATTGAATTTTACAGAAGAACAGAAGAGTTTCCTGCTGGTGTAGGAAGCTTACTAGCTCACCAGTGGGTCTGTGTAAGAGTGATAGGGAGTGGGTGGTACTACATGCCACTGTAGGATTGTATGGAGCTGGAGAGAAAAACTGTTGGCAGCAGCAGGACTTAAGTCAAAATTGTCTTAGAACCACAACCTTAGGTGAGTGCTTTCTCCAGCATGTGAATTTCTAAAGAGGTGCTCATTTCTTCCCCTTTCTTGCATAGGTCTTCCAAGGTTCATAGCATGCTGTCAGACCTTTTCCTTTCAGAGTTTTTAATCTTTTTAAGTTGTTAGAGGCAGAGTCTAGGAATTAATGTAACTTGCAATTCAGTAACTAAGAACAGATCAAGAGTGGCATTTGGTAATGAAATTCTATGACTGTGTTGCTGTAAAATGGAAGAACTTGAAGAAAAATGTAATCTGCAAATATTTAATGGCGATTCTTTGAGTAATCTGTGGAAGAGATAAATGAACTAAGGAGACTTAACATACCTGAAGTGGTAAAAAAAGCTTTTGTTTCTCTTCTCTGCCATTGACTTATTTGTGATGAGAGCTGTAGACCTTAGTTATTTTTATTTCTTTGTAAATTGGGTGAGTGATTATTTCAGAAAAGACAAGAGAGCTTCAGAACTTGTAGTGTTGACTAAATGTTTATAAAGATACTTACCAGCTTGTAGGGATTGGTAAGCGCAGAATTACCCTTACAGTCTAGAGATTAGTGGTAAATTAGCTGATCTCTTAAATGTATTGCCTTCAAAGGTCAAAACAAGCTGAAAGTGGGGAGGATGTCCCTTCTACTTGCTTTAGCATGGTGTCTGTGAGTACAGTACTACCACTACATGATTTTTTCATTTGACTGGACTGCTTGAAAGAACTGTGTAATAATGAGGAACATTTTCTTTCAAGAAGAAAGTTATAGATTGTATAGGGTGTATTAATTAGGGAGCATACTAAGTAAGTATCTTAATTAGTTAACATGTTTTTGTGACTAGGTGGAAGCTTCTGCATCCAGATCAGGTGCAAAATAATACTGCAGTGTTATATCTGTATTTTCATTACAATATGGGTATAGAGCATGTGTACAGCTACTGCAGTATAGTTTTAACCCGCTAAAGTGAGAAAGAGGAGGCTTACAGAGGTGTAGGAAAAATGGAATTTTTCCTTCTCTACCTTTGATTTGTGTATGGTTCTATGTTAATGTCTGTCAAAACTAAGAAATTTTGGGTTATAGCTTTTGGTCTAGAACAACGTTTTTAGAGGACTGAAGGTGTTCGTGGAGGAAAATACTGTACTCATGATGACACTTGAACTGTTGTATACTATATGTCCAAGTACAAGTTTTTCTCTGACACATTAAAAAACCCCCACAAAACAGCAGACTCTTCCGAATGACAGGAATTGATATTATCTCTGCAAGCTTTAGAGTCAGTTTTAATGCAATTTTTTCCCAAAATATCACAGCTAAATTTCTTCTTTTAAGAAGGATGTATTTGTTTCCAAAATAAGTGCTTCCAATTCATAAATTGAATGCAATTTTGACTAGGAAGGCCTTAGACTCCAGTGACAGGTCAAAAACAATAAACTGAGGGGATCTTTCCAATCCCCAGAATTCAGGTTCAGCTAAATATATTTAGGAAAAAATTTGCAAGGAGAGGGAGTTGGATAGAATTTATTAAAAGTTTCTGACGGTGTAGACATTCTTCTAGGTATCTTTTCTGTTATGGGAGACAGATATGAAGGATCTGTGTCTTCATTACAATTGCGATTGAAACTTGAAGTGGATGCTTCTCCACTTTGCTTCACCACTTTGCTTAAGTAAATAAGTGGCATCTCCTGGTGTCAGAAGTTATTGTTTGGTAGCAGAGAGAAATGAAGTGCATTATGTTAGGCATTTTAAAGGTATTTAGTAGGTTTTGATATTACAGGAAAAAAATTAGCTTCATCTCAGATGGGAGGAGAACCTGTTATGGGTTGCTTGAAATCTTCCTTGGGATTTCTTTCTGCTTTTGGAAAGACCTTTCCAATCAGCCTTTTTTTTTCAGGTATATCCTTAACTTTTTTTCTTCACCTGCTATTCAGAATGAACAGAAACAGCACATGTAAAGCATGGGAAAGACTGACTGAATGTTAAGAGTGGAGTTAGTTTACAGTAAGGTTAGTTTACATATAATTAGCAATTCTGTGTTAATGGTTGGACTTGACTTTACAGGTTTTTTACAGCCTTAATTATTTTATGATTCTGTTCTTGTTCTGTAACACTGAATTAGGATGGGATTGTTTAGTGTTTATGCCTTTCTGCGTTTGAGTTGGGGAAGGGATTCCAGAACTTGTTATTTCTAAGGCTCTCAGTGTTGGTAGGCTCTGGATAGATGATACAGGACAGATACCTGCCACAAGTGGATATTCTCTCTGCTGAGGATGCTTTAGACTTCTAAAACTCTATCAGTCATGCTTATTTGACCCAGGAATGTTCTGAGAACACCTTGTGAAAATATTGTACAAAAATTCTAATGAGATACAAGAGGCCTCACCTAAACCATATCGAATCTAAAATATCATGTCTGGATTATAAACAGATGTCTGCTTTTGAAGTGTTATCTGTGCTGAGCAGTGGGTTTAGGTAAAGGTTTCATCATAAGAGCTTGCTAAATAGACAGCTTCTGGTTTCCAAAATACCTTTTTTTTTTTTTCAGAATACAGTGGCATAGTACTGTTCTAGAGAGATCAGTTTTGTTTCTGCTCTGTGTGATTTCCTTGATATTGCTGAGCTATGGAAGTGTGTCTTGGTGGGAAAGCCTTTCTGGTTAAGTTCTTGTGGAGAAGGAGGGTGAGGTCATATTGAACACATAGGGTTGAATGTTAGCACTTGTTAATTTGGTTTGAAAAAACTAGTGAGCAGGATAGGAAGGGAGATAATTTGAACTTAAAACATCCAGCACAGAACTATTGGAGAAATCTGTTTCTGTGGACACTAGAGTAATTAAATAGCTTAATAATACTAGATACCAAAGAGGCTTTTACATGGCAGTGACATTTTGGAGGAATTGTGACAACTTAATGTTCAGATTAATAAACTCTGGCTGTCAGGTGATAAGTGATATAGGAAAAATTCCTGTACAACTTCAAAGGGGGAAGTTAAGTTTGATGTTAATAAATTGGTTGTTCTCTAAAATTTCAGTGCTTAGCTGCCTTTTAGAGGTTAAGTTCTGGTTCAAATAAAATTGCATTTGAAGTGTGATACTTTATCTAACATACAGCTGCCACAAGCAGCCACTTTTCAGAAGAGGAATTTAACTTCAGTGACTGCCTCTGTCTTTGGCAAAACCCTCAGAAATTAGCAATTGCTCAAAAATACTTATACATTTCAATGAAGTTACGTTTTTCAAAGAAGGTTTGAAAAAAATTGGAAAAAAAGAAAGTTTATTACCCAATTTCTGGAAATTTTATGTTGCTTATAGTTGGGTTATAGGATAGATACTTAAATTAATATAGCAGCAAGCTTTTCAGATATAGTGTAGTATTTCATTAATGTTAATTCTACTTCTGTTAATTATTCCTTAATTCTGACACATACATTCTGCCAAGACTATTTGAAGTATGCTTAGTTTTGAAAATTTTAGAGATTTAGTTGTGATGGAGTTTAGTGAAGGAATGTATAACTTGTTATTGCAGTAATCTGCTATTTAGGTTTGGGAAATCTCCCTTCTGAGCTTTAAGCTTGCTTTAACATGGCAATTAGGGTGAAACACATTTAATTCCCTGCAAGTAAACTGTAAGTAATTATTAAACACTTTATAATGATTTAATGCAAATATTATGCAGTGTCTTGTGGGTGACAGATATTGGGAGGACAAATGAAATAGGAATGCACTGATTTGAGAGCAGGAGTGAGTCCAGACTTGTAGAAAAATTCAGTGATGTCTGTGAGAAGAACTGATGAATTGTGAAGAGCAAGTAGCAGGATGTAATATCATCAAAATACGAGGAAAGGTTTGTGTGATAGAAGGCTTGCCTGTTTCTCCCAGCTGACTGAGTTGAATTCATTATAGCCTGCTTGCTGAGTGACTGTTCATTTGGGAAACGTTAGCAGCTCCATGGATGGGTGGATGAATAAATTTGTATAACAAAGTTCTGAGAGCTGGAGACTTTCAAGGTAGCCTACAGATCTCTGAGGAAAAATCTGGGTAATACATCTGGAAGTTCCCAGACCCTGCTAGCTCCTGTTGGAAATGTGGTGGGAGCTGGTGTATGTTTTATGCTAGTGAAATTTGATTCAAATTTTATTTTTTGTAGTGCTGCATGCACGATGACCAACCAACCACTTAAATGCTGGTATGCCTGTTAGAAAAAGTATTCCACATACTGGATCTGTCTGAATACTAAATCACTTTTTTTCCTACTTTTTTTTTTACTTATGTATTTCAGAGAGCTGGTGTTTATTGGGGGTTTTGCTGAAGACGGAGGTAGTCACTGAAGTTACAATGGCAGCCTGTGGCAGCTGAGGCCACACAGTGAGGATTCTTTGCATAGTTACCCGTGTTGTACATGGAATTACATGTACATGTACATTAACTGTGTTGTCATGTTTGGGAACTTCTCATAGCCACACAATTCTCAGACAAATTCTGTGAAATATATACATGAAGTCAATTTGAAAGAAGGTGATGACTAAAATGTTTTATGTTGCTGAATTCATGGCAGCACTGCATAGGGAGCTTTGGCAAAACCACCTTTTGTGGAGCCTTCCTGATCTTTTGATCTGTTTGGTCAGAAATGGATTTGATAGGTCATGAGCTTCCATGGGTAACAAGGCAGTGTACCAGCTGTCTCCAGGCACAGTGAAAAGCTTTGTCTTTTATAAATTTATTTTATATTACTAAGGTTTAATCTTTTGTTAAAAGTGCCTCATGTTTGCTAAATCAAGATATATAAAGCATCTGGATGTCCTTGCAATCTTGGAGTTTTTAGACTTATCTTCTGAAACTACATTCTTTCTGTGAAAGCATTGTTTCAACTAAAAGTACAGTTGTTTGTAACATGCAGACTGGACACGAGATATTGCTTTGCAGTAGTTACTAATCTGTTGATGAATGAGTCTTGTAGAGATTGGAAGGAATTTGTGTAGGCTGCAAATGGAATAATGAGTTTCAAAAATGTAAGCAATTTAAAACACTGCTTGGATGTGAATTAAAATGTTCAGAAGCCACACACAGTTGCTTGAAATCTTGATCCTTTTTATCCATCCATAAGGCTATCATTGTGTTTTTTTTCCCCGAGTATGTTTGTCCACCCTAAAATTGTACTAAATCAGGTTTCTGAGAGACAGCTATCATCATGAATATCTTTCTATGTGAATAGGCTCTGCTGTGCTGGAGGTTAGTGTCGCAGAAACTTTCTAAGGGTGTAGATGCAGATCTTCTGACCTCACAGGTAACAGCAGTAGTCATCTCTGCCTCTTTCTTCTGTCTTTAGTACAGTTTAATGCTCTGTTTTCTGTGGTTTTCACGGGTTCATGTGATGGCCTCTGCCTTTTGGGTCCAAATAATCCTTTTTAGCAGAGACCAGTTGCTTTGCATTTTAAGCTTGCCTGCTGTTCTTTGGGAGTGAAAAGCAGGAGGAGTGGCTGGGCCAACTGATGAATAATCATGCATTTACCCACTCAGTTCTATCATGTGCTACTTTGAGCTGTTTTTGAGAGAAACTTGAGGGGTATGGTGTAACTAGTGAGGTTTATTCCCAAGTGATTACAGTTCACGTTGCAAAAATTCCTTTGTACTTTGTCTGAATACTGTGATGATTGGTGTATAATGTTATAGGTGTACCATGTTCCATTTTGGAGAATTTCATCTTGCAGAGGAAGAACAAAGACAGCTGAAGCTGAGTGAAAGAATAGGTCTTGTTGAAGAGCAGGGTTTAAATCTGTTTTTACTGTATTATATTCCAACTCGTGAGTCTTTACATCATAGAACCAAAGAATACCCAAATATTTTATGATAACCTAAGAAATTGTTTCTCAGGCACTGGTAAAATGGTTGTTATATGATGAGAAAGTTGACAGTATTGGATAAGCTTGAATTTTCCTTTCCTGGCTTATATTATTGGTACTTCAAAGGACCATGTAGCTGTCTCTTTGCTGTGTCTGCAATGTCATGGGCATCCACTGAAAATGTCAATGAATGGATTAACTTGTTATTTGTCAAGGTATTTCTGTATGATCTGAGTGTCTGCCTTCTGTGTGTTTGTGAGGTCAGTTCATTGTCCACAGGCAACAGTGAGTGTAACCTGCTTTACTGTTTTGGGATCAGGATGGCTCTGTAACTGCAAAGAAGGGAGTGTTCGTCTAGGCTGTGTGCAGTTTTGTGTGCCACTCTGTGAAACAGGTCCCTTGGTTAGTTCAGCCTGGAGAAGAGGAGGCTGAGGGAAGACCTTGAGTGGTCTGTAGCTTCCTCATGAGGGGAAGCAGAGTGGCAGGCACTGATCTCTTCTCTGTACTGA
Organism: Vidua chalybeata; assembly: GCF_026979565.1. Lineage (NCBI taxonomy): Eukaryota > Metazoa > Chordata > Aves > Passeriformes > Viduidae > Vidua > Vidua chalybeata. The sequence continues at coordinate 74,629,452 of NC_071531.1, forward strand.
TCAGTGACAGGACTCAAGGGAATGGCCTGAAACTGAGTCAGGGGAGGTTTAGGTTGAATATGAGAAGAAAGTTCTTCACGCAGAGGGTGTTTGGGCACTGGAACAGGCTCCCCAGGAAAGTGGTCACAGCACCAAGCCTGTCAGAGTTCAAGAAGTGTTTGGACAATGCTCCTGGGTACATGGTGTCCTGCTTATTGGGGCTGTTCTGTGCAGTGATAGGAGTTGGACATGGTGAGCCTTGTGGGTCCCTATCAATTTAGCACAATCTATGATTAAAAAAAAAAAACCATTACCTCTTAACCACTATGTAACATCTCTGTAGTCTTTTTTTCCCTTACTCTTCTTTACATTCATGAATCAGTCTTTTGGAAATAATGACCTGGATCTTCTATGTTACTGCTTTCTTTTACTGCACATTACAGTGAATAAATATTATTTTATCAGCCCACTTGGCAATAATGACCATTAACCTGATTGTTAACTGATGGGTCTCAGATGGAATGCTGAATGCATGCTTGTTCCAAAATGGCAGAATCTGCCTCTCCTTTTTACTGTAATAAAGCTGCTTCTGTTTGCAGCACTGTGTTGCTGGGAGACTGCAGCTAATTTTTATGGTGCATATCACTAGTAGTGATTCAGATTATACATTTCATTGAGTAGGTCTTCTCTTTGTTTGTAAACTGCCTTCTGTAAGGGGAGAGAAATTTTGTTCTGGGAAGAACAGTATCCAGACCAGAGAGTATGACTGAATCTGAAACAAAAGCTCAGACTGTTCTGTTGATAACATCATTGTACTTCCAAAGTCACTTCAGGGGGGATGGTGACCTGGCTAAATTTACACCAGTCTGATAGTCAAGTCTATCACAGGTACTCAGAAGAATTCCAGGTGAGACAAACACATCTCCTCAAACTGCTCTTTTTCTTTTTCAGAATCCATGGTGCAAAACTTCATCATGTGGCGTGACTTTAAAGCAAAACAACAAAATAGTCTGAGAGATTATGAATTGGAAAACTGTGTCGTTTTGGTTCACAGCACAGATAACGGTGGCAATTTTGGGGCTGTGTAGAAAATGCAGTCCTTTTTAGAATGATTGTTGCACAGCTTGCATGTGGATCAGGATGAGCATGCAATTACATTGGCAAAAAGTGGGTGTAATTGGGCATGCACCTAAATGGAAAAATACATGTGTAAGATGGAATCTGACTAATAAGTAAAAAAATCTTCTGCTTGCTGAATCTGTACTCCTTTTGTGGCTAAAGGAGGTTGTAGTCCATTTTGTGCTGTTCACAGTCTGCTTAGGTTTGTAGCAGTGTCTTGTTCTTAATCTTGCTTGAGATGCCTCTCTAAAATGGGGTGTGTGTGTGTGTGTCTCTGAAGCCTGCTTGCTTAAACACGCGAGTCATGTCAGCTGCAATGCGGCAGTGCTTGGTGCTAATGAGGTGAGCAGCCAGAGCACTCGTCTGCTTATGTTTGCTCATCTCTGTGCAATTATGGCTGTGGGGATTGGAAAAAAGAATTTGTATTGGATGTGGCTCTGTTTTGGCCTTTCCAGAGTGTGGTTGTGTTCTCCTGAGGAATGGGCAGCACATTTCAACTTCCATTTTGGGAGTTAGATGGTTGCTTCAGTATGTTTAATGCAAGGTCTAAAATACATCCTGGTTGGGAGAAGAAAAGAAAAAAGGGAAGTACAGAGAGGGGGAAATCCCCCTTCTTCTCTCCCCCCTCCCTCCCAGTTCTCCCCCAATTAATTCTAATGCACGTTGAAATGAAATATATAGCTTCGCAATCGGTGCCTTCATGCAGAGTAGATATAAGTCTGTATTTGTAATGTAGCATCTTTGGAATACAGTAATCAGGTAAAAAAATTTGGTTAGAGCTCACTAGTTATAGGTGGCCTTTGGTAGGCACAAGATGCAGATGCACTGTGATTTCTCAGCTCACTTTTTTTTTTTAATTATTTTTTTAACCCTTAAGGTGTTGACAGCAGTGTGAGCTGAGTATTTTTTTCTGAAGTCATAAAGTTTTGCTTTGAACATAAGGCAAATAAAGTAAATATCAAACCTTGTTTGTCTTTTCCCATCCTCAGATTCCAGACTGTCTCCATTGAGCTTGATGCCTTCTGTCCAATCCTGTCTTATGCCTGTTCCTGCAGCTCATCTTTCAGTGTTTCTTTTTCAGAGAATTAGCCTGTAAAACTATAGGTCATGATTAAGTAATGTATTGATCTTGGTGGCAAAGCTGGCTTTCTTTCTTGTTCCTGCCTTTGTCACAGGGTGCTTCCCTATTTGCTGATAAAATTGTTTCTGACCACTTAATTTAATATAAATCAGATTGTTGAAATGACCTGCTGAAAATACTGCTGGTTTATTGTGTTTTTTTAAGGATCTTATCCAGTCTCTGTCACTTTGGCAATATGTTGTGTAATGTGGTGCCAAAAACAGAGGGATCAATACAGCTGGGACTGGGAAAGGTATGAACTGCATCCTGTAGGCAAGAACCAGCGATGGGAGGCAGGAACCTCCTGAGCTGTTGATACAGCTGATGTGAGTGTAGCATGCAGTTTACACCCATAGAAAGGGTGGAGTGTCAACCTGTAAACAAATGCCCATCACCCTGGGAAGGAGCCCAAGACTGTGCCCTAATTAAGTCTGGTTTTTGCTTGGTCCTAGTTTTATGTGAGTTCAGAGTGACATGAGTGAAACAGCACAGCTGACAAGATGTGTGCTGGGGAGAGTTGTGCTGTTTTAACACTTGCTGTTGAAGTCTGGTATCTCTGTGATCACAGATAGTGCAGTATTTCTGCGCCTGTTTACCTTCTCCTGGAGACCTTATGACTTAACACTGGGATGTTTTTCTCTCTTCCTTCTTCAGGTCTCCGGGTGAAAGGGGAGCTCATTACTGCTTACCCACAAGTGGTGGTTGTGCGTGTGCCAACACCTTGGGTCCAGAGTGACAGCGACATCACAGTCCTTCGCCACCTAGAGAAGATGGGCTGTCGATTGATGAATCGTCCTCAAGCCATCCTCAACTGTGTCAACAAGTTCTGGACATTTCAAGAACTTGCTGGCCATGGTGTGCCTCTTCCAGACACTTTCTCATATGGTAAGGCTGTTGGATCAAAAGGGTAGCATAGTTGCCTAGACAACTTGCACTTTTGCAGTGCAAAAGATAAAAGTTTTGGAAATCCATAGAAATTTAAGTAGCATGAGGCCAGTTCCACAGCTAAGTGTTTAATAACCAAAAAAAGAAGTTAAAGTCATGGCATCCAGATTCTGGTTTTGTCTTTGTTGATTAGCTTTTGATGCTTTGAAAAGAGTACTTAAACTGTACCTCAGCCTTCCAAGCAACTGACTTTGGCTGTTAGTGCTATAATACTTTCCAGTGTTTTCCAGTTGCCCAAAACAACAGACGAGAGCTTGAGGTACTAAATGTCATAAGTACTACAGAAAACTACACTTTGGTACAACCTGAAAGTAGATTAAACTCCTATATGAATAAAAATGTCTGCAAATACATCAGTTTTTGTGAAAGGACAAGAGTAGCAAGGAGTATGAGTCCTTGTGTTCACCTTTTAACAATAGTTTAGGCTTTGTTGCCCACCAAAACAGTTAATTATTGTTTATGGTTCCTGCCTCTGGACTCTCTACTATCTCTGGTTCCTGACAGAGTGCTAGATCAGAGGAACCATTCATCTGAGCTACCCTGATGCTCTTTCTGCTTTTAATTACAATCTATTAAAGAACTGTAGATACCTCTCAACCTTCTGTTCCTTCTGGGAATACCAGTGCGTTCCTTCCCTTTGTGTGATTGCATCAATAGGCTTTTTTAAAGGGAACTTGACAAAATGAGGAAAAAAAAGTGACAAAACCATGGCTTTCTGTCAATTACTATGAATTACTATTTCCATCAATTACCATGAAAACACATTTGAGAAGAAACATACCCTTTCTTTATACATGTGGTTGCTCTAACTTCTTGAGAAAGGAATGAGTTTTTAATTTTTGGGGGGAAGGGGAGACCAGGAATGATGCTTAATAATTGCAGTACATACCTGTTTGGTCATAACTCCCTCCCACTTCTGTTAGTGTCTGCCTCTGGAATTTGACAGAAGCATGACTTTCTTTTCTTTTTTTCTTTTTGTTTTTTTAAACTGCAAGTATCAAGTTATATGTGAGAGCTGACTTTGCCAAGTAAAGCAGGATGTGCTGAATGACATGTTACTCCATGACATACATTAAACTCCATGGCAGGGTCGTGATGGCTGCTGCTGGCTTTGTGACTTTGTGTCTTGGCTTGACTTCTGCACTTTACTGCACAATGTGTTAGAGGGAACTTGTCCCTTTGTCTGCTGACTTTTCTCATCTGTATTTCTTGTGCTGTGGTCAGCCTTCTTTGACTTGAACTCAAGTAACCTTGAAGTATCAACCATAATTGCGTGAATGGCCATTAAAAGCTACACTCTAAGGTCCTTAGAGATGCAATGAGATTAAGGGTTTAAAGTAGTACTTCAGGATATAGGGAGAATGAAATACAGGAGACTTAAACCTTCAGAAGTGGGGAGGTGGATTGACAAGGTCTGGGTTGTTGCTGCTCTGTGGATTATGCCTTGTCATTGTGTTCTGTGTTGCTTTCCTGGTTAGTAGTGTGGATGGAACTGTTACTAGTGTTATGAGTCTGCTGTTTTCCTGTTAGATATTTGAAAAGATGGAAGTTGATAAAGTAAAAGTGATAAACTGGAATACGATGGTAGAATTGGGGCATTTGGATTTGGAAGATTAGATTGAGCCTTTTGGGATTGTGATCGAGAGGCCTTTGTCAATTTGTGTCTTCAATTCCAAAGCAAGTAGGTCTTAGTATCCCACATGCCACAAACACCTTCAAAGTCTGATCCATGCTCCATGACCAAGGTCCTCCTAACTGATGATTTTTCTGCATTATCTAAGCTGTAAGGGTGGGAGGAATGTATGGCAATTACATCCCAAATTTGGCCACAGCAGACTGGTGGCACATAATGTTGTTGGTTTTCTTTTTGCCAGGTGGTCATGAGAATTTTTCCAAAATGATTGATGAGGCGGAAGTGCTGGAGTTCCCTATGGTGGTGAAGAACACGCGGGGTCATCGAGGTGGGTGTGAGGTCAGGGGTGAGGGCAAGGAGTATTCTGAGCAGCACTCCCAAGTTTTTGTCTCATCAAGGAATGAGAGTTAAGAAGATCTGTTAGGTGTTGGACTTCTTTCCAATACATCTAAATTCTACCACCCTTGAATGCTGAATGTTGAATAGGCTGCAGCACTGGGAAACAGTTTTAGTAGAACCCAGTCTTGCAAAGGCTGCATTCAAAGGGAAAGTGTTCAAAATTATGGTGCATTGGTGACTTCTATGAGGAAAGCTTTGAACTAGAATAATGGGAGGTCTGGCCTTCATGAAGTTGAAAGAAGCCTACATGGATTTTTTAAATAGGCCTAAGAAATGAAATCTCAGTTCATGCAGTGACTTCTTTCCTACTTGACTTTGTCTATAATTAGGATTCTGATTTAATTCAAATCTTACATATTGTTTATAAAACTGAATCTCCGTTTTTCAGAAAAATACCTCTGACATTGTCAGTGGTATTACTGCAGGTTCAGATTAAGTTGCTGTGTTGTTAGTCTTTTAAGTGTTGAGTATGAAACAAACATCAACTTAATTTAGTGTTAAATAATGGTTACTGAAGGAAGCCATGTTTAAATCAATTTCAGAGGTTATTTGCAGAGGAAGTTTCTCTGTTTCTAATATACTTTCAAACAAATTTAATAAATACTAGATCTATAAAGAAACTAAAAATAAAGATAAGGCACAAAACCAGGAGTTACTTCAGACAAAATCATAACTAGAGAACACCACTCTTTTCTCTCTGTCAGTTTGCTCTCACTCTCTGCTGCTTTGATGCTTCTCTTCTGCTGGCATGAGTGCTTCTGTAGCCATGTAGTAAGTGGATTCAGGAACTGATGTTGAATGGATCTAGATGGGTTATTTTTACTCAGATTAATTCCTTACGTGATTTAGCACTTACTTGCACAAATACTTGTGTTGATATAATGGAAAAGAGCAAAACGCTGGGGCTGAGGAAAATCAGACCTGCTGCTGTTAGTATTAATTCCTGTTAGTGTGGTTTTAAAGTGTGGGTGGAGCTCTAAAGCCAAGGTGAGGTTTGATGTTGCAGCAAGGTGAATTTGACAGCTGTGGAATATCTGAGACAGTGGATTTGACTTAACACTGTTTCTAGTGAAGATCTACTAAATAATTTTAGAGTTCTAGCTCTAAAAGAAACAGCAGTTTAGTTTTCTGCTCCCTTTTTTAGCCAGGATTCCTGTAAATCTGTTTACAAGTTTTGCTTTAGACCACTTTAAACTCCAGGTATTTTAATGCAAATTTATGCAAAGTACATATCTTTTCACATTAAGAGAATTGGGGAAACTTTTTCAAATTAATTGAAGAACAGCCATTTGCAAATTATATTTAAAATAAATAGGCAAATGTGGTCATAGGTGTACTGGCTGATGAATAAAAGCCATACTCTTCTAGGCCAATTTTCTGTACAGCTTGCAGCTGCAGCAAATAGGCCAGTCCTGGTTTTGCCAAGATGTCATGGTGCTGGATAATTTGCAAGAACTAAATAGTTCCTCTCCAAGGCACCATTCTTCCTTTTCCATTTCAGGAATACAGTAGGATTATTAATTGCCTGTAGAATTGTTAAAGTTTGGAGTGGGAGAAAGAACATAGAGGTTTTTTCTTTTTGTGAATTTTAAGCTTACATTCTCATGTCTCTGTAATGAGAAATTCCATGTTCCTCAAGCAGTGTTCTGTGTTATGGAGACCTTAAATCCTATCTAAACAGAGGCTGCTCTAGTAGGGCACAGGGACATGTGGTGGAATTCTTTACACATTATTTATCCTAGTTCTGCTTCTGCTGCATTTTTGTTCTCTTACTTAAGGAGGGCAGTTTATCAATTCATGTTTGTACTCTGTTAACACCATAACAGAATTGAATGACAGTTCTGCTTCAAGAGAAAGTGTGCAGCCTTATTGCAAAGCATAAATCTAATATGACATAGAGCCTTCAGGAAAGGGGAAAAGAAGTTGGGAAATGTAGGTAAAGATGGAATGGGATGCAGTCTTGTGAGAGTGGAAATTGGATAGAAAGTAGTAGAGTCTGGTTCAGGGATGACTTTAACCAGTATGAATACAACCAGAAAAGAGCAAACAAGTCTTTGGTGTGCTCTAAAAATGAAAGGGAATGAAGATACTTATTTCAGGTTAAAAAATCCAAGTCCTAGAGATGTTTGCTTGCAGAAAACCTGGTGATTTGTCAAGAGGGTTTTTTTGAGTTGTGGGATAATCCATTCATTTTATGTCTTATGGAATCTTCTTCTAAATTATCTTGGATACTGTGGAGTGGAACATTTTCCTCTGAATGTAGTTGTTCCACTGCAGACCTCATTCTGGAGTTGTGAGCTGTTTTAAGTATTGGGAAGAGCAGCTCTCAGGAACTTTCTAACAGAGGAATGAGTGGTTCTGCAGTGGCACACTAGAGACTTCAGAGTTCTTAGATGCCAAGTGTTCCACAGTTTCATGTTGTTGGTTCCTGTGTGTCAAAGCTGTAGGCTGTGGGTCCTGTCCTCTTGGATGAACAAAATTGTTATTAATTACATGTCGGTTGCTCTTTAAGTATTTCTTCCTTTTTTTCCCCTCTCACTAAGGACTTGTACCAATAGAAGTTGAAACTGCAAGACCATCTCCTTTATCTAAAGCTTTTTTCTTTTTCCTTGCTTCTTTCTTTTTCTTTTTTTTAAACTCAAGTCTCCTAGCTCTGTCAGTACTTGAACACTTAAAAGCACTGAATCAGTGGAATACTGTTGTCCATGGAAGAATTTGTAAATGGATATAAGCTACAGATGGGGCCTCTGAGAATAGGCAGTGTGCTGGTCAGAGGTTTGACTTTCATGTGCTGAGTCATTGATGCAGCTCAGATAGGTAGCTGCTTTCAACACACCGATGTTCTTTCCTCCATACAGGTAAAGCTGTGTTCCTGGCACGAGACAAGCACCATTTGGCAGACCTAAGCCATTTGATCCGTCACGATGCCCCTTACTTATTTCAAAAATACGTTAAGGAGTCCCATGGCAAGGATGTGCGTGTCATCGTAGTGGGAGGCCGTGTGGTGGGCACCATGCTCCGCTGCTCGACAGATGGGAGGATGCAGAGTAACTGCTCACTTGGTAGGAAAAGCATTGCTCATAGTTTTGATCAGAATATTTCAACTCAGTTGAAAAATCACAAAGCTGACTGAAATAAGCTGCAGGTGTTATTTTATGTTAATTGTGCTTACTGCTGGGGGTTTAAAGGGGAAACATGAGAATAAGGATTAAGTAAGAAGCATGTTGAGCAAACACAGGAGGAGAGATGATCTTTGCTCAAAGTGTTTGATAGATGGGATGATGACAAACAGGGGAAAGTTCTAGAACACAAATGGAGCAACTGATGTGGTAATGGCAATTTGGTGGTAATGGCAATTTAATGCTAATGCCATGTTATCATTTGTTTCATCCTGTTGAGAGGAACAGAAAATGAAGGAAGACAGAAAGCAACACTAAAGGGAGGTGGAGGAGTCAGTCATTTGGCAAGAGAGTAGAAGAAAATGTTAAGTGAGGAAGCTGTTGAAGGCAATAAATAATTGGATTACGCTGTGCATTTTCTGTGCTGCCTTAAGTTTTCAGGTTCTTCCCTGCTACCTCTTCCCACAAAGACCATATCTGGGAGAAAGAGGAGGTTACTGCATGCTCAAAACTGAGATTCTGCATAGGTTTGGGTGTTGGACTTGAGGGTTTCTGAGGGTAAAAGGAGGAAAGACGCTTGAGGGTGCCTGGGTGAAACTGTACTGAACGTGAGCAGGGATGGCATAAAATGTGTTCATGTATAGTGCAGTTTTGGTTAGAATGCCTAAGAGATTTTAGTTACTACTTCATGCAGAGGAAATACAGCCTGAAAGATTTTTCTGTTAATTTTCTTTTTGTTTCTTATTATTTGGGTTATTTTTCAATTTAAGTATTGTGATAGATGAAGCTTGAGCCAGTTAATATTTAGTTGGTGGACTGTGAACCTGACCAGCTGAGGTTCAGACACAAATGTTCCCTAATTCTTGCTTTAGAGACAGTAACCTGTGATAGGAAGTTGAGAGGTATGTGAGCAGATGATGATAATGTTTTAATTGCCATTCCCCTCAATTATATCTACAGTTAGAGTTGTAGTCTTACCAAGAGTTCTAGGTTTAATTTTGTTGAAATATTTATTGTGAGCTAGAACGCTTCTTGAAAACCTCTTCCTTAGAAGGAACAAGGATGGTTTGTTAATTCATTTTTTTAATATCCTGGGATCATAAAGATGTGTATTTTTTCTTGACTAAAAAGTCATCACTTAACTCTTTTTAAACAAATCATAATCTTGACCTGCCAAAGACAGATCAGAATCTTTTGAAATCCTAGTGTGGCATCAAGTTCATTAGTAGTCACTGTGGAAAGGAGGTTGCTTTCTAAGTCATCAGCAGTGTGCTTGCAGGCTGACTTTGAAGCTTCCCAATCAAAAAGCACTGCCTGGTTGAGAAGGATGTCAGTCACTTGTGACCTGAGTGCAGACAGCAAGTTCTTTTCACTTTTTCCAGGTGGTGTAGGAATGATGTGCTCGCTGAGTGAACAAGGCAAGCAGTTGGCAGTCCAAGTGTCAAACATCCTGGGGATGGATGTGTGCGGCATTGACCTGCTGATGAAGGACGACGGCTCATTCTACGTCTGCGAGGCCAATGCAAATGTAGGTTTCATTGCCTTTGACAAGGCTTGTAATTTAGACGTAGCTGGTATCATAGCGGACTATGCCGCTTCCCTGCTGGCCCCCGGCCGCTTGACGCGGCGCATGTCCTTGCTCTCCGTGGTGTCCACGGCCAGTGAGACTAGCGAGCCAGAGCTGGGCCCTCCAGCTGGGGCCGCTGTCGACAACATGAGTGCTAGCTCCAGCTCTGTCGACAGCGACCCTGAGACCACGGAGAGAGAGTTGCTCACCAAGCTCCCGGGGGCTCTCTTCAACATGAACCAGCTAATAGCCAATGAGATCAAGCTCCTTGTGGAGTGATGCCACGTGTAAATAGGTGACCAACAGAACTCTCTCTTGTAAAATTTTTTTTTAAACCAACTTGCAATGCTGTTTATCAGAGACGCTCAGAGGAATGAGGAAAGGGGGGTGGGTGTGTCAGTCAAGAGAGTAAAAGTAAAAGGCACACGTGCTGTGATTGCTGTCCCTACTTATTTGCAGAACATTAAATTGTCTTAAGTTCTTCATCAGTTTTACAGTGGAGATGCTCAGTTCGTAACCAAGCAGTAATTTTATTTGGATGCTGCTTTGGTCCCCAGATATATTGCAGTTCATGTGTCTTCACAGGCAAGCATTGAAGCGTGATTCACACTTGAAGATTTTCAGAAAGTTGTCTGGCAGCTCTCTAGAAACTTCTGTGAATTATTGCACCAGTTAAGTTAAGTCTCTTCTACCTCTGTAAGGCTTGATCCTGTAAATTGCCGAGTGCCTCAAATTCTTTGTGTGAGTTGAAGGTGTTAAATACCAAGTATTTCAAAATTCCTGGACACCTACTGTTCCTACTCTTGTAGATGGGAGCTGTAAGTTCAGGATCCTTTTAAAGTCATCACTTTCTGACCTTGCAGGATACGGCCTTTCAAATGATGAAGCTGAGAGAAGTATCAGTTGACTTAATGTGAACTTTCTGTAAAAATCTGTAGATTGTACCATCTTGGTATTAAGTGGCAGCTTTATGTCTAAATTCCTTTATAAAGTTTTAAAGGAGGATACTTCTGTTTTTCTCATTTCAAATCCTCATTTTGGAAGGTATATAGGGGAATTGGTCATATTCTATTTGTGGGCAGAAGTGGCACGTTTTTAACTATTTTTGCATGGTTGGAGGAGATAAACAGCACTGTAATGTTTGGTATACAAAAATGATGTTTAATCTAAAAATGTGAAAAAGAATTACACTAGTTTAAAGCAAACGTGCATCGACTTGTATTTGTTAGTGTTTTAGTCTTTCTGAGAGAGATCTGCAATGTTAATGTTCCTTTTTCTTTAATACATGCTAGTCCAACACTCCCTTCTCTATGCCTGCATCTTTAACAGTGGCCAAAGTGAAAACACCGCAGACTGTTTGTTAAGAAAACACTGAGTTGTAGCCTGTACATTGGTGGGGGGGGTTGTTTGTTTGTTTTTATTTGCTTTTTTTTGGAGGGAGGAATGTGGTAAGGTGTGGAGGAGGGAAGAGCTGGTTAAAAGTGGTTAGTCATCCAGAGGAATTTTAGAATAAAGCTACAGTTCATACAATACTTACCAGGCTTACTTTTTCCCCACTGAACATAAAAAACTGATGTTGGCATAAATCCAAAGAGTATATAACTGGGGAGAAATATTCAGTTCTTAGCTTTGGAAAATGTGTCAGATTTAAAAAAGGAAAAAAAAAAAAAGAAGGAAAAGAAAGAAAAAAAAGAGAGCTCAGCCAGAGTTTAAAAAAAGAAGAAAAAAAAAAAACCTAGGTCCAAAAACAATTAAGGGATTGATCCTAGGCCCTTACATGTACGTAGTGTGATTGCACACACTCGTGTGTGTTTGTGTGTGCACAATTGTTTTTCTTTATTTTTTTGAGGATGTTGGCTGTTCAGCTCCTAATTTTTTCACAGACTTCCTGATTTTCCTTAATCCTTCTGGCTGTGCATTTTCTCATTAGCCTTGAGCTGGTTTGTAAAACAGATAACCAAAACAGATACTGAGTCCATTTTTCAGTCCCTGTCTTCCTCCTCCTTTTCCTCCTCCTTCTCCCTTTTCATTCCCCTCTTATTCTTGGGGTTCATAAAGCCCTGGAACTATATATATATATATAAATATATATATAAAGATAAGCCTCTTTTTTAAAAACAAAAAGTAAAACGTTTACAATTGAAAAATCATCTTGTGAAAATAGGTTTGTTTGGAGGGGGGTTGTGTGTGTGCAATGCTGCTGTTTTCTGGATACTTTAATGGAGCATGTCCCATGTACCCTCTGAGGTTCTGCACTGCCCACCTCTGTGGCCCTTCCTCACCTCTCTGCTGCTCTGCTGTTTTACCTTCACTTGGACCTTAAACACAACTCACGGACACTATGCAGAGAGTCTTCAAGAGGCAATAAACAGAACAGTATTAACCTACTTTATGGAGGTTTGATCATGCTTCTTTGTACAGTTTGGTTTTTTTATTTTAAAAGGAATGTAATAAAATGGCTTTTTTTTTTTTTTTGTAGAATTAAATATTATTATTAAAATCAAGTGAAAGGTTGACTGTTGGTGTTAAGCAGGAAGGTGGACCAACTGGTCCAGCAAAAAAACGATCTTCAGCAGTAAAAAGGTATTTTCAAATCCTTCTTACTGAGCCTTCAAGTGCACAGGTTATACCTGAAGAATATAAAGGTCTTCAACCTCTGTGAAGAGTTACAGAACGACAGAACATGAAAGTAACCTAATTCTTTAGTCACTGAGCAGTAAACTCTATTCTAAGAGCTCTACTTCCCTTGCTTGTTTATCCAAGGGGAATTTGGGGTGGAGGGTGGCTCTTTTTTGTTGCTTTTTCTTTTTTTGTCTCTTCCTTTTTACTGGTAGGTGCCTGCATTCCTTGACAGGCTGATAGGATCAATCCTTCCCTTTCTAGCTGTGACATACATTGAGCACATGTGGAATAACAGCAGGGAGTAAACAGGTGCTAGTTGGTATACAAAGGCCTTCGTGTTTCTATCACAGGAAACATCTTTTAGATGAAAGTTAACTGAATATTCTGGATTATTTTTTTGAGTTCCTGTAGTATCTTGTAGCTCACAGGAACCTTACATTTCTAGCACCCTTTCAAAATGTCTAGGTTACACCTCACAGCTGTAAAATTCATGAAGTAAATATAAGATTTTTTTAAAAAAGACCAAGTGGGTTGAGAGATTTGCCGTTTGACTCCCTTCTCATAAGCTGCTCTTCTGGTTGGTGCTTCCATTACTAGTTTGGAGAGAAGTCTATGCATGCATAGTGGTCACAGAGGGAAACAGGATTTGAAACATCATGTGTGTGTGTTTGGATATTGGGTATTGATGCTGCATGAAAACCTTGCTTGAGGGGTCATTTGTACAAATGGGCACACTTGTCTCATGTATTTACTCCCTACTTACTCATTGCTCCTGAAACAGTGAAATGCAAAGAATGGCCTGGGGATGCAAGGGGTGTCTCATTTTTACTCAAAGGGAAAAACACCAACAAACCTAGCCTGTGGTAATCAGGCAGTGTTTCCCATTGAAGGTGAACTCCACAGATGTCAGCTTTATACACTTTATTTTCTTCAGTTCTGTGTGCTGAAAATCACGTGCTAAACTTCTATACAGTTGCACTAACACTACCTCCATATGTGGGTTTGGAATCATGTGCTGAAAAAATGGTCAACATAGTGGTGGATTACAGTGGTACCAATACAGCTGATGGTGATACAACTATTTTTGTATATTTTAATGTTTGAAAGAGCCAGTTATAAACTCATTTGCAAGAATAAGTTTCTTAAATTACATCTGATGAAATTTTGTTCTCTGTAACACTGGTGATTTTCTTCTGTTCAACTTAATGTGTTTGTAATTCATGTCTTGCTGTCAATGTATGGATTGTATCTTAATCCTTGTATTTAATTCTTTAATGTGTTTTATAAAATCTTTTCTTGTAATGTTACAACACCTTATCTGTAAAACAGTGTCAATGCTTGATGTTTTCATTGACTGTTAACATTTTTTGTTCTGAGTTGACGGTCACTCTTGAAGCCTTTTCTCCCATTTCATGTGCTATCTTTGCTGTGTGATATTTACCTGGAAAATAACCTCTGGAACATCTGGGTATGTCAGACGCAAAGGAGATGCTTCTTCAGATGTTAATACTGGACTGCAAAATCCAACAAATGAAACCAGTGACACTTGCTAAATTCCCTCATTGCAAAAATCTGTCAGTTAAATGTATAAGGGACAATAAGGGCTTAGAGAGACTTTGAAAACAGATTGTACAGTATCTTTCTCATGGCTCACTCTTTTTGAGAAGGTTTATGGGCTTTATGGCTGGTGTGAGACACACGACCCACTCCTGTTCTCTCTATGGAATAGTAGGTGCTCGGACAGGTAACTTCTGTTGCTACTGTCTTTTTTAATTTTTAATTTTTTCACTGTTCTAGGAATTGTTTTAAACTGAACACTGCAGGATTTATAACCAGGTGTTTGCTGCCTTTTCTTTTTTTTTAATTTCTTTAAATCTATCTTAAACTTTTGATGACTTTTGGAGCATTCTAATGGTGGATCTGCTGTTGGAAGTCTCCAAGCCTCCCATGTTTCTAATTTGAGTTGAAAAGTTTTTGTTTTGTTTATTTGTTTAAAACAATGACACAAATTAACTGTGCGGATTTCGGGTGGGATTTGTTGTTGCGCTATTTTGGGTGACTTATTCTCCCCTTTTTTACAGAAATGTGTTCTAACAGTTCACACTTTGTTACTGTTCTTTGCAAAACTTTTCAGGAGCCAAAAAAAGTCAAACAATCCAGAGAAAACCCCTTCTCCCCTTTCTGATGGCAAGAGTGAGAACTTATGAAAAATCCTTGCGAATGTTCCTTCCTAAACTTTTCCCCCCAGTAATGCAAGCGGGTAAAATGGTAAATGCAGCAGTTTGGTGACATCCAAAACCGACCTGTTGTCAGGTAAATTGACACTTTTCTGCTCTTATTCTAACCTTCATAAGTTTGCTAACTTGTCTGCCTTCCTTTCTTCCCATCAGTTCATTTTGGTGATACTTGTTGAATGATTTCTTTAACCGGATTTAGAGAAAACCCTGCTTTACTTCATTATTTCCCCTCCTTACACTTGTTGACTTTTAAGAAAACTGTCATTGTGCTTTACTTTACTCAGGTGAGACAAAAGTGAGTCCCCTATGCAACTGTATGAGGGATAGTTTTGTAATACATTAATTCCACTTCCTCTTTATCAGTTTTAGATTGTCTTCAAGTATACTGTTTTAGCTTAGATTTTGGAAAGATATGTTGCTTTCCATTTGCTAAGTGAACATGAAATATAACTGCAGAAGTAAGTAGTTAATAGGAATGAAAAACTAGTACTAAGAATGCTAATTCTATTAAAATTCAATAGAGCATGATCCTATAAAGAGGACAGATGGAAGAATATGTGTGCTGCAGAAAAAGACTGTTGAGCTGATGATTTCTGTTTGGGAGGATGGGGTGACACATTTTATCTTGCTCTTACTGCTGTATCAAAGCACTTGTACATTTTATCCTTCTCTGGTAACTCTCTCCCTAATCTCAAACAATGTAAAAGTACTGGGTACTTAATATATTTTTACTTAATTTAAGGGGGAGAATCTTCCTATTTTACACAGAGGTAAAATATCAGACAATTGGAATACCCTTCCAAGTTGAAGAATATTAGCCTACAAACAGGCTTCCAATTTTCCTTATTCAATATTATATTCCTATGACATCTGTAAAGAATTAGCACTTGTTTCAGATTATTTTTCTGTGTACATTAATTACTCCTCTATACCATCATAAAATAGTCAATTTTTCATAGTCTCAGTTTATATTTTCCTGAAAGAAAGCAAACTTATCAGCAATATAATAAATTGTAGCTTCAAGTTAAGGTGGGAGGGAATAATTTTAGAGCCAAATTTTGCTCTCAATTACACTGAGATAAACCTGGAATCACTCTGTGGAAGTCAGAGGAGTGGTATCCAATTTCATTGGTATAATTGAGTGTATAATTTGTGTCTTTTAATTTTACTTGCAAGGTAATTTTACAAACCTGTTATACTTACATTTCCAATGCTTTTTCCTTTCAGACACACCCACTTCTTGCGTCTCAGCATTGGGCAGGCCTATTCCTTTATTTGTGTATATTTTTGTGCATCAGCTGCTATAGGACACGGGTGTAACACTTTCAGGCATGTGGTTGGGTGTCTTTTTGGGGTTTGTAATAATGTCTACAAATAATTTTTTTTTCCTCAGATTTATTCATTAATTCATGTTGGATCACAGTTTTGCATCTCTAACCTGATTTTAGATATATATTATGTGAAGATTTTCTTGAAAGAAATACAGTACTAGTTCTTTGCAGAGTCTGCAATTCATCTTTGGTGGGGAGAGTTTACCAAAATGTACTGCATTCTGTAATAGTTAAAGTTGTAATATTTAATGTGGTTTCAAAGGTGGTTTTACAGATCATGCTCCTTCCTCTTTATGGAGTAGCTTTCAAAGCCTTGTGTTGATCTTGGTTGTGCCCAGTGCTTTGCCTAGTGTATGGGGAAATGTAGAACTTGAATAGGCCATGACTTCTTAGACAAGGGATGATGATTACATGCATGCTGAACTAGAACTTCTTCTATATGCCCTTCTGCTGCAACAGAATAATAAAACTGGTAGGTGGCAGCAGCAGCAGCAGAAGACACTCATGACTGTGACCTGAGAACCTCCAGTACTGGGAGAAATGGATTGCAAAATACTAACTGGAGTAAGGGGAATGGAGAAGAGAGGCAGAGTCCCTGAACTGTCCCTTTGAATGGTGAGTCTGATTTACAGAATTCTGACCATCAAAAGACTGCTTGTAATACAAGAGGCACCTTGATCTATCTCAGTTAGTGTTTGGTTACCTGATGTCCTAATTCTCATCTTTGATCGAACATTCCAGTTTCCCATCTAACTTTACTTGTCTAAAAAATGAAATTTCACCAAAATCACCACATATTTAGAGTACTGGAAAATAAGGCTGAAAGGAATGTATCTAGCCCAGTCATTCTGTGCTCCACAGAAGACTGTTCATATTTGTGCCGTTGGTGAAATGTTTATTGTAATCTAGTTTAAAAACTAAGGAATGGATGAGGAAGATCCTGCAATCCTATGGAATTTTATTTTATGAAGGTAACAAAGATCCTTACCATCAGCCAATGATCAGCCTCATAGGCTGAGAGCCCAACTGCTTTTTTTGCTACTTATGAACAACATATGTGTGTGTATATATAAATGCCTTAGAAATGCCATGATAATAAAGAACAGTGTTATTTTTGGAGATTTCCTAAATCTCAAGATAGAAAAAAAGGTTCGAATCACCAAGAGTTAAAATTCTTTTTGGAAGTGGGAAATGCAAATTATATAATGTTTCTGAGTTAATAGTTAGGAGTTGGTAGTGTCAGCCACCTCTTCAGTTCTAAATGGCTCTGTAACTTCTTTGATTCCTATCAGAAAAAACATTTTGAGCATGCACCCCAATAGTTTTCCCAAATATGTGTATTACTACATACATAGTAAAACTTATATAAACCCAAGAAGTTAAAAAAGGATGAGGTAAAGATTAAATGAAGTTTATTTTTGAAACGTTTATTTAACTGTATTTATTAATGGTGAAAAAACCTTTTTCATCCTGCAGCCTTATAGATTGTCTTGCAAAGCTTCCTGGGGAGCGTGGTCTCATCTTTGGAGACCACTAATGTAGACACCATAAGTAGTTATTGTTGCAGATATCATCAGGATGTTCCACCGTAACAAAACCTCCACGCTAAGTAATTCTCCTACTAGAGATTAAAATGCTGACTTTCTAGTAGAATGACGGCTCCTTCTGAAAAGAAAATAAGAGGAAAGAGCACTAGAAGCACTGACAAACTGCCTGACATATGAGAAATTTGAATCTGGATCAGCTGATAATATGGAGAAGCGTGTCCAAATGGATTGGGAAAAAGGAATTTTGTCAGTATATATACTAATATGCAGAATGCAGCAGTGGCTTCTGTATTTTCATAAATGTTTTTACTTAATTTACAGCTAAGTATTAGTAGATAAATTCCAAATTCTGTTTTCTCATTTTACTTGGAGTAGTCACACTAAAATCAGGAACAACACTTATATACAGGAACGAAGCGGGATCTGAATTTTGATATCCAGGCAGCTAAATAGTCTCCAGTACACATCAGGTACCACTTAGGACCATGGACAACTGGTGTGCTTTTCTCATTAGATTCTTAGTTATCATACAACCTTTGAAAAAATTCTGTGGACCACAGGTTGGAAATCCCAGAACTGAATTTTTACAGAGTGAAATGAGATTGCATGTCCAAAATGGAAAATATTTTGGATAGAGAATTGCTTGCAGTCTTAAATGTAATAATGAGCAAAGTCTGTATGTGAGACAGAGCTCATAGAGAAAGGGTTTTAAATCCAGTCAGGCTGGAGATGTGATGAAGAGAAATAATTTCTGATACTAGAGGCAAAGGAATCTGAAGCCTATGTCAATCTGTCATCAGAGAGAGAATGAGGCAGGAAAACAGTTTTTGCTGATCTTGAGCATTCCCAGCTGGTGGGAGGAATCTCACCAGACTTTCCGCATGTAATATATGCTAGGCATACTGGCCTTTGGGAACTGGATCTTGGGGAGAAGAGCTGAAAGTTCCATTGAGGCACAAACTAAATGTAGCACCTGCCTACTTGAATTGATGGTCATGTGGATTAAAGGTGTTACTGCACTGAGTTTACATG
This sequence comes from Vidua chalybeata, assembly GCF_026979565.1. Lineage (NCBI taxonomy): Eukaryota > Metazoa > Chordata > Aves > Passeriformes > Viduidae > Vidua > Vidua chalybeata. The sequence goes on from NC_071531.1 coordinate 74,648,102, forward strand.
ACAGTAACATTTGGGAAGAAGGGTGTTCCTCTGGCCATGGGCATGGGCTTGTTTGGCCCCAGTACACCTGTAACTGCTGCTTCTCAGCATAGAGGAGAGAGAGGCACATAAATGTATGTGAGCTTTTTTGATGAGCAGAGACCAAGGTGACAGTCACTGGTCAGGAAAGAATTTTGTTATAAACAGGACAGCATCTAGAACACTTTCAGATCCTCCATGGTTCTCCATGTGTCTGTCAGTATAAAAGAGTTCTGGTTTTATTTTTTTTTTTCTTTTAGATGTGACATACCCCTATCATCCTGTTTTGTGCAGCTTTGATGTGGTAGAGATTTGAAGAAGACAGATTATTTCCTGTTCTTGTCATAGACTTTCAGAGGCAGGCAAGGGGTGATATTTGTGAAAGGAGGAAATGGATAGGTTCCTCATGCTGACTGAATAGTAGGTGATGCATTAGGCTGATGAAAAAGTTAAAATTCACATTGCACCCATGCAAGGCATTTTCAAGGTATTTCTGTGTCCCTCCTTTGTTCCCTTTAGAAACAGTACAAGTGTTACTAGAATATACAGTCTGCATAGTAATATGTCTGTATTAAGCTCTGCCAAGTCTGTGCATGAAGGGTTTATAAAAGATTTATGTGAATTTCTGTGTGTCTGCTTTTTTATTTGGAGCCAGGTTGCTGTATGCAGCTATGGTACAGTATTCTGTCTTAGGGTAATAGATATTTTTTTGCTTATTTGGAAGGCAGTTAAATATATAATACTCTTATCCATTTCTATAGGAAGCAGAACAGCTAAGAAAAAGCATTTTTGTGTTAGACAAATTACAATATAATTGAGATTTTTAATGCAGGAATGGAAAAGAAATGTTTTATTAAAAGGTCATTGGATTTTTTTTTTCAATAAAGTGTTCTAATAGCAAGAAACTAACTTTACAGGATCACAGTACCAGTTAGGTTGGAACAGACCTCTGAGAGCATCAAGTCCCAGCCTTTGAACAAATTACCATCTTGTCAGGCAGACCATGGCATTGAGTGCCACATCCAGTCGTAAACATCTCCAGGTGATTCCATCGCCTCCCTGGGCAGCCCATTGCAATGCTTGACAACCCTTCTATGAACAAATTCCTCCTCATATCCAATGTAAACCTCATTCACTGTTGTAATATATAAATTTAAATAATAAATTAATTCTTGCATTTGTAAATTTCCAGGCATACATGCTAATTTCCAGAATTGGTTAGGACAATCCCTCTTGTACAAATTATCATTTGTTGTTGGAGAAGGAGGGAAGATCCATATTACATAAGCCAGTAACCCAGTTGTTGCTACCTCTTTGGCCAGTCATGCATTTCTTCTATGCAGATTTCCTGGAAACAGTGACACTGCTGAGCTTTTATGATGCTTAGTTGATCTGTGTTGTAAAACAGTTAAATTCTGGGGAGAGAGGAACTGAAGAGGTGAAAACTGTCCATGGTGTTACATGTACTGAATAGGAAGATGCTCTGAAGCAGAGAAAGAAGCCTAAGCAGTAGCTGTATTCACAGTTATCCTTTTGGTTCTGTCATACCAATGTAGTGGGAAGCCAGGAGTCCAGATTAATGTTTCAGTTACACCTTGATGAGGAATACCACACTGACTGCAGCTGTATATATTTCATATCCGTAAATACTTCACTTACAAGAAGTGTGCTTGTCCAAGAAGGTGTGGGCAGTTTCCCCTCCTCGCTGCTACTGTGCAGAACACTGCCTGGTAGTCTTTATTCTCTGGATTCTTTCTGTTCAGTGGTATTGTGCATTAAGCCTGAAACTTGGATTTTGTGAGTTTTAGGAGGAAATTCAATGTGCTTGTGTATATATTTTCCCATGCATCTAACCAACACAAGGCAACAGAAACAACAGAAATGTTACGGTTACCCTGCCCACCGACCTTTACAACATTGTAAGGGAGGGGTAGTGTAGTTGTGATGTGATGTAGGAATGCTTGTCCATGCCCAAATGGAAATGGTTGTTTACTGGATGGCAAGTGCTGAAGTTTTATCAGGGGGAGAACTAGGCAGGAAAAGTCTGCAGTTTGACTTTGCTAAACTTTTACACAATTTTTCCTCCACATGAAATATTTCCACAGGAATCTAAGGCGTGTGGAAGATACTGGATCACCAGGTGCAGAGATTGAACTCTACCCACTGGAAAGGTAACAGGAACTAGATTTTATCTTCAGAACACAACCCACACTGCATCTCACTCTTTGACCTGGAAAGGCCTTTTCCAAGGTCAGAAGAGGAGTTTGGTACCCATGGCTTAGTCCTTGGTGTGTCTTGTTGCAGCTATCAGGGAAGCCAGATAGGTGCTGGATACGGCAATGTTTTTTTTTTTTATGATGTCTGCTTGCATTTCTGATGTTCATATTGTGGAGCAAAGGTTAACTTCTTCAATGATTTGTTTCTTTAGGTTTTTCTACAACAGCAGCAGGTCTTCTCTTGCCTCTCATGGGAGCACTTAGCCTTTTGATAATGCCTCCTTAACAATGAAGGGAAGAAAGGATGGATCAGCACGGATGTGCAATGGAGTGATGTCCACATGTGGTGTTAACAGTCATGATGATCCCTGTCCCACTAACTTGGAGAATTGAATAAAAGAGTTGAATTGTAATTCATGAGAGTGTGAGATTCTTTTTGGTACCTTTTACGCCATCTCCCCTTTCTCGAAGGAATGGTTAACTTCAGAAATCTGTTGATACTGTATCAAAACTGCAGCTAAGCCAGAAGAGTAAAACATATTGGGTATTCTTCACTTTATTAACCCTTTTTTTTTCCCTCCATGAATTTCATTCCTAAGAGTCCTAAATGCTTTATATTGACATGAATAATCTTCCCAAATGTCTTAGAAACTTTAGCATCAGGCCTTTGGTTTTATCAGTCATGTTACGAGTTCACCTAAGTCACTGAGGATACAAGTCTCCTGAGTTTTAAAAATGAAGTCACTATACTGATCATGGTATACTTCATGGTCACTTTGGTGACTGCTAGAGAAAAAGAGAAGCAACTTGGTTAACCTACAGAGATAATGTGCCTTTGGATTTTGAAGCCACAGTGGCAGGGCTTGTTATAGACATGGGCGTGTACATTCTTACTATGTTGTTTCTGAAGACAGCTAATCTTACCATGGGTTATAGATCTTGCACATGGGTCTCTTGATTTGTTGTTAGTGAAGAATTCTGTAAAGAATTAGACACATACTGATGGCATTTTCATGATGTGCCTACTTGAAATTTGTACAAAATTTACAAAAGTGAAGCAAAAAAGGGAAGCGAGATGCTGAGTTGGTACATTATCACTAAACACCTCTTATCCTTGACTTTCTTCCTGTTCCTTTCATGGGTATTCATGTCATGTAAATTTTAATTCCTATTTTCTGTGTGCTTGTTCTAGTAATTTACATGTGAACGTACTTAGGAATGTGGCTGGTAGCCCGTCTGCAGCTATGCCTTTGCTCCAGTAGCTGCAGTTCATGGTTGCTTTTTTTTTGCAAATCTGTGTGTCACACCGTTCCTCTGGCACCTCTGTGAGTAGGTGGAATGGCTGCCCCAACACAGTAATGGCCATTTCATCTCTTGTGCTTCAGTGCCTGTTTGTGTGTTGATGCGTATGCTGATGCTTCCTTAAGTGCTTTTCTGCCTTAATATTTCATGCCTAAAAAGTAGAACAGCTGAGAACTTTCTATATTCCTTAATTTCATATATCCCATTTTGCTAAGCTGCTTCCAGGCCCTGTATGTATTTCAGTTCTCTTATTTTTTTGTGGGTGTTCAGCAGTGTTCTCTGTTCTGCTGCCTCAAGTTTGCTCCTCCTGCCTTCATAGTCTTTTTTTTTCCCCCCATTTTTCCTTCCCCTTGTCTTTTTTCTGCTCTTAACTGGCCCCACATGTTCTTATCCTTGTCCCAAGTACACATGCATATATGGTAGCCTAAGAATATTTCTTACTCATCGTCTATCACAGATAACCATTCTTTGTATTACTCTAAAAGTGTATTTTCCTTTTTCCAGAGTGAGAAATGCTCTGTTCCTTTTGGTATTTCACAGCTCTGAATGTGTTACAAGTAAAACAGAAATAAAAGAATTTTATCACTGTGTAATATCTTAGTAGTGAGTGAAAGTTAGCAAATTGCAATACTGAGGAAGAAGGTTCCTGGCTTTTGCAATCATTTATCTTTGTTGAGAGGGATTGGTCCTGCAATCCATCTCTTCATGTACCTCACTTAAAAGATCAAATTGAAGAGTTGTGGTCAAGAGTCTGTTGGTGTCATGTAAAGTTTTGCTTTCCTTTGTCTTTCTTAACTTCCTTTGACTGTAAGTACTGGTTATTAACAATTAAATAGTAATTGGATATTCATGATACAAAATTTTCGTATTACTTGTACAGTATAGTGAAAACAGAGTATTAATAGTTCAGTACTGTTGTGCCAGCTACAGAAATGGAGTACTTGTAAAAGTCTGCTTTGCTTAGTGTGGTGAGATCTTGGGGTGGGGTATATTTGTATTGAGGCCAGACTTAGAGAGAGGTTGTGATTTTGTTTAGCATTAGATCTGGAAAACCTCTGTAACTTGTCTGGACTGCATTCCCAGTTGTGCATGATGTAAACAGACAGCTATGTCTTGACCACTGTCTTCTTTTATTTTTCTGGGTCATTTTCCTTATATTTTGCCTTATCACCTTGGTTGCTTCTCCAGTCTGCTCTTTCTCTGTCTAGACAACTTAGTTTATCACTGTGCATTTATCTCTAGGTGGTCTGCAAAATCTAGGTTTGGAATCAGACATTGCATCATCATCTCTCTGACCCTTTCATCCCATGTTGTCATCTCTTCAGTATTTTTCCAGACACAGCTTTGGAGGCTGCCCTGCTGCAGTGATAATGTTGAGAAGGGAGAGCGTGCAGTGCAATGACCAGGTCACCTCAAAAGCTTCAAGGGTGAGATCCTCGGGAGAGAGGCTGCTACTGTGTGCTTCTTTCCCCTGCACTGACCTGCTTAGTTTAGCTGGTGGTGCACAGGCCAGTCTGATAAGCATAGGCTGATAAGTTCATCCCTACACCGCTTCCTGGCTTGAGCACTTCAGCCTAGAAATGGACTGGTCACAGAGATCAGCCATCACTGAGTCACTGCTGCTGTGCTCTGCACGTGCCTGGTGCTGAGATTTGGGCAAGCTCCTTGGTCTCCTGAATGTTTGCCCTGATCTGCTTTGGATGTACTATCCCAACTGTGGAAGGGAGTCGAGTAAGTAGTACTGGGCTCCAAAATCATGTTAAACACATTAGGAAGAGTTTCTGTCAGAGATGGAGTACACCTCCATCTTTTTCACAGCATTTTAATTAAAAAAATAATTCGTATATTTTATAATGACACTTCTGAAGATTTCTAATGAAGGCGAAAGTCTTCCTTCTAGTTCTGCTCATCTTTTCCTTCCTGGAGGGCGTATATAGCAGCTGCCAGAGCTGTCTCTAGGGAGGAACCTGCTGCTCCTTCCCTGCAGCCCCCAAGATTCTGGAGAAAAAGATAGGTATACAGTAATGTTCTTCCAAGGGAAAAGATTGGGAGGCTGCTCTCTAGCATTCCTGCTAACCATCCATGTTCAGCAGCTTAGCAGTAACAACAGTTGTCCCTAACAGTATGATACAGGAAGCAGGGAAGGAAGGGACAGTATCTCTTATAGCTGTGATGTCACTAATGGAGCAGAAGTCACATTTCTGTGGGGATGAGGCAGGGTGGAGAACTTGGGCTTTTGGAAAAATAAAAAAACAATCTCCTCAATTTTCTAGTGCCTTTTTTTCCAGACTTGTGGACAGTGCTGTGTTACAGGGAAGAATATCTGCCTAATCTTCCCTATAATATCCCTCTGCACAGCTTTCTGTGGTCCTTATGCAAGGTAAGACTCTGAGGGAAGAAGTACTCTCAAAATCATTCAAAGTGCTATCTGCAGCCTGAATACTTTTGTGTCTTGGGCTGGGGATCTCTCATATTAGCCCGATCTTAGTAACAGCTCATGTATTTTGAAAACAGCTGAATTTGTGAGCAGTGAATGGAAATGAAGAATTGCAGCCCAGTTATGAGACTTCACTCTGGAACAAGCAACCCTTGAAATAGGAGAGGAGGCCCAGTAGAGGGAAGGAAAGAAAGTGTTTTCAGTATCTAAATTTCCAGATTTAGTTAGGGGTATGTGTACAACTTTCTGTTATAACACTGCTGGTTCTGATACCATCAGTTTTCACATGGAGTCACTTCGGGTGGGAGATGTTAAAGGAGTCCAGCCTTGGTTAGATGCAGGTGACTGCAGGTGTAGAAGCAAAAGGATAAGACGGGTTACTAATGATGCTTTCCTGTCTAAACTCTACTCCTGTTCCTCCCATTGCTCTACTAAGATACCTTTTGGCATTGTGATTTGGTAGGAGTCTTTTTTGCTTTAATTTCCAAGGTTGACAGTTTTTAACTGTTCCAGATTACTCTCCTGCAACCAAATTAAGGTCTTGAGACTGGTCATTGTTTTAAAGATATCTGTGTATCTGTTACCTCACCTGAAAGGATGAGGTTGGGGCACAGAATTACATTTTTTCTGCTCAGTTTTGTGGGCTGTGGTTAATGTCCCTTTGTTCAAGGCAGTTTTGCATCACTGGTGTGGAGCCCCTGCTGGTTTTTACACCATCCAAGTTAGCTGTGTTTCCTTGGAAGTTTAGTTACTCGTTGAGATGAAGCTGGCATTCAGCATGCGTTACTACAGACTGTACCAAAGATAAGCTTACTCTGGAAGGCAAATAGCCAAAGCAGATGACAAATGTGACAAGACACAGGAAAAGAGCATGTCAGTAGCTATGAGTTGTAACTCATCTGTGGTGCAGTGACAGCTCTCCATTATGCTGTAGAGTCCATTGGATGGAAAGAGATGAAAAACAACCAAGATTCTGTCTGTTGGCTGGCCACTATTCTTTGCATGCATCCTGTTTTTCACTTTCCTATGGGGAATTACTGCCAGTCACACTGCATTTGCAGGTAGAAATGTTTGTTCTTGAGCAACTGTGCACTGCCAGGAAGGTCAGCAGGGACCCACCTGCCCAGGCTTAGGTGCACTTTGTCACAAAGGGAGCCCCCAGTGAGCTACATGCAGCTGAAGATGCCAGCAACAAAAGCAAGGATGCAGCCCCAGGAATTTAGCATTGAGGATACTGCAGACCCATTTTTTGAACATGTTTTTAAGGCATCCAAGTCTTGCAAAATTACTAGTCATAGCCATCAACTTTTGATTAAATTTCCATCTCTTTCCTTTAGCCCACATGATTGGTGTTTAATGTCACTGCATTCAGTGTCCCTTGGAGCAGAACACACTGTGGTGCATTGTTTTGTTTGTGTAGAGTTGGCAAGCAGGCCATAATGTTTTGCTTTGGTTGCCTGGAGGAGTTCAGCATCTTTTAATTACGTGTTTTTGGAAGTGTCCTTTAACAGATGTAACCCTTAGGAGCTGGAACAGTGAGGGTGAGAAGCAAGCTGGTTCAGAGGGATTTGGAAGCAGCTGTTGTGAGCTCTGAATGGTGAAGTGCTTTCAGAGAGGTGAAATTCATGCACATATGCAATCCTACTCTTGGAAGATTTTTCTACAATTCCTCTCTTCCCCATTGGTTTTGGAAACCCTCCCAGGGTTTTGGATACACCTCCTCAGGGCAGCAATGCTCCCCTGTCACTGAACTTCTGATAAAACCTATCCTAACCCTGCACTTGTCTTTTGCATGGAGAGGGTGTGGGCCAGCAGGATTTGTTTTTCTCACTGGCCTGTCAGAAGAGCTGCCAATCGTGTCTGTTTCCAGATGTGGTTTTGTCACAGGCACCTACCAAGGACTGGTGTTTGAATGGCATCTTCTGAGGTGAAAGAGGTGAATTCCAACATCTGTAAGTCACATCTAACTGTGCTGGACTTAGATCTTATTTTGCCAAGTGCATTTTGGATCCATTAACTTAACAGAGAGTAGGAAACACAAACATGGAAAAAATCAAGCCCAAGATGTCTGAATCACACATAAACAGATACATCTTAAAGCAGAGGTCTCTTTTACTTATTTCTGTTGGTGTACATAGTAAGTGCAGGAAACAAGCTAGCATATCCTACTGCATCACAACAGGTTTAATTTATCCCTGGCTAAATCAGTCCGTTTCAGTGGATGTGATGGGTGAAAAACATCTCCCAAGAGGGCGAGTTCATTTTCTTGAGGCTGTGTTTCCCTCTGCTGGCGTAGAGTTAATACTGCTGATGTTTTTCTTCAAAACCAGGCTTCTGAAGCTACTACTTTCTCATAATCCCAAGAAACATCTAAACTTGTCTCTCGTCATAAAGATTTTATTCCTTATATCCAATCTAAATCTACCCTCTTTCAATTTAAAACTTTGGCCCTTGTCCTCTTCCAGTGTCTCACCACCCTCACAGTAAATAATTTTTTCCTAATATCTGATCTAAACTGGATCTCTTTCAGTTTAATGCCAGTCCCCCTCGTGCTGTCACTGCATACTATCACTTGTGAAAAGTCCCTCTCCAGCTCTCCTGTAGCACCACTAGGTACTGAAAGGGGCTCTAAGGTCTCTCTGGAGCCTTCTCTTCTCCAGGCTGAACAATCCAAATTCTCTTGGCCTGTCTTCACAACAGAAGCTCTCAAGCCCCTGATCAGCTTTGTGGCCTTCTCTGGACTCTGGACAACAGGCCCACATCCTTCTTATGCTGAGGGTACCAGAGATGGATGCCGCACTCCAGGTGTGGTTTCAGAAGAATGGAGTAGAGGGGGAGAATCTACTCCCTCAACCTGCTGCCCACACTGCTTTTGGTGCAGCTCTCTGAAAAAAAAAGCACTGTGTGTAAGAGCCTGGACTATCTGACTGTATTAAGCAAGCATAGGGAATGAAACTATTTGAGTTAGAGAGCTAATGTGTTTTAAGATCTAAATATCATAGATCCAGTAAATTCACTGGCTATGTATCTCTACAGGGAGGGCAAGCTGTTGGCAGACCATCTAAACAAGACAGCCTGTGTAATTCCACACAGAAATGATCTCTCCAGGTGTATTTTGATCCTAAAGCACCTATACTACCCTGGGTATTCCATAGATACTTATCTCGTCCAAGGTGGGCCTTCTTCTGACCAAAGACAGTGCAGATTGTCTTCCTTTTGTTCTTAACAGAATAGCTCAATATCAGGTAATTCAGAGATTTCCTTAGCTGTTACACAGCAGCTCTCAGTGTAAGTGGGGTTCAGGGAGAGAGTAGAGAAGACAGTGCTCAGTGGTATCAATTTTGGTTTAACCCTGAGAGCTCTGAGTTTTATATTCTCTGTCCACACAATCATCAGAAGTCATTACTGCTACTCAAAATGATAGTGTGGTGCAGAATTCAGAATTACTGTTCCATCAAGACTGGTATTCCCTCAGCTCATAGTGTATAGTATTTCTGAGGGACATCTATGAAAACAAGATTGTTTTACAGATACCTAGATAATGCTACAGCAAAGCTCTTCTATGCCAGAACTGTTAAATGGAAATATTTTTCAAAGCTGAAAAAGAAAGTGCTTTAGACAATCTTCACATTCAGTTGCTTCAGAGTGTTTGTCACTATTAGAATTTATTTTATTGTAGAAGAGACTTACATTCAATAGCAACATCTGCCTGCTACTTACCAGTGCAATAAAAATCCAGTGTCTCAGACCAAGCCAGGAAGATTTCGTCCCTGTATCACTTCAGGTCTTTCAACCCTTCACAAAACCACTGTTTGAACCATTGTTTTCTTCTTCAGTCTATTATTTATTAACAAAGATGAATTTTTAGTGGTTTTTATTTCAGCTTGCAAAGACAAACTGTATGTCAAAATCAAAGTTTCCAACGTATTCTATTCGGAAGCACAAAACATAATACCATATTTATCTAAAAAGGGTGCCAGACTTTTATGATTATCAAGACTTAGGAATGCTTTTGCTTTTAAGTTTGTTTTGTGTAGCTGAGTTTTTTTCCAATGAGCCTAATCATTCTGAAATTAAGCAAAACTGTCACCCCGTTGTGAATTGACATTCTAAGTCCAAAGACTTGAAGAAAATGAGATCCCTTCGCAGGTTCTTTGATTATACCTTCTTTTGACAGCACAGAACATTTGGATCAAAGGCCAGCAGACACATCCAGTTGGAACAGCTTATTCCATAAACAAGTGGAATCTTCACTGCATGGTCTCCTAAGCTGTTTCCAGAGCTGCTGCAGCATTACCTGCTAGTTGTAGGGAGGGTAGTATTCAGGTGAACTCCCAGCTCAGTGCACTGCCAACACCAGGCTGGGGGGTCCAGGGACCAGGCTAAGTGGGATCCACAAAAAAAAGGTTTGTTTTTGAATTCCAAGACTTACTGATTTATTTGGTTTTCAGCACGTGAAAATTCCATGACACATCTTGTACTTTGCCTGTGACTTTAACATTCTAGAAAAATAAGAAATTAAGTGAAGATGGGTTATTCTACTCCTTGCTGCTTGGGAGTGGGACACAAAAGTATGTTGAGTACACATTATCCTCGATGCAGAAATATTTCTAAGCTGCTGTGTGTGCAGCTCCTGTGTATCTGCAGGTGCTTGAGAAGTTGTAGCTGAACATAGAGGTGGTTCAGCACAATTGTTTCCCTGTTCCCACTGATTTCTAGGCTGAGAGCTCCTTGTCCCCCACCTTTGAATGGTTTTCGCTTTCTTGGCTTCTGGCTGTATATATAAACTTCCCAATAATTTATTTCCCTGCTTTCCCTGTAGTCTCAGTCCTGCTGGTTCTAGAGAGTTCTGTGTCCAAGTCTGGCAATTCACAGTCGCTGCTTGCAGGCTGTCCTGCAGTCATCCACCCCTTTTGTGTGCCTCTTGGTGCTGCTTTTGACACTTCTGCAGCTGAGCATCATCTGCTTTTCACTCACCGAGTGGTAATGCAGAGAAGGAAGTGAAGGTTTTGGGCAGACAAGGCCAATACCTGTCTCAACACAGGCATTTGCTTCTTGCTGTTGAAGCTACATCTGTCCTCATTTTGGCAAAGGAATTTGCCAAGTTGCTGTGTGGGGTTGGTACATGTGGTGGGTTAGTCAGCACTTAGCAGAGGGGCTTCAGCAACCTCCTAAACTCCAGCCCATTCTGAGTGAGCTTGTGCTTGTTTCCAAGCTGCAGTTGCAACGTGAGCCTGCACTTTGTGGCAAAAGATTTCAAAATGTTTGGTGCAAGGAAAATGCAGCCCTGGAGACTGTGACCCAGGACCTGTAACTGCAGCTGAAACCAGCTGGCTACAGTGAAGAGAAGGAATCGTAGTGAGGTGCTACAGTTTTGCTTAGAGTTAACCTGGATTCTCAAGTAATTTCTGGCCTGTGTAAGAAACAGGTTTTGCATGGTCTACATGTGTGCAAACACACCCTATGGTTATTGCATATGTGGAATGAACCCCAAGTTTGCCCAGAAGTAAAAGTTGTAGCCACAATCATGGAATCTCCTTAGTTAATCCCTTCTGAAACAGTAACTGCTCAGCCCTCATGTAAAAAGGGCATGTTTGCCTGCAAGGCACAACTCTGTTAGGGACATTCCTTTACTCCACAAAGCAGATGTTTCCTAGGGAGCAAACTGCCCAACAGTTCCTGATTATCCACATTTCAGTATTTGAGTGGAGCCAGCTCTGGGCAGAAATCCCAAGTGCCAGGTATTTTGCTTAGGCTGTAGACAAGGAGAAAGAGGATTCTAAAAGCCCAGTAAAGATTTCTATAGTAAAATGCTCCCTTGATTTTTATTATTTGATGTTGTTGTTCAACTTCAAAAACATCTTTTGTTCTTGTTAATTGATTCAACATCTCATTATTTGTCTGCAGCTGATCTCATTTTGCTTTCAGGCAGAGAAGTGCTTTGCCTTCAGAGCTCTCTGTCTTCCAAGTCTGTTGTCTGCAATTTCTGAACATGCCTTTGTAGTTTCTAAGTCCCAACTGAAATTAAACTGTAAAATTATCAATAGTTAGTTCCAGGCAAAGTCCTGAATGAAAAGCAATGGACTTAGGTTCTCTGAATTAATGAAAACTACTGAAGAAATTACCTGTCCATAGGAACATGCAGCTTTTAGACATCATAAGGGATGTCTAGACAGTGATGCCAGTTACAAGTACCATGTCAGCAATGAAACTCTGTGTCTTGTACCTATGACTGATGGCAGCAAAGTGTATATGAATGCTCTCCTAGAAGGGTCTGTGGGTCCTTTTTTCCTCCTCTTTTTGGGTGTCTTACTTTGTGGAGACAAGATGTTCAATGCAAATAGCCAATAGTTTAAGCACTTTCCACTCTCTCCTATGGCCATTACAGTGGCTGTGAACAGTTTCAGAGCAAAGACCACCTGGAGATGCTAAGGACTGAACACCTAAGACAAGATGGCCACAGTTCCCTCAATATACTGGAACAGCCCTGGGAAATTGATATCAAGTTCCCAAAATTTATTTGCAGTCATTGTGGGACTCTTGCCTTAAAATATGAGGTAAAGTGCTCAGTGGAGGCTTCTTGGAATCCCAGTTTGTCAGAAACTTTATTCCACCTGTTGCCTGCTATGATTGTCTCCTAAGCAGATCTGAAGTGGAGGCAGAGAAGGCAAAGGATAAAACATTAGAGAATGAGAAAAAGCAGTTCAGGGAAAAAGATGTGCAAAGTGACACTGTAAGCAAAACATCCCATCTATTGCTCCTGGCAGGTGGTCTTGGGGACCTGTTATAAAACACTTCAACTCAAATGTTTTTAAAAAAACTTCAAGATAGGATCTCCTTCTCAAATAATGAAGGGACAGTTTTCTTAATGGCTTTTATTGCTCTTATCAGTATTGCTGAGAAGTCCTATTGCTAAATAGGATTTCTTGACATTCAGCCTGAATTTGCCATCACCCTTCAGCTTTACCTACTCTGCCTGTTCAGCTTTACTCTAAACATTTTTCTGCTGCCTTGATCTTAGCAACTTTCATGTAGTTTCTAGCTTATGATTCTGCTTCCCTGTCTTGAAATTCACGGTCTTTTTATGAAGGTAAAATCATGCCAAGGCAAACAAAATGTGTTGTAAAAAGGTATAAACTTTATCTGCCCCTCTCTGGCCTTGCTGACTTTTATCTGTGTTTTTCACTCTCCTGCCTCACTTTAAACTGGAAATCCTCAGGCAGTTCTGCCAGAGCTGCTTGCATGTTAAAATAAATTAAATAGTGAAATGTGGCTTCATTGGAACTCTAATGTCCTAAGGGCCTGAATGCCACGTCCCTGTACACAAGTTGAAACAAAAGAGATCATTTAGGCTGGACAGACATTCTTGGTATTTTACAAGATGCCTGGACACACACTAGGAATACAGTATGGAATTAGGGTGCCAGTGAGAAGAGTAAAACTATTATCAGAGCATCCAGTTTTGTTTAGCTGAGAGAATCAGGCAGTAGTAGTTAAAAATAAGGAGAAAGTCTTATATCTATATTTGCAAGCTTTAAAAAAAAAGCAACAAACAAACAAAAAAAAAAAAAAAAAAAAACCCAAAAAACCCAACCCCCCCCCGCAAAAAAAAAAAAAAAAAAACACCAAAAAAACCCCAAAAAACAAAAAAAAAAAAAACCAAAAAAAAACCCCACCAGCATCCAACAGCTGGTGGGAACTGTGTCTGTCAGCCTTGCAATGGGGTTAAGAACTTTCTTGAACTCTTCCCGTGGTTCTTGGGGTGTTTCCCAGAAATCACTCTACCTATATGCAAGGACAGGAAAATCATAATATGCTGGTATGGACTTGTCAATACATACAAATATAACTTATTTCTGAAACTTGTGTTCCTTGGTTCATTCGCTGTGGCTGAAGTGTGTTGTAAGAGGAGCTTCCCAGTTATTAACTCCCACAACATCTTGATTTCCAAGTATTTGTGACTGGAAAATTGCAGTAGCGGTAGTTCAAGGTTACAGTGCTGTGCAAATATGCAAGAAGACTTAAAAAAAGCCACAAAGGAAATCATAGGTCTAGGCATATGCGTACATTCAGCATGCAAAAAGAGGGATATAAGCAACTTTTGTTAGAATCCTGGAGCTTTCAGGCTACTGTAACACCTACTAGAAGGCAGATGAATAGAAAATAACCTGCATGCATCAATAAAACATAATTTTACTTTTACGATCTGAATCTCAGCAAGCAGTAGACCCTCCAAAGTTTAAATCTGTAGATAATCTTCGGAAAAGGCTCATTCTGAGCAGTGGAGAACTGTTTCCATTGTTCTCTCTCAACTTTTTGCAGCCTTCCCTTTGAATAGCCTCATTCCAGTAACTGCTTTCCTCCGGCTAAGCGAGCTGTTCATCCAGCTGCTTAACTGTTTACTCTTTTCTTTCCCTGTTATCTTGCTGTCTTTGTGGGAGCGATTAGCATCTGAAAAGGTTTCAGTCTGTCCCACCCGCCCTATGCGGGCCCTAACAGTGACAAAAACTCGAACTGTGCCCTGGCTTCTACAGCATCACACTGGCATACGTGAAAAGTCGGAGCTGTAAGTCCAGATCGAATTGATTCCTGGTGACAATCTGATTTCCCTTCAATCAAGGTATCTGGGAGAGATCCCAGGACATTGTGCTCTGTGTGTCTTGTAACCATGTTTCCTAGGTGAGGCAATCAGTACCTTCGAGCTGTCTGCTAAATCTCATGTAAGCGAGCTATCAAACCCCATACCTGTGATCTTCTGCCACTTCAGGCTCACTGGGAACAGCAGCTACAGCACAGAAGTTGTTTTACTGTGCTGGTGAGCTTTAGACAGAGCTTGGTCTGCTGAGAGCACCTACCTGGAAATATTCAGGAATTTTTCCTACCTCAAGTGCTTTACAGCTTTGGATAGATGTTGGATGAAAGGTCTGATGGCAAAAGCATAGCAAAGGCACAGGGAACACCATGGGAAGAGGAAGGGGAGGAGGCTGGCAGCTTGGTTTGAGTGTTCATGTATTATTCTTCACTTAGGGGGCTGGGGATATGGTAGGTGCCCAGTGGGTGTACATAGTTGGATATAATGTGATATGGGAACCACAAAGAGCAGTTGTGAGATAGTTTTCCCCCATGGGTAGTGCAGCCAAAAGGCCTTAAGGAGGGAGAAGCTGGACATTTTTGTGATTTAGTATAACTTTTCTGGGGAGATTGTAGCAGGGGTTTTGAAAAGCCACTAGGCAGTCTTGTGCTGAGAAACTTTTGATAGAACTACTCAAGTAGATAAAATTTTCCCTGTCCAGTTTCACCCTCTCTTTCCTGTTCTTTGTAAGGTAGAAACAGAGGAGAGGGATAGTGAAAGCCTCCTCCTCTCATTCTACTTGCCACGGGTTTTTCCCTACAAGGAATAGCTAGCTAGTCAAATGGTGTCACAGAAGGCCTAAAGAATTAGTTCACCTGCTTAAAGATGGCCAAGATGAATCTCACGCTCAGTAAGTCATGCTCTCTCTGCATACCTGGCTGTCTGTCTTTATTTCTTTTCCTCCATTCTCTTTTCAAGAGGAGTTTGCACATAAGAATCATGTGTATGAGCTGAGGACATACTGTCAGAAGGGCTATTTACACCTGCAGCCATGATGCAGCACCCCAGGAGATACCTCAAAGCCAGGGGCGTGCTTTGGGTGCTGGCCTGTGCTGGAGCAGGGGATTGTGATCCTCACCCTGTGGATCACTTCTTCTTTGGGAGAAGTAGGAGGGGGACTTGTGCATGAGGCAGTGGTGGCCAAAGCCAAGATGCTGTGGGCAATGGCAAAAGTGGTCTTGACTGCAGCTTTGTGCTCCGTGCTTAGCTCAGACAGCCCTGGAGGTGGTCGTTGAATGCAGTCAGCTGTCCTCCTATTCCACAGCATCTCTCCACCCCGTTGTGCTGTTGGTTCTCCTCTTCTTCCAGGCATAGCTGTGACCTTTGCACTCATTGTTTAGGTATCCCCAGGTGCATTTCTCTGCTGATGCACTTCTTGCTGTCTGATCTCATTGTATTTTTTCATGGCATTAATAGAGGATGAAGGAATGGGAAAGATTTTCAGAGAGGGGACTTTTCAACTGGACATGCACTGCTCTTCTTTTCCTGGCAGTGGGAATGACAGGCTTGTTGTGGATCTTCAGAGACTCCTTGAGAAGGATGTTGAAGTATGGAAATCTGCTTCCAAAGTGAAGGGCACTGCATCCTTTTGAATGCAGGAACACCTCTGAATTAGAGGGCATAACTGAGGAAGGCATGTCTTGGTGGGCTGGGGAAGGACTCTAGGCAGGGGAATAGTGTTAGATCTGGCTGATTAGACTCTGACTTCCTCCTGTCTTTGTCCTAGCTCTGAAGTTGTCCCTCTCCATCCCTCTTTCCTCTTCTTACTCTGTTCCCAGCCCCTCACCAATAGACAGCAGGTCTCAGTGCTGGGAAAAGAGCTGGAGTCACAACTGCAATATTTCTGAGGTCAACTGATGCCAATTGAAGTGCTATAAATTATATGATTAAATAGATTTCAATGAACAAATAAGAAGCCTTTATTTAATCAATTTTATCTTCTCTTGAGCTGGTAACCAGTACACACTGAACAAATATTGTCAACGTTGCCTTTTAAATCTATTTTTGCTATCCAAAAGTGTGTGCTGTGGCTGTGCATGTTTGATCAACCTTGCTAGGTTAATGTTTTAGAGCATTCACTTTTTGTAGTTTTTCATGACAAGAATATAATGAGATAAATATAATTTTTTTTTTTCATTCCACAATTCATTCCTGTACAGCTTAATGGAAGCTAGACTTCAATTACTGCACAAATCCCTCAGCACCTAAAATTTGTCATTAAATAAAGCTACCTTAGATGTTTTGGATTCACTGGAAGTAAGCTTGCCTAAACATATTTGACATTTACATGGATTCAATTTAAACAAGGCAAGATTTAGCTCTCAAAAAATAATTAACTGGTTCTTTTTTTTCCCCTTTCTTTTTGTGGTCAATGTGTTCCTCAGTGTTTCAGAAATCATAGAGCTTAGCTCCTCACAACTAGTTCCTATTTGCAGATACGGAGGGCAAAAGAAATTTCCATGCTTTTGCAGTCCCCAAAGGCTTTTTCAATTTGAATAAGCTAGTCAGTACTTTGAACCAGGTGAATAAACAAGAAAAAAAAAAAAAAAAAGGAAATATTCTGTGGAGGCATGAACAGACATCTCTTGTTAAAAACTGGCTGAACACTTTTGTAAAGTGTTTTCTGGACATTCACTACTGACTTTTGCTTACTCGATAGTCTGCCTTTAAGACATTGTAGTAAATGTGTAGGGCTTTATTAACTTTTTAAATGTAATTACTTGACTGTATTCTAAAACAAAACAGTGTCTCACCCCCCTCATGGTAAATAATTTATTCCTTATATCCAAATTAAACCTACCCTCTTTCAGTTTAAAATTTTGTCCCTTGTGCTGTCACTCCAGGTCCTGCTAAAAAGTCTCTCTCCACCTTTCTTATAAGCTCCAGTTAGGTAGTGGGAGGCTGTTCTAAGGACTCTCTGGAGCCTTCTCTTCTCCAGGCTGAAGAATTCCTGTCAGCCTGTCTCCAGGCTCTCTGATCAACTTGGTGGCCTCCTCTGGACTTGCACCAGGAGGTGAATATCATTCTTGTACCAGTGTCTCCAGAACTGGATGGAGCACTCCAGGTGGGGTGTCACTGGACCAGGGTAGTGAATAATGCAAGTGAACATGGAAAACTGGTTTTAAAGTCTGAACCTGAGCCTGTAAAATTGCATGCATTTTTGTCTTTTTAGTCCTGTAGGCCTTTATCCTGGAGTCAGGTTTCTTCTCTGCAATGTCTCAGGTCAGTTTGCTAGAACTATTCCTGTAGAAGATGAGTTTTGTTAGGTTTTTCCACTGAGGAGTTCATTGGATGTAATCAAAGTTGCCAGTTAACTGAGAAAGTAAGTGGCTTGGTCAAAATTAAGAATCTAGCCTAAGACCTGACAAATGTTCCCACAAATACATTACAAGTAGTTAAATCTCCCACCATGGTTTTTCAAGGTGGAACTTGCTTTATGTAGGACCCCAAACCACTAGGGTCTGGTTTGGGTTTTGATTCTTTGTTATGACTAGAGATGATTCCTAAGCCACTGTATTAAGATCTGGAAATGTTGCGGGCTTGGCTGAGCCAATTTATCAATTTGTAAACAGTTTTCAACTTCTATGAGTGCTTATATACTTGATGGCCAGATTTGAATTAACAAGTCAGGATGTTGTGGTTAAGAGAAGTCACCGTGCCTGGAGTGCTGCTGAGATTTCCTCCCTTTGGTGGAGTAAGAGAGGTGAAGCAAGAGCCAGGGGTTTGGTGTTGGGCCAAGAAGGTTCAGAAGGGAATAGACTCTTTCAATGGCATGTGTGGATTTTCTGAGTGTTGGCTGGTGCTGTAGTTACTGCTCCTTTTTGTGAGAAGTATGCAAAGTTGCAGGTCTCAGGGTTCACATGTGTCCTTTGGAGAGAGATCCGTGCCTTGCCTGTGGTTTGAGCACCTTCTTATGACAGTTTCCAAAATTCTTTGGGCATAATTTTGAAAATTGCCCAAACTGAATTCCAACTCAAGAAATTAAAGCCTATAGTCTAAAAGCTGGGAAAAAAAAAAAAAAAAAAAAAAGATTTGCAGCTCTTTGAATGGTCTTACTATAGGGGCCAAGCATTGAGAAAGGCATAGAACAGTTTACACTATTTTGCCTTCAAGCTTTCTGACCCAGTCAGCTCCTGCTCCTCCTGCTGTGTTTGTCCAGGTGTGTTCTCAATTCCTTGCTTGGTTTTGGTGCAATGGACAAATCTGCTGTCAAGGCAGCAGAAAGAGGGTGCAGCAGTCTACCTTGCCATTGTGGAGAGATTCTTTAAAGGGATTCCATTATGTTATGGATGCTAGTCAGTTTGCAGAAACACTAAGGCCTGGCAGATTTTTATGAACCTTACATGAACTATGAAATATCCTTAATGTAAAAGTTTACTTCGCTATCAGAACACAGGGATAGCAAATCTCATTGTCTTTGAAAATGCTATACAGCAGTTATGGAGTGAGTATGTGTGTGTGTGTGTCTGTGTGTGTGTGTAAGGGGTGAGTTGGAAATGTCAGTGATTAGGAGCATGAAATTTGTGATTGGAAAGAAGGCAACAACAGAGGAGGCCCAAGGCCTGTATGATGTTGGTGATAAATTTCTAGAGGAGGATGAAGAGTGATTCAGTTGCTTTGATGAATTACTCTGCACTACAGGCTCTCCAACAGATAGGATTCTTCAAAGCAAGTGAGGACTTCCTCTCCTCTGCACAGTCTCCTATCAAAGTGTTCTGCAGACATCGGTACTTCTCTGGTACTCTTCTCATGCAGTTCATTGAAACCACTGCCTTTTAATTTTCTTCAAAGATATTAGAACATAGGAGTGATTTCCAAGGTCATTTTCCTCATTCTGAACCATGGGCAATGTTATCAATTTATCATATGTATGATCTTTACTAAGACTTCTTCCTTTTCAGTTTTTGATTCAGGTTTTAGCTGTGAAGAAGAGGTTTCTATATGGTTTTGCATTGCCAGTATGGACTATGTCCTGTGCTCCAGCTGAAGTGTGTTTTCAGGAGGAATAGATCCCTTACTCCCCATGGGAATCTTGGCCCAACACTTCTATCACAAAGGCCTTACTGGAGTCCGTTTAGAGAAAGAAAATTAAGAACTAGAAAGGCTGCATAGCCTTGCTTTGCTTTCTCTGTTGCAGGGACTTTGTCTGGGTTTGTGACACCTGTGCAGCTGTCAGTCACTGCCTTTGATGCAGATCCTTCAAATGTATGTTCATGTGACCAAAAGCCAGGTTTGCCAAAGCTAAACAAGGAATAGAGAGCACACCTGGGCAAACACGGTAGGAGGGCATGGTGGGACAGGGTCAGAGAGATCTCCCCAGTGCTGGCCCCAGTGGGTGCAGCTCCTGCCAGAAATCTGCCAGCATCTGGACCTCTCTGGCTGTGATTTGTGATAGATCTGGCTCATGCTTTTTATAGGAAAATCTGGTTTTAGACAAAAAATTTGTAGGTTTGCCTGGTAGACTCTTTTCTGTAGTGCTAAGCAATAGGAAAAGAGGCAATGGGCAGAAACTGATGCACAGGAAATTCCACATGAATATGAGGAAGAACTTCTTGATTGTGCAGGTGATCTGTGCACTGGAACAGATTCCCCAGAGAGGTTGTGGAGTTTCCCTCACTGGAGATATTTGAAAACTGACTGGATGACATCTTGTGCAATGTGCTCTGGGAGGAATCAGCTTTATTATGGAGGTTGGACCAGATGACCTACTCTGGTCCCTTCCAATCTGAACCATTCTGTGATTGCCATTCTGAGTAATGTGACCTCTTTCTTTGAGAAGGACACAAAGAGGCAAGAATGGAGAGAATGTGTTCATCAAAATAAAAAGTGTCTAGTCTCCCTTGCCAAGGAGCCTAACAGTGATTTAGACCAGCTCAGAGTTGACTTCTATCAGCCTCTGGCCAGTTATCTCAATCAACTGAACAGTGAGATGTTCACTTGAGACAAAGGCAATACTAGCTAACACTAACATCCTGTACATAATGTGCAGCCCTCATGATGTGTGCCAGTCTTCCCAACTCCACCTGGGAACAGACTATGGAGAGCCGTGGGAGCAGGGCTCCTGGGTTAGCTGAACATTTCTGTGCATCCTGCTGTTTTTGCCAGGTGAAGAGATCCCAACTGACTGCTTGAATAACATCATGTTGGGATGCAGGTATGGAAAGCTTAGGCTGCATTGGCACTATTAAACAGCACTGGGAAATATTTCCAGGCACAGAACTGTAGCTGTCTGTATTATTAGGACAGTCACCTGTACATCTCAACTCAGGCTAACTAATGCTGTCTCACACAAGACTCAGATGTAGTTTGTGGACTGCTCACAGCAGGCACTTTATGTGGTGACTGTGCTTTTCTGGAGGCCAAACTGGTTAACTAGGACAACTGACTACCCACTGTACAGGCTGCTTACAAAATGTTCCACATATTTAATCTGTGAGTTTTAACCCAACCCCCAGGTTCAAAAGCAGAACCAAAAGGATGCATCCCTGGATGCCAGACCTTTCAGGCCCAGAATAATGAAGAACTGGAAGCCATTCCTGAGGCCCCCTCCTTGCAGATGGTGCCATGACTAGTGGGTGTTGCAGGGCACTGGTGGAAGCCTCTGTGGGCCAGTATTTATTTCCATTTTCCTTGTGGTGTGCAGGGAAGGGAAAGGCAAAGTCATCAGCTCATTAGCAGTTGCTGGCTGGTGGCAGTACTGCTGCAGCGCTTCCTTACACACATGGAAGGATTCGCTCCATTCTCAAGCCAGACAGCCTGAGGAGATCCACACCCCCCAATGTGATCCAGAGCTCCTGAGCTCCGTCCCAGATGAGGACACCACCATGTGCAGGGGGCAGCTCTTGCTGCAGGCTGCACAGCAGCAATCCATCTCCAGCTGAAACAAAGGGATGCAAGTGACAAGTGATCAGGACCTGGCCTGGGTCACTGATCAGCAAAGTTCTCACTGTTTTTTGCCGTGAGAGGTCCATTTGGTCAGGTGTCTCCATGGCAGCCTTGCAGGAGGGGATGTTCTGAACTGGTGGCTGGCAGCCAAAGTGGCTGCTATTGGCTAAGGGGCACTTGGCACAGTACACTTAGCCTTACAGCTGCTGTGTGGAACCTCGGGAGAGAGGGAGAGGTTGGGAGAGGCTGGCTCCTCCCCACATCCCACCTCTTCATTTAGACTGTGCTAGAAAGAAATTACCTCCCCTATAAACAGCCTCAGAGATTTCAGAGGAAGAGAGCCATTTGAGACTGGGCAGGAAGAACTCCCAGGATGAGGATAGCCATCCTCCTGAGCCTTCTGTTCCATGCTGCAGCTGCTTCTCACCAACTGTGAGTGATGCTGAACTTCTGTTTCAGTCTCTTTAATCAGTCTAGCTAGATGGACCACATCCCTGCCATCAGCTCTCATGCTTCCTGCTCTATCAGGTCACCCCAAGGAGTAGCTGAGTCATACACCTTGCCTCCCATGCCTTAGTTTGACTCCTGCAGGTCAATACAAGCCAGCTTTTTGGGGGTCTTCCAGGTCAGACCTGAGGCCCAGAGATGTTTGCTCTGCACTTGCAATGCCAGGTCAAATCATTGGCGTCTAGACTGCGAGGTTATGAAACCACTTCTTCTGAAGACTGCATGGGATGTTTTTGGAGAGCTCAAGAAATTACTGGAATAAGGGGTTCAAAAAAGTTTATAGGGCTATACTTAAGCTAATCAAGCAGAAACCATTTCTCAAGTTTCAGTGAAGCAACAACTTTGCTGGGCTCACTGTTGCTTTTGAATGTTGATGGAAGCCATGGCACATTGCTGGGGGATTCTGCAGTAGTGGGCCACAGCAGGGCAGCTTTCTTATACCTCTTGAGACCTCAAACTGATGCCACCTCTGCTGTCCTCCCCACCACAGACATTACCTGGTGGTGATCCCTGCAGCTCTCCGGTACCCATCCACCCAGGTTGCCTGCCTCCATATCACCTGTCATGAAGCAAAAATTCAAGTGAATCTGGCCTTGGAGCGCTCTGCAGGACGGGAGCTCTTAATGCAAGAAACCATCCAGAAAAAGAAGACTTTCCTGTGCACTAAATTCTGGGTGAGCCACCCTAGGCAAACGCCATCACTGATTTTCCTTTCAGGAAAATGCTTGTGTTACTCCTTAGTCAGGGGTGACATGGGTGGGGTCTACTTTGTCTTGGTGAGAGCCTTTCAGGAAGGGGAATGGGTGATGTCCAGGGATGCACAGCCCAACACAGTCTGTTGGTTAGCACTGAATTTCCTTTCTGAATCTAATTTTGAAATTAAATTTACGTTCGTTAAAATCTGCCAGAGTTCTGGATACCACCTATGTCCTCATCCATTACAGACCAGATGAAGCAGCTTTAGCTCTTTCTGAAGGACTTGTGCAGGTTCACAGCTAAAGCTCAGGGAAATGGTGTCTTGCAGGACATACTGCAGTTTCTCTAGTACTTGAAGTCAGGCAGCAACTCAGCTCTTGGGAGCTACTAAAGACTAGTTGGATGGAAATGAATATGCTCGTCTTTCTTAACAGCATCTTAGAGGTTATTTATTGCTGGTGAGAACTTAGCAAAGATCTGGGATAAGGCAGACATGTCTAAGCAATATCCCTTCTGTTATACTGCATATTCTGTGCTGAGGCTGCTGGGGTCTTTGGCATCCAGAGTCTTTCTGGTTGTGTTTTCTACTTTGGATTTCTTGCTTGTAAGTGCTGGGTAGTTCTGAAAGCCTAGCGTTTGAGGCTGCGGAACTGCTTGATCTCTCTCTTTTGATTCTCTGCTACCATCTCTCACCTTTCTGTCATCTGCCCATCTTCCTGAGCAAGTCTGAAGACTCAAAAGTGTCAGGTGCTTGCTTGTCACCAGTGGGAAAAAGGGCAGATTCCATGGCATGCAGGGCCTCCTGCTGTTCATGTAGGACTGTTTGAGATCTGAACGTGATCTGGTTTCAGAGTTTGTTGCTGATTGTTCCTTCCTGGCACAGTGGGAGGGAAACAGTTAGTTGTTCCATTTTACTCTCAGATTACCTGGGGCCTGTGTGCTCTGTCTGTACAGGTTGCCCCTCCAGCTGATGGCACAGAGGAAGTTGCCACTGTAAAACTGACCATCACAGGAGACAGGGTCAATGTTGAGGAGCAGAAAAAGGTCCTGATCTGCAAGGCCAGGAATGGCACCATCATCCAAACAGACAAGCCCATCTATGAACCAGGGCAGACAGGTGAGATGCAAATGGGAGCAGTTGAGGGTCCCAGGCTTTTTTGCTGGTTGCACCACATGGAAAGACTGTGATGCCCTGCAATGTATGGACAGCTCTAGCAGAAGGCTTTGAGATCACATCTTTTGCTGCGTGGTGTTTTCAGTGTTTGTACTGTCTGGCTTGTGATGACTGTGGAGTTGCAGAAGGCAGTAGCTAATGATAACCATGCCCATGGTACCTTACATTTGGGAATATTCATGTCAAACGTTACCACAAGTGTGTCTAGAATGGAGACAGGAGCTGGGGAAGCACATGGAACTGCAGTCTGTAGGGAAAAAAACTGAGATCTGATAATATATTCCCTGATTTCCTTGTCTTCAGTGAAATTTCGCATTGTGACTCTGGATGAGGAATTCCTTGCACTCAACGATTCGGTAAGCAAGTCCTGGGGGCTGTGGAAGAGGCTGCCTTGTACCATGCATGGATCCTACCTCTTTTCCACCCTGCCCATCTACCAAAGCTCCAACTTTTCCATGTTCACCCCTGGCAGGTCTTATGAGTATGCAGAGGGCAATAGTAACTGCCAGGAAGATGGCAGAGGTGGGCATGTCTCTTGCTCATCTTGGTAGAATAGTCATGCAGCTGCAAGTATGGGACGTATTGATTCCTGATGTGATGGTGTTACAGGGGGAGTGAATAGATTGTAAATTAGGTTTTCCTTCTTGTGGGGAAGGGTGCTTTTAATCTGCACCCTACAAGCTGGAATTTGGGAAATGCTGCTTAGACATTAGGACAAACTTTTTGATTGCAACAATGTGGAAATGTGTCCAGAAAAGGCATTTTCATCATTGGAGATGTTCAGTACCCACCTGGAGAAGCCTGTGAGCAATCTGCTCAGGAAGACATGTTTCAGCAGGATGTTGGATTAGGTGGCCTCCAGAGGGTCTTTCCAAATTATGTGATCCTATACCTCTGTAACCCTCTTAAGACCACACCTGAACAAGAGCTAGGCTTGTTTGGGTACTGACTTCTGAGTTTTTCTGTCAGGAGGTTATTAGCAAGTGCTGTGTGACGTCCAGATTGGTTTTTCCTTTCCCTTTCTTCAGACCTTACTGTAATGAACCCACTGGTATTTCTACTTTTTGGTGGCATTTGTTTTACTTAGTATTTTTGTCAGTGCTCTTTAGTTTCCAAATCACCAGTTGCACATCCTTCAGAGAGGGCTCTGAGTCTGAAGTACCTTGTGTATGGTGCTGGCATGTGTTTCTCTCTTCTAATGTTTTTTGTATTTTTTCCTCCCCAGATTTCCCTGTTTCTCCTGGTGAGTGATGCTGAAATCTCATGTTAAAGTAATGGTGATGGCAGTCATTTCCCTGTGCTGTACATACTCAGTTTCTGGTAGATTTTACAGATCTCTGAGTAGAATAGTAGAGCTTCTTTTTTGTTTTTGTGGTTTTTGTTGTTGTTGTATGTTAAATTTTAAACTAACATACTTCTTTTAGCTTCTTTTTTATGTGCTTCTTTGAGGTTATGCTCCCAGGCACTTCAGTAGAAATCTGTTGTTCTAGACTTGCAAACTTAGATGCTTATGAAAGAAAGTTAGAACTGTGAATAATCTTTGCTTAAAATCAGAGT
The DNA here is from genome assembly GCF_026979565.1 of Vidua chalybeata. Lineage (NCBI taxonomy): Eukaryota > Metazoa > Chordata > Aves > Passeriformes > Viduidae > Vidua > Vidua chalybeata. The sequence goes on from NC_071531.1 coordinate 74,673,526, forward strand.
TTAAATAAGTGTAGAAGGAGGCTCAGATGCTGGGAGCAGAACCTGAGCATTATCATGTCTTCAAAATTTCCTGATCACTCTATGCCAAACCTCATTTCCTTAGCTATAGAACTTGGTAGTCTACAATACTGAAATCCTGAAGCTCGGTTTCTATGGGATGTGGATCAGTGAGATGCTGGAACAGCTCCTTCTTTCTTGTGGGTGCAGGACCCTAAGAACAACCAGATAGAGCAGTGGCAGAACGTGGTCCCTCGTGATGGCATTGCAGACCTGTCTTTCCAGCTGAGTGATGAGCCCCTGCTGGGAACATACGTCATCAATGTCACCAGCGCCAGAGCCTACGGCAGCTTCTCCGTTAAGGAGCGCGGTATGAGCACGTGGGGGTTTGTCTGAGCTGCTGACAGGACCTTGCACTCCTGGTCCAGGAAGCAGGGTGTTTATTCCTCAATAACCATCCTAGGAGCAAATGGGAAAAGTGGTAGCGTCTGTCACAGAAAAGAGTCTGAGCTGAGGCTCAGGAGAGGAGACCTCTTCGTGACCTTGGCTTAGCGTGTGGGAGGAGTGCTGTGCGTGGCCCCAGACCTTTGACACAGCTGATTCCTATGGATCTCGGAGTCAGATAAAACAAGGCAATTTAGGATGGACTTTTCCAGAGAATATGAAGTCCAATGGCCTCTCACTTCACTTTCATTCCCTAATCAACTCTATTGGGAGGCCAGCCTTCTCTCAGTGAAAATAGCTGTCAGAAGTACCAGGGACATGGGCATGTTCGGTTTTACTTTGGGAAGGAGCAAATCATCCAGGGCCTACACACAAATCTGTTAAAGATACATGGAAAATCTTTCCTTTCCACTTCTCATCACCTTCCTTCTCAGTTTCCTTCCCTTATTCCACCATTGTCTGCCTTTATGTTAATTCCTTATGAAGGCTGTCCCTGGCCTGTGTTTCCTACAGTTCTCTGGTTTTGCCTTCCAGTGCTGCCAAAATTTGAAGTGATCTTTGAGGCGCCAAATCAGATTTATGCACTAGAGACCACCTTCCCGCTCCGGGTATGTGGCAGGTGAGGATTCTGACTGGAGAGATGGCCCTGTGCTCATTTCTGGCCTGATGTGCACAAGCTGGATAGGTAACCATGAGGAGCTAAAGGGCAAGTCTACTACACTTCAGTTACAGGAAGCCAGAATCTTCCATGGCAGCTGTTTGCACCCTGAGGCAACACAAAACATTCCTGTAACTATCATTCAGATACTCTAATGCCTCTTTTCTAAAACCACTTCACAAATCTCCACGCACAAAACCTGAGGGAACAGCCTACCCTTTGACAAGCAACTGTTTGTGGGACTGGTCATGGCAGATATGTGGTGTTCATCTCCCTGCTGAACAAACTCATGGGAAATGATGGGAAGCTTTTCCAGATTATGCTCAAATGGAAACTAGAGGGAGGTGAAAAGGAATTTCCCCAGGTGTGATCCAAGGACAATGCTACAGTTAGCCCCATATAAAGGTGATTTTTAAATAGAAGGCACTTTCTTAATCACCCATGTTTCTGCTCATAAGATGATGAATGCCTTCAGCACATCCTGGGGTTGTTGCAGGTGATGCTGATATATAGCGCAGTCAGTACCTACAACACTCTAGTTACCAAAAATAATTTTGTTTGGTGCTAATAATATCATAATGTGATCTCCCAACACTGCACAGCCCTGGCCTGGCCCTACTTGCTGGGTCAGGACTCCTGGGCCTGCTGTATGGTGGCCACTCTTGTGCTGTATTGTAAATATCCGGCAGTGAGTGATCTCTGGGGCTATGCAAAGCAAGCCATATGTTCTCCCACTGTGTGTGACTGTCTCTTCCCTTCCCTGCTCCCCCAAACAGATACACTCGTGGGAAAAGCATCCAGGGGATGGTTCATGTGAGCATTTGTCAGAAGATAGCCCCGTTCCTGCCCAGTGCTTCCAAACCGGATCTCTGCTACAAATTCAGCAACCAGGTGGGATGCTTAGGAAGAGCTGAGCCATATTCAGAGGCATTTGTGCTCAGCCTCAGGGTAACACAAGGCTGCTGGGTCCTTTAGCTGAAGTAACAGCAATGTTAACCCATTGTTTTGGCTGCTTGGCTACTGCTACCTGTGCTGCCTCTCAGCAGCTGTGCCTGATGATTGTGACTGAGCCTCATCATGTGCCTGCTCCATATCCTGGGCTGCAATGCCAAAAGGAAAAGCACCCTGAGGGCAGGGGTTTCGTGCTGCTGCTCCTCTGACACTTCCGTAACTTCTAATCCAAGTGCCTCGCTCAGACCTTGTTTCTGCTCTCTGTACTTTCAGACAGATGAGGCAGGTTGCTTCTTCACCAATGTGAGCCTGTCCTCCTTCAGCCGAGACTTTCGGTACTATCGGGACAGCATAGTTGCAGAGGCCTCGCTGGTGGAGGATGCCACAGGTAACTCTGGAATTTCTGGTGCCTGGGAGGAGGAAGGTGAAGGTGTGCTAATCTGACCAAAAGCACCAGAGACTTTCAGGCTAGCAAGGCATCTGAGCCTTCTGAGCCCATTGGGGACTGCTATGTAACCTCACAGATAGAGCCAGCAGCTCTTGATGGTGTGACACACTCACTCCGAGTGTGGTGTCAGGTGGTGAGGCTCTCTAAAAGCTAGAAGTTAAATGGGAGAAAGATCAGATACCCAGAATCTTGGGCAGATCACCATTG